>NW_021848440.1:103614-112489 GCF_003651465.1 Formica exsecta | reverse complement strand
ATAGATTTTACAATAGCTAGCATTTCAAGCTCAAAGCTATGAATTAGCTTCTGCCTAATTCGTATTTTGACTATAAAAAGATACTAGACCCCAAGAACCATTTTTTTGCTTTTGAAGGAGTATTCCAGCAATGGCAGTTACACTAGCGTCAATGTGAATTTCAGTCTCTAAATTAAGGTTATAAATTTTCAAAACCGGGGAAGAAATTAATTCTTTTTTCAAAGAATTAAAAGCTTGAACACAAACGTCATCAAATTTGAATTTGACTGATTTTCTAAGTAATGAATTTAAAGGTGTGGTAATTACTGCGTAGTTTTTGATAAACTTCCTAAAATAATTAGTCAGACCCAAAAATCTTTGAAGTTCGATCGTCTTAGTAGGTTGAGGAAAATTTGACACGGCTTCCGTGTGCCGAGAACTAAGAGTAATCCCGGAAGGGGTAATTATGTATCCTAAATACTCTATGGTTGTTTTTAAGAATAAACATTTCTTAACGTTTAAATGAAAATCATATTGTTTAAGTTTAACAAGTACTTGTCTCAAAGTGTCCAGATTTTCCTGAATTGAAGACGACGGAATAAGTATATCGTCAATATATACAATCACTTTATTTTCTCTGATTAGCGGTTGTAAAACCATTATTAATCGTTTTTGGAACTCCGCTGGAGCTTCGCAAAAACCAAAAGGTAATTGTAAATATTCAAACTGACCTTCAGGAGTAGCAAATGAGAAATATTTAGTGTGATCAGGATGAATCCTGATATGATGGAAACCATCTTTGAGATCAAGTAATGTGAAAATAGACTTATCACATAATTGAGCTAAACAATCTTCTATAATCGGAAATGGATATTTTTGCTTAATAGTTATACTATTAAGCGGACGCAAATCAACACATAAACGCATTGAACCGTTTTTCTTCCTAACGGGAACGACCCGTGCGCAATATGGAGAATTACTTTCTTTAATAATATTCCTAGATAACAAATCATCTGTTATTTCTCTAATTTGAATCTTTTCATTATACGCAAATCTTTTAGGGGAATATGCAAATGTCGAATCGTCTTTTAAATTAACTTTGACAAAGTAATCATCCTCAACTAGAGGTGTATCACAGTTTTCTACTTCTTTAAGAACAGAAATTAGTTTATTATCTACATCTTTGTCAAAATCTGTATTGATTTCCGCTAATAAATCTTCTGATTTCTCAATTATATCGGTAGAAGCAATCTCAGAAAATAGCTTTACTCTATCATTTTCATTTTCATTCGAAGGATTAATTGTAACAGTAATCCTATGATTTGTAAGAAAATCACGTCCAAGAATTAATTGAGAAGTAAATGAACTATTTTTAAGGACCAGAAAAGTCATATTTGCAATATAATTCGGCAACAAATCTAACCTAATAGGAACATTAACTGAACCGGTAATATTAAGGGGAATACCATTTAAAGCTTTGTAAGAGGAATTAACTTTTTCAATAAGATTACTAGGAACATCAAATTTATCAAGAATTTCATTAGAAATGAAAGAAACAGGGCTACCTGTATCTAAAAGCCCATGAAAAGAACAAGGAATATTATTAAACTCCATAATTCTTAAAACTGTATCATCAGTAACAATTTTTCTATCACTAGGAGGGTTAACATACGCAACATCGCCTCCTGAATTTTCCTCGGGGTCGTCAACAGCAGCCACCAGTGGGGGAGAAGAACGTTGACTAGACTGCGAGAATTCAGTAGCAGGCTTCTTCTTCTTAAGTTTGTAACACTCCTCCTTTGAGTGATTCTTTCCACGGCAATAAGTACAGAAAAGATCCTCTTTCTTTTGATGCTCAGGACCTCCAGATAAAGAATTATCTTTGGGCTTATCCTTCCTGGATAGAGATGGAGAGGATCCTTTGGAAGACGTACGGCAAATGTCTGTAACTTGTTGCATCTCTCTTAAATACTCGTCAAGAGAATTAACTTTTAGAGTGGCAGCACTTGCTCTAATTGCAATACTGGAGATTCCACTATTCAGGAATCGAATGACACCCCTTTCAGGCAGTTTTAAAGGATGCATCAGAGCGATTTTATCCATAGCATAGTCAGAAAAGGTTTCTTTGTAGAATAACCATTTTCGTGCTTCCACTTCCTGGAAAATGACACCATAAGAAATTTCTTTTTTGAAACGGCTAATAATAGAGGATTTAAAAACCGTCCAAGATCTGTTAACAATTCCGGTGCTGTAATCAAACCAGCGTCGCGCCGTCTTGGTTAACCTTGAAATTGCCGCAGAGAGCATAACACCATCAGGGAATCCATGAATTTCTGCTACACTCTCCAGCTTTTCTAACCATATTTCTACGTTATCTTCTTCTAAACCACTAAATTGCGGAATCTGGGAACTCAGGTATTTAGCTGCACTACTTGAAGCCATAGAAAAATTCTCAGGTACTTGCGTAAAGTTAGAAGCATGATCCCTTCGATGAGATGATTCAAAACGTTGACCGGACTGATACTGATTCTGATCCGAAGACTGTCGTCCAAATTGATACTGGTTCTGATCCGAAGTTCGGTGTTCAGATTGAAAGTGATTCTGCTCAGTAGTTCTGCTGTTACCCAAAGCAGACAAAATTTGCATCATCATCTCCTGCTGTTGCTGAGCTTGTTGTTGTTGGAACTTCATTTGATTTGACATCATTGTACAAAGTTGGGTCATAACCTCATCTGCGGGGGAATTTTGACAATTCCTATTAGTAGCTTGATTTATAGGAGCTCTACTAATCTCAACAGAAGGTTGATCCGGAGAAGAGCGTTGAGACTCTATTGTTTCTTCGGACTCCACTAATCGATTATTGGAGGCACTTTCAGGTTGATCAGACGGAAAACCCATGAAATCCTGTGATCTTTCTCCCTCCATCGATTGATTATTAGAGAGTTTTGCAGCTTCTTTTGCTTTTTCTTTAGCATAAATCTTCTGAAAATAATTCCATAATAAAGACGCCAAACTTTTATGATCTTTGGGAATCCTGTAAAATCCATGTTTACGAAGCTCATCTTGCAAATTCTGCAAAGAAAGTTCTTCTATATCTTTTTGGGTATATATCTTGAATAACTCGTATTCTATGGCCGACCACGATGAGTGAGACCAATATGGCTGACCACGATGAACGTACCCAATATGGCCGACCACGATGAGTGAGACCAATATGGCTGACCACGATGAACGTACCCAATATGGCCGACCACGATGAGTGAGACCAATATGGCGGACCGGCTGATGCAATATCAGCCAAAAATTTTATCTTTTTTTTTAGAAGACAATAATGTCTTTTAAGCACATAAATTGATGGCGTAATCACACGCGAACAATGGTGATAATTTTAATTAACTTTTTTGAATGTATAAGAAGGTCTTAAAGCACACCACACTCCTGATTGCGTGATGGCGTAGTAACACACGCGAAGAATTCAACGTTAAATGAAGCACTTCGCGGCAGTTAAAACCAGACTAGCATAAAAAGAAAAAAATGCCGGAAAAACCACAGAAATATCCCGCTTCTGAAGCTGTGAGGATAAACCCAGGGGTTAATGAGATTTTAATGTGTCAGGAATGAAGGCGTGAAGGGATTTGCTAGAACTGGTTGTTTATTAACAAACGATATTTGTATCTATCGCAACTGTAACACTAATGATTGGATCTCGCGTATTAAATACTTAACGGGCGCACGCGCGAATAGCGAGGAAGAGCGCACGGAGAAATAAGTAAATGGTCTTAACTGTATGAGAGCCGGTACACGAGTCGCGACTCAACTCGCTCTTCCATATCTCGAACCCTTAACATTTTTGTCATGAGCGTATATAAAGCCTGCAAAATGCGGTTAATAATATTGTAATTATTTTTATCAGTTTAATTTCTGATGCGATTTCCATACCGGGAAATTCAGATATTTTACCGTCATTATGACGTCAGTTTGCTACTTGGGATATGTTTCAGAAATATTTCAGTAATATTACCGAAATATTGCTGAAATCTTTTAGCAAGGTTGCATTTTAAATGATTGCGGACATTGAAACATTGCAGAAATGTTGCAGAAACGGTCGTGAAATATTTATATAATATTGTTGAAAGATATAATATTTCAAATAGAATATTGCAGCAATGTATCAGAAATATTACATGCCGACTAGGATGGTTATTTATTATTCGTGTATTACTTGAACAATATTTTTTCAGAAAAAGATGATTCAGATTAGGGGCAACAAGGACGTTAAGAAACATGTCCGTCAAATACTAATCACCATATTAAACGACGATTTGGCATGCAAACTGTCGTGGACAGACCAAAAAAAACGATCAGAGTCAAAGATATGAAATTTGTGGATGTTCTCATAAGTAAATAAATTTTGAATCAGACCGCTAATTTGTAATTCATATTAGCGTGACCTGTGAATGAACACGACCAGTGGATGAGCATTATTTTAATGTAAGCATGTAATCAAAAATTTTCATCATAATCACATGATGAAAATGGTTAATTTAAGTAATAATTTTTTAAATATTGATTGCAATTTTTTAAATTTCTCCATTATTAGAAAATGAAAACTTTTTGTTAACTGATTGGTTAAACCGTTTATTCACTATAGCTTGGTCACCCTATCTTTTTATCATTACAATAAATATCGAAAGGTGTTTAAACAGCTTAATTATCATTTCAGAAGCCATGATCGCTTCTGGGGCTTGCACATGAGGTCTAAACTACAATCCAAAGCTGGCTTCAGCATGCCGGTGATCGCGTTCGATACATTGAAAAAAAACACAAGGACCCGTCCAGAATTCTTCACTTATCTCTTCTCCTATCCTCACTCTACTCTTTGTCTCTCCTATCACCTCTTCTATCCTTTCTATCAGTCCCTCTCTAACCCCTCTTTCCTTTAACGCTCTTACCAGCACCTCCCTGTCTACCGAGTCAAAAGCCGCTTTTAAATTTATAAACACGCTTATTAATTTCTTTTTCTCCCTGCTAATCTGTCTTTGCGCCAAATAATTCAGTACATATATATTGTCCATCACCCCTCTTCCCTTTCTAAATCCTGTCTGATTCTCTGGTATTATACCTTTCTCTTCTACTTCCTCTCTTAGCCTTTCTGCCAAAATCGACGTGTATATCTTATACAACATTGACATAAGTGTAACTCCTCTATAATCCGTGACTTTATCTCCTCCTTTTTTCACAATCGGTGCTATTATCCCTTCCTTCTATCCCTCTGGCCATCCCTCTCCTCTCCATACCTTATTACACGTTTCCCATACCCATTTTCTTGTATCTTCTCCTCCGTATCTCCATACTTCATTTGGTATATCATCTAACCCCATAGCCTTGTTTAACCTTAAATTGCTCATAATCTTATTAATTTCTTCCCATTCTATTTCCCTCTCCATCTCTCTTCTATTCCTTCTCCCTCTTCCTCTCCGAACTCTTTCCTCCACTCCTCCTAATAGTCCCATAAAATACTCCTTCCATTGCTTTATCTGTATCCCTTCCTCTATTCCCTTCCTTTTCCTCCTCTCCCTATTAACTATCTCCCATACTTTACTTTCCGTTCTCGCCTCTCCTGCTTCCCTTATTAATCTTTCTCCCTCCTCTTTCTTTTTCCTTTCACACATCTTGTATTCTCTCTTTTCCTCTCTATACCTTCCTCTCTCTTCTTCTCCTCTCCTCCATTTCCTCAACTTAAGCCTTACTTCCTTCTTTTTCTCTATACACTTCTTATCCCACCAACCCCCCTTTCTTTTCTCTTCCTTTCCTTCCCCCCTCTCGCTCTCTTCCAAGGCCTTCTTTATCCTTTCATTCATTTTCTCTATCTCTTCTTCTGTCCCTCCTTCTCCCCCCCCTGTATTTATTTCTCCTATTTCCCTCCTATATTTCTCTCTCCCCTCCTCGTTCCATATCCCTCTCCTGCCTTTCTGTCTCGCTTTCCTTTTCTTCTTCCAACTGTCTTCCCCTTTTATCCAGCAAAACACCGGGTGATGATCCGAGTCTATGTCCTCTCCTATCTCTGATCTTTCTATTTTTTCCCATGTCCCTTTATTTTTTAATACATGTATTTAGTATAAATAAAACTTTATAATAAAACATAGTTCAAATAAAACTTCTTTTATAATACACATGTATTTAAATAAAATTATCATTTCCGAAATCTCAATTCTCAAAAGGGAGTTCTTATTGTCGTCTTTTTTAAGAAATTAGAAAAAAGACTTCTTTAAGAAGTCTTTTTAGAGAAGTCTCAAAAAAGTAGTCTTTAAGACATCTTTTTGAAGAAGTCTTACTTATTTCTTAAAATGGCGCATTTGACTACTTTCTGAAGTCATTAAGACTTCTTTCAGAAGATAAATTCGGATATCTAAATCTTACGTGAGAACTCTTTAAGAGTTCTTTTAGAAGTCATATTGCTGTCTGGGTACCTATACTCAATTCGATGTTTCATTTCTCGGGTGGAGATTCATCTGTTTTAAATTATGATGATGATGTACATCGAGTTCTATAAAGATATGTTCACCCAGTTGTACAAGTTAATTTTCCCAAACATCCGTCGCGACAACTTATGTTATATACAGGGTGTCCCGCAACGTAATGTCCACACTGAAACTGTGTATTCTTTTTGTCATTCTAAGTCAAAAAGTCTTAATACACATATGCCCTAAAGTCGATTGTTTCAAAGTTATAGCGAAAAAAACAAAATTGCATAAAATAAGAACAATATTATTTATTAAAGATAATATTATTTATTGATAATTAAACAATAATTAAACGATAATTAAACAATAATTTACTTTATAAACTACTTTATAAATTGTTCAAAGTGACCACCATTTTGGTCTACACACACTTCTGCTCTTTGAATTATTGATGTTGTAGAACGCAAAAGAAGTTCCGCATCGTTACGTATATTATTACAAGCCTCTGTTATTTTATTTAATAACTGCTGCCGATTGACTGGCTTATCCGCATAGACTAGCAAATCAAATGAAATTGATGGCTTTTCTTTTGCCCCACGAGAGATAAATGATCAGACCACATAATTTACCTGCTTTACCTCTAAAGTTTAGGAGCACTTTTTCTTTTGCTAATTTTAGAAGTGGAAAGTAACAGTCATGAAAAGACGACAAAGAAGACTTTGGATGAAAAAATGGCACACAACGATAACCAAAAAAAACAACAAGATCATGTCAATTTTGTCACATGATCTAGTCGCTAGTTCTCATTGGTTGTTTACAAAGTCTAGCAACAAAATACGCAGAGAAAATAGCACTCGTTCTATCAATGAAAACCGTCAGCGCTACACGCAGCGCTACTCGCAGCAAGCAACTTTTCTCGCTGCGTAGCCTGCACGGTGGCTGGCAGGGCTCCTCGCAAGTAAACTTGCACGAAAAATCGCATCGTGGGAAACTAGCTTTAGATAACTGAAGAACATTCCTTGTTGTACTTAAGCGGCTTACTTTCGAAATACCAAGAACAGAAGAAGGTAGTGTATAATCATAATAATCTACGGAGTGACGATATTTATTGCCCACTACGCACACAGAATTGTCATTTCTCTGAATAATATTTGTTATGATCATAATATCACCATCTGATGTTTTTAAGCAAGAATCTCGCTGTCCCAGCTGGAATGTAACACCATTCACAATTATCTTCTTATACTGAATGCCTGGCGTTGTTTCAGTTGGATCAATATGTCTCTGAGAAAGAATAATAAAAAAAATCTCACAAAGGTAAAAAAAATACGCCAAGTATATACCTAAAAAATAATTTATATAAGAAATAAAAACTAAATATGAAATCAATAGTTAACTAGTCAAGTACTTACAAGTAACACTACCCAACTGATACTCACCGATTTGAATGAAACTTAACATACTTATTAAACACCGAAAAACATTAAATTTACTGGCTGGATCTCGACCATATCTTGCCTTTACTGGTTGGATTTCGCTCACATCTTGCCTTCACTGGCTGGATCTCGACCATATCTTGCCTTTACTGGTTGGATTTCGCTCACATCTTGCCTTCACTGGCTGGATCTCGACCATATCTTGCCTTTACTGGCTGGATTTTGCTCACATCTTGCCTTCACTGGCTGGATCTCGACCATATCTTGCCTTTACTGGCTGGATTTTGCTCACATCTTGCCTTCACTGGCTGGATCTCGACCATATCTTGCCTTTACTGGCTGGATTTTGCTCACATCTTGCCTTCACTGGCTGGATCTCGATCACATCTTGCCTTATTTGAATGAATAATTAACTTTTAATTCCTTTATTGATCGAATTATTGACTGATCTTGCCTTAATTGGTTGGATCAATGAACAATTTTAAATTGCAGAGGCTTGTTTTATTTACAAATCACCAACGTTCTGAATGTAAAATTTTACGCTCTATCGATTCTCGGGATGAAAAGTAAACTACTCCCTTTGAAAAACATGAAATGATTTTTAAATGACCTTGAAAATCGACCTCAAGGTTGACTTCAAGGTCGCCATCAAGTGCATCACTTTGAACTCTACAACTTTAGTCCTAAGCACTTCTTTCAGAAAATGTATCGTTTCAGAAATAATTAGCCATAACTGTTTCCACCTCCAGGGGTTGAGGGATGCTTTCTACCCGTAAAAATCGTGTTTAGCCGAAACAAAAAAACACGTATTTAATGTTTTTCAGTGTTTAACAAGTATGTTAAGTTTCATTCAAATCGGTGAGTATCAGTTGGGTAGTGTTACTTGTTAGAGCCCGCAAACTAGCTATGGAGCTATATGAATCGATGATGGAAGGACGTCATCATACAGTAGATAATAAACGCGCAATCATGGAAATAATACAGCCACTAGCCTTA
>NW_021848440.1:68112-103424 GCF_003651465.1 Formica exsecta | reverse complement strand
ATATCTATAATCAACAAAAATATTTTGCAATCCTACTAATATTCGCATTCTGTCGGTATCGTAAACTAACTTAAATATCCAGTTTTTCATTGTCAGACTATGTATAAATCTTGATTTTTACAAATATTTGTTTGTTAATAACTTTTTAATAAGCAACGAGGGACGATTAAATTAGAAGAAAAAGTTACTCAGAATTATGTCCTTGACAACATATGTCAAGCTCAAGGTCATTGGGGCTGGATCCCATATTCGCTATATTTACCGTAAAAAAAATACGCCAAGTACATATCTAAAAAATAATTTATAAAATGATTTTCCTAAACAATAAGAAATAGAAACTAAATATGAAATCAATAGTTAACTAGCCAAGTACTTAGAAGCAATTCAGTTTGTGAGAATTTGTAATTTGAAATAGTATTTGTCATAAAATCAAGTTTGTATTTATAGAAATGTTATACACAAATTCTCTGCATAAAATTAAAACGCATTATATTTTTATTAAGAGAAACCTGAGTTTCAAAATAAGTTCAATAGAAATAAGAAAATATAAAAAAATTTTAATTAGTAATTTTAATTCTTTTTTGGAGATGATGGTATGATTCGGTGCTATTGTAGAATGGTAGATGGTTCGTTCGCCACACGTACAACATAATTCAATACTGCGTTTGCTCGGGTTTGTTTGCACCCAGACAGCACAAAATATCCTCAGGATCATCCTGAATATGACCAGTATGGTTCAGGACATTTGTAGGATGTTTTAAGATATTATTATAAATATATTTTATGAATATTTAATATGCATGTAACAATGCACCCCTCATTCTGACACATTGTTACCCGGCAGTAGACCGCCGGAAGTCTGCCGCCCGGCGAACATCGGCCGGGCAGGGGCAGAGGCGCCGAGCGCCCATTTTTAAACATTAAACACCGCCGTTGCGATAAACAACCGTACGGCCGTTATACGGCCGCCGAGCTACGGAAAGCCGAAAACCGCCGAGCGTTGCCGTGAATGCCCGAGCGACACCCGCCGAAACGCCGCGCCGTTTCGCCCAGGGGAGGTGACGTATTACCGAATTACCTGCCGAAAAACAATACGTCATTATCCCAACCCGGGGGCGAACGACGCGGGTACCGTTAATCGCTCGGGTATAGAACAGCAGCCTTTTCAGATCCCGACACCAAAATCGTACCAGAAACCGAATCCGCTCGAGCTGTACGCTCGAGACTTGCCTGATCCGATCCTAATAAATCGCAAACACGACGGAACGTGAGGTTGACGAGTTCGCAGCCTCCGCCGAGCATTCTCGGCTTCCGAACCGCTTTACGATCCTTCGAAATCCGAGATCGCTTCTCTCGAGAGTTTTCGAGAAACGATCTAACTTCCGACCGATCCGACCATACGAATCGTGGGCTGGCGAGTTTGCCACTCCGTTGAGTTTTCTCAACACCGTTGGTTAATCCGGACTCCGCGTGCGAGCAAGGGACAGCGAGTTCGCTGCCCGTTCGAGATTTCTCGATATCGCACGCATCCCATAACATCTGGAAATACGCGATATAAATAGTACCGCCCTTGCATAAGAAATCGTCTCGGCGATTTAAACCATTTACAAAAAATAGTATTCAACCGCTAGTTCGTTTGTTTACCGCTATGCGACGCGCGATCTCGTATTTGAGATTTGGTCATGAGAATTATATAAAGCTTGTTAAAGAATAACTGGCAGGAAATTAAAAATGTAATTATTTTCTATCAGTTCAATCTCTGATGCAATCTCAACATAGGGAATTCAGATATTGGATTCTTTAGAAAATATTACAGGGCTCAAACCCGAAAGCCAAATCTAATATTCATGTAGACTACAAAAGTCTCAAATATCAAAAAACGTGAAATATTTTCAGTATTACATTTTCAGTACTGGCAATAAATAACAGGGCGCAATTTTTAGAATTTGCTCCCTGAAACGTACGAAAAATATCCCTAACATATCCCATAGAAATCCTTAGGATGTTCCACAGGATCTCCCTGGATTCTCCAGAGGCTAATATTGGGCTATCATTTACTCTTCCTCAGGACATCCAAAGGAGATCCGAGGATTAAAATACGATATCCTCAGGATATCGTACATGTATGTCCTGGATGCCCTTTGGACATCCTAAGGACATCCTTGTGCTGTCTGGGCAATATTTGTTTAATCAAGTTGGCGATGTTATTTTCCGCGTCGATTGTATACGAAAGGATCTTATTTGTGATGTGTTCTTGATTTGTGGTTCTTTGTGTTTTTAGCATACAACAATCGATTAAAAATTGTGCTCTTTGAGCCAACAAATTCTTTGATACGCCATTTGTAATAAAATTGTACACAAAATTTAGCGTACGATTTGTTGCTTTCTGCAAAAATCGGTGATATTCATCGTTATCGATCCCTGCTGTCACTAGTATTTGGACAATGGAATCGAATGAGCAGGTATTCTGTTTCTGTTTCAGTATTCTGTTTGTTCTTTATCAATACATAAAAATCTCAGCACTACTTAAATCCAGTGTAAGTTTCTTCAGATTTAGCTATCAAAAAAATGTTTATATTTGCTTTAAACTTATATTTACTACCGAGTCTTGGCTTTCAATTTAGCAATTTTACAACAGAAAACTGAAACCTTGATTAAAACATGAGATTTTTGTCAAACTCCCAAATGATTATTGTTAAGAATAATAAAAAAATATTCAGTATAAACTCAGTGCCGCTGAACTTTTAATGTCTGTTTAAAAAATTAGTAATTTAGTACAAATAGCAAATAAATGTAAATAAACTACTACTACGTAAGAAATCTAAATAATAATGTTTGCCGCTACATTTTAAATATTTATCTTAATTGATTTTGAATTTAAGGTGATTTATATACTTAAATGAATAAATTGTTTAATGCTTAACCAATTAAAAAATAATAAATGTTTCTTGCAATCAATGTTTTTAACAATTTTTAATGTTGTCAACAGAATTACTGACATACGGTGCCGCGCGTCTGCAATGTTCCTGTGGAGGTCGCTGTCACAGTGGTGAAGCAATTCATTCATCTTCTAAGTACTGACGAACTGCCTCGATGGTCAGATCAAATATGGAAACTAATGTCGGCTGCTCTAAAGGACTTAGGGTATGAATGGGATTTTCAATGCGTTTATACAAATGTTGTGAATAACAGAAGGAACACTTTGACCAAAGCGAGAGAAGAAATGGGAATAATAATGCAAAAAGAAGACTGCAACAACAATTTTCAGGATGAATGCGAAGAATGCGACTTTACAAAAAGTCACAAAAGCAGTGATTCGGAGAGTAGTTTCGGCTCCAATTTCAATCATAATGAGTCAATCAAACACATAATTCTCCCAGAAGAACAATGGATGGAAATAAAACCAGCAGATTCAGATACTTACCTTAAACTGAAACCAGGCGTGTGGACTAATGTTATAGCTTTTGCTATGTGGTCGCAGTTCCGCATGCCTTGCGCTTTTATATTTAAACGAGGAAAAATTCAAAAAACTATGAATGAATTACATGTCGAATTTTATACCATTAACTTCGTTGGCGTTTGTAAAAGCAAAAAGTGTGGCAATAACATTAAAGGATTAGGTACAAAGAAAATCAATGAAAACGGTGTGATATTTTCTATTAATACATGCGATGTTCGTGGAGAAAAACATGACATTGTTAAACGACCGTTTAATGGAAAAAGGAGAATTGACGCATATCATGTTTTAAACAGTGAAGGAAGTGAGAAATACAGAAAACGTGAGGCACAAAATTATATGTTACCAGGCGATATAGAATCCTCAATTACACCACGGACAAACGTTCTTCGTCAAGCAAAAAAGGAAGCATTCGACAAAATTGGTATTAGCAAACAAGACAGTCGTGATCTTGTCCGCTCGATCGAGGAAATGAGCTTAAGTCCTCAATATCATGGAGCCATTCAAGAAATCGGTGGTTTTCCGTTTCGAGTATTGTATGGATTACCAACCCAATTTTATATTTATCAAAAGTATCGTCGAATAAAGAAAACCTGGTCTTCAATATCCATTGACGCAACAGGAAGTTTAGTAAAGAAGCTGGATCAAAAAAATGGTACCAAATCAGGTCATATATTTTTGTATGCATATTGTTGTTAAGGTTGATAAGAAATCTGAGATAGACCGTAAAAACTGGAAATAGTACTTGGTGGTTTTATTGAAATCACAATATATAGATATAAACTGATGTCGGGATAACTCTGGTAACACGTGTGTCTTATATCGAGAGTTCTTGCAGACTATCGGTTTTTTCGTAAAAGACAAGATGGCGGAGGTAACCGCGCATGCGCACTACAACTACCGATACTTTAGAGACGCGCGATAAATTCAAATCCCAACACTCCCGCCATTTGAGTGTGTCGTATCGATAATCCCTAACGTATCACTAAGAAATTTTAATTTATTCTTTGGCACCGTTTTGGTGAACATATCTGCTGACTGCAGATCCGTTGAAACATATTGCACAGTAATTTCGCCATTTTTAACTACTTCTCGAATATAATGAAACTTAATGTCTATATGCTTAGTGCGTTTGTGGAATTCGGGATTCCTGACTAGTCGAATTGCACTCTGATTATCGACGTACAGTATCGTTGCACCCTTTTGTAAAAACCTGAGATCGCTTAATAATTTCTTGAGCCATACAGCCTCTTTTGCTGCAGTCGCTGCCGCTACGTATTCGGCTTCCGTCGTACTTAAAGTGACTAATTTCTGTCGCTGCGACAACCACGACACAATTCCATTCGCAAAGCAGAACGCAAAACCGGTGGTCGACCGTCGCGTTTCCATATCGCATGCAAAATCTGCATCTGAAAATCCGGTGAGTACTGATGTGCTCCCGCCGCTTCTGTACTCTATACCGACTTTTGTTGTCCCAACTAAATATCGATAAATTCGCTTTACTGCTTGCCAGTGGTTCTCACTGTGATTACACAGATATTTACTAACTGAATTTACTGCGTACGCAATGTCTGGTCGTGTCACGACCGCAAGGAACATTAGAGAACCGACAGCTTCGCGGAAAGGAACTTAAATCGACTTTTCGATACCTGTATCAACCGGGGTTAACCGGACATTCGGATCTGCCGGTACAGCCGAAGCTTTTGCGTCGCCCATTTTAAATTTATTAATTATTCGCCTCGTATAGGCCTCTTGGTGAATGACAAGTGTTTTCTCTTCACGATTTATTTTGATTTGGAACTAAAATGCGCCCATCACCAATTGTAATCTCGAACGCGTTTCGCAAAGATTTGATAATTGACTCGAGAGCTTGACAAGAATCGGCGGCGATGAGTCCGTCATCAACAAACAACGCTAAGTACACCTCGGTACTTTCAACGCAACCACGAAATATACATTTATCAGCCTTGCCTTCGTGAAAATCAAATTGTCTGAGAAACTAGCGAAACTTTTCACTCCAACGCCGGGGCGCTTGTTTCAAACCATACAACGATTTGTTCAGTTTGCAAACAACGTCTTGACTGTCTTCTCTCTTGAGACCCTTCGGTAATTCCATGAAGATGTCTTCCTTCAGCTCTCCGTGAAGGAACGCCGTTCGTATGTCGAATTGCACAATTTCCAAATCTCTCTCAGCTACCATAGCTAAGAAAACACGTAACGAGTCATATCTCACGACTGACGAGAAGGTCTCTGTATAATCGAGTCCTTCCTTTTGTAGAAACCCTCGAGCGCAGAGTTTTGCCTTGTACCGATAAACCGTCGCCCGACGTGTCACGTAGGACTTTGAACACCCATTTCGAATCTATGGGCTTTCGATCTGCTCTCCTCGGTACAATCGTCCATGTCTCGTTCTTTTCGTGGGCATGTAATTCTTCATTGACTGCCTCGACCCATTTCTCAGCTTCAGGACTGTTCATCGCTTGTCTAAACGAATCTGGTGGATTATATTCCGTAAAATCAACCTCATACCTTACCGGTGCTCGAATGAGACTCCGATCACGGAGTTGTCGTCCTTGAGCAGGTTGCACATGTTCAGCCCTGTCCTGAACAGCTGGTTCAGCGTTGCATACTCCCTGTACTGCTTCATTAAGTACATCTGGTACGGCTTCTTCGTCGCGTACTGCTTGTACGTTTTCTTCACGGGGGGGGGGGGTATCCATCTGATGTTGCCTCCTCTTCCTTGGGAGGTTCCCCAAAAGTCCTCTCATTGAAAATGACGTCTCTTGACACCGAGACTTTCTTTGTACAAGGATTGTACAAAGGTAGTTCGTGGAACTGCCTTGATAGCCAACCAAGACCATCTTGACTGCTTTTGAGTCGAATTTTTTTCAAAATTGTTTATCTATGTGCACAAAAGCATCAAAACCAAATACACGAATATGTGATACATCTGGTATCTTACCCGTCCACATTTCAAACGGTGATTTATCTGTACCGCTTGATATTACACGATTCAATACGTAGACTGTTGTGTTGACTGCCTCTGCCCATAGAGAGGTAGGGAGATTCCTTGCCTGAATCATCGTCCGAGCGCTTTCAACTATTGTCCGATTGTCGCGTTCTGCCTTCCCATTCTGTTGGGGTGTGTACGGTGCCGTGTTGACAAACTCGATCCCTCGAGTGGCGAGATACTGCTTCATTTCTCGATTGCAATATTCCCGTCCGTTGTCGGAACGTAGCATTTTCATTGTTCGACCGAACTTGTTGTCGATCAATTTCTCAAACTCCTTGAAACAAGCAAAAACGTCAGATTTGTGTTTCAAGAAATAAACGTACCAATAACCAGACGCGTCGTCCTTGAAAGTCACAAAGAATCTTGAACCACCCGGTGATTCAACTGACATGGGGCCACATACGTCTGTATGTATGATTTCTAATGGCTGTGCGTTTCTCTTCCTTCCATTCTTCTTGAAAGGCAAGCGATGAGACTTTTCCAACGGACACGACTCACAGAAGAAATCATCGATTTCGGTCAGCTTCACGCCCTTAATTAACCCCTTTTGTGACATTTCGCATAGCACTTTTTTGTTTACGTGTCCCAGTCTCTCGTGCCACACACGCATGTTCGTCGTTGCTACGTTCACTTCATTCTTTTCTCTTGGAATTTTCGGTTTAAAGAATATTCGGTAAATGCCATTGTTTTGTCTTACATCGGTCGTGAATACCTCACCATCTCGTGAAATATCTACGACTTGTCCCGAAAATAACACATCATATCCCTTTGATGTGCACACACCGACTGAGAATAAATTTTTCCGAAGTTTTGTCGCGTAGAAAACGTTTTCAATTCTCGCTTCGCACCATTTCCCGTTCACGAGTCTATCGATTAAAACAGTGCCAGTACCGGTAACTTCGCACGTTGCATTATCACCGAGGTATATATGTCTGCCATTTTCCGGATGAAACTCACTAAACTTATCCCGACGGTAAGTTACGTGTCAAGATGCACCACTGTCGGTAAACCACACATCTTTTGTATCGACTGCCAAGAGTTGCTTGGCATCCTCACCCGATGGCGCTATATGTGTGTTACTGTTTCGCGAAGTACGTTGTTCGCCGGTAGTTAGGACAAAGGCACACTGATGAGACTTGTCGACACTTTTCGTGTTTCTTTTGTCCCGATCTTTTTTTTGACACTCGCGAGCGTAATGTCCTCTCCTTTTACAGTAAAAACACTCTACGATGGTTTTGTTACTGTCTCGAGTTTTTTCACTATTTTTACCCACACTTGCGGTCATGTTTTTCTTGGCTTCCCGCCAAGACTTACAGCGGAAAACGCACTTGTGACGTCGTCGTCACCTTCGAGCTTCTTTCCTTCTTTTATTAGTCTCTCTAATAAATTTTCTAGAGACTGATTATCTACTGGTACGCTGTCCCACGCTGTTTGTAGCGCATTGTACCGGGAAGGAAGACTGCCGAGCACTTTTGCAATTATTGTCGCATCGGATACTGGTACACCCACGTCTTTTAGCTGACTCGCCATGTTTTGGATATAAGACACGTGTTGCACTACTGACTCGTTTAAGCTCATTCGGTATCCATGAAACTTCTGCAGTAACAGCAGCTTGTTTGATTCTGATTTCTGCTCATGAATTCTACCGAGTTTGTCCCACATGGCTTTGGCTGTTGTACAGTTAAATAGGCACTCGAATGAAGACATAAAACACATCGCTTTTCTGTTGTCTTTCATCCACTTCTTCCCGGCATCCGACCCTGCGTCGGCCGGCATAACTCGTGTACCGTTGACGACATCTTGAATCGCGTGCGCGACAAAAATCGTGTTCATTCGAAATTTCCACGCTTGGAAATTCGAACCATCGAATTTTTTCACTGTCTTGAGAAGATTGTCGTCCGATATTTTCGTTGAATTTTTCTCCTTTTTGATCACGCGATACGATTACCGAAAATCAAGGATGGCTACCACGTGGCGACACGAGAAAAATTCTAGACGATCCTTTTTTTCTTTTTACACTACAACAGAACTATTTTCCCTTTCAGAAATTTTACGCAGGCTGAGTGCCTGGGCCCATAACCTGTTAAGGTTGATAAGAAATCTGAGATAGACCGTAAAAACTGGAAATAGTACTTGGTGGTTTTATTGAAATCACAATATATAGATATAAACTGATGTCGGGATAACTCTGGTAACACGTGTGTCTTATATCGAGAGTTCTTGCAGACTATCGGTTTTTTCGTAAAAGACAAGATGGCGGAGGTAACCGCGCATGCGCACTACAACTACCGATACTTTAGAGACGCGCGATAAATTCAAATCCCAACAATTGTGATAAATTTTAACGGTACTACTGCATGTGTATATCAAATGTTGTCGGAGCGTCATGACTTTGTAACTATACTGACCTGGCTCTTACGATGGATCCAAAATGGTGCCTCAATTCCAAAAGAAGTAACATGCGATTATTCACGAGCTCTTTTGACAGCTATAAGCATGGCATTCAACAAACAAAATATTAAAAGCTACATACACGATCGTTTTAAAGCTCTTTCTTGTGGTGTATTAAAAGACCCAGTTACATTACTCATTCATTCGTATTGATGTTGCACATTTTATGCACATAATTTGTCGCTGGAAATGCTTTAAAAATATACGGCAGCGTGTAATAAAGGATTTTTATATAAGATGCATTGCATTAATGATCGAATGCTACACTCTGCTAGAATTCGAAGAAATTTTTGTGTTTGCTTGTGCCGTGGCTCTCCAAACTCACGAAGATTCTATTATAGAATTTGTACAAACTTCTCAAGATGCTAGAAAAAAATTGGAAAACTACATTTCAAAACGGAACATCAAGGAATACTCCGAAGTTTATCATGAAAAGGAAAAACCTGTTCCATTTCGTCAAGGATTCGCGGACGGCAAAAAAAATGATGATAGTGAATCAGACATGGATAATATTGATGCGAATGAGCAGAAAAATTCAATCGAATATTGGATACAAAATTTGATAGCGAAGACGCAAAAAACTATAACCTTGGGCTAAAACCTGAACGCATTTTATTTATCAGATTTAGTCGAACACTTGACTGGTATGGCGAAAGAATTTCCGCTATGGACAAATGTCGGGATGCCTCAAAATGTTCAACGCGCAACCTCCACCTACGTTGAAGGCTATTTTAATTATTTGAAAACAAGAACTCTCGAACATTACATTCTTCCAATATCTGTCAACAAGTTCATGAGAGAACATATTCGAGATATAAGAGACAAATTGCATATTATCTGGTAAGATAATCCAGTATAATAATGTTCGTTTACATAATACCACACTTCAAGCAGTCGACGACATTAAAATCGAAAAAACAAATTCAGATTTATTCGCCGTGGAAAATTGGAGAGGCAAAGGACATGCAGTACGTTTTGATAATACACAACAAAATACTGATCACTGCAAAATTAACTATGATATAGATTCATCAATTTCAACTGATATAGATTCTAAAGTTTTGATTGACAATGATTGTGTTGGATCGATCAAACAATTGAAGGATAATATGTGCAGCAAAAACCCTCATCAATTGGACGTTGACACATTCATTGATCATTCATATTCCGAACTCTCGAAGTCAACAAAGGATCATGAAGAAGTCACATATAACAAGTTTGAAGTCGACTTGAATAAGCGTGTAGAATTATCATCAACAATTAAGGATGAAAAACGGCCGCAGAACGAGCAATCAAAGTACACGGGCAAATATTTTAAGCCGTACCCTGAAATTCAGCAACAGAATGCTCTCGTTGTAAATAACAAAAATAAAAAAAATGAAAGAAGCTGCTCTATTGCCGAATGGTTCACTTTGTTCTTCAGTTATTCTTAACAAAAATACATACTTTTTGAAGAATTTGTTGTCTCAAAGAGCACAAATTTTAATCGATTGTTGTATGCCAAAAACACAAAGAATCACAAATCAAGAACACATCACAAATAAGATCCTCTCGTATAAAATCGACACGGAAAATAATATCGTCAACTTCATTAAACAAATATTGCAAACAAACCCGAGCAAACGCAATATTGAAAAATGTTGTACGTGTGGCGAACGAACCATCTACCATTCTACAATAGCACCGAATCACACCATCATCTCGAAAAAAGAATTTAGAGCGCTGCAAGAAGCGTTGGGATTCTGGTCACCAATATATATAACATAAGTTGTCGCGACGGATGTTTGGGAAAATTAACTTGTACAAGTCAACTGGGTGAACATATCTTTATAGAACTCGATGTACGTCATCATCATAATTTAAAACAGTCTCTGCGATGTTCTTTGGGAGAATTTCCAATTATGATGAATCTCTCCACCCGAGAAATGAAACATCGAATCTTGAGTATAGGTACATTTAATTTTATTATCTAATCTAATGATTAAAATTATCTAATCTATATAATCTAATGTTAAGAGTTGTCTATGTGTGCACTTTCAGTTTTTTTAGATTTCATTACTCAAATCAAAAAAAATCTGACTAAGACATTACGCAGTTTATTTATTCGATAAAGCTTACTTTCCGAGATATTTTACAGTTTCAAGTTAAAAAACTCACCCTGTATATGGCCAAGTGTGGCTCAAAAGTAATAGTTGGAATAAATTAATTGAAATAAAATAATTTTCCTTTAAGTATGATTGAATGTAAAGAATAAATGCAGATATAGAAAATTCGAGAAAACAATTTTAAAATATATATACTTATAGGATGCTTTTCATTTAGCGACACAAATCGACAGAACGTCATTCTATTTTTATTCTCATAGAATGTAGAACAAAGATAGAATGACGCTTGTGTCGACTTGTATTGCTAAATGGAAAACATCCATAGTTACACTGCTCAAATATAACGAAAAACCATTTTTCTTGCATCTGTTTTAGGTTAGACTGGTGTTGTTGAATATTTGCTTAGTCACTACATCGCACATTGTTTGCGTATTGGCGTATTTTGGCAAAAAAGTATGCAAATCCAAATCAACAACTCGCATTGAGCCACACTTGGCCATATATATATACACAAAGATAAATAAATAATATATTTATTAGAGGTTATTAACAGCAAAGGTAAATATAGCGAATAGAGGACCCAATGACCTTGACCTTGACATATGTTATCAAGAATATAATTCTGAGTAACTTTTTTTTCTAATTTAATCGTCGCTCGTTGCTTATTAAAAAGTTATTAACAAACAAATATTTGTAAAAATCAAGATTTATACATAGTCTGACAATGAAAAACTGAATATTTAAATTAGTTTACAGAAATAGTCCTACGTATACTACACATATAAACTGAAATAAACACAAGTTTTTACATATATAGAGTGTTCAAAAATAAAATATAAGGGTAAATATAGCGAAAAGAGAACCCAGCCCCAATGACCTTGACCTTGATATATGTTGTCAAGGACATAAATCTGAGTAACTTTTTCTTCTAATTTAATCGTCGCTCGTTGCTTATTAAAAAGTTATTAACAAAAAAAGTTTGAAATATACCAAAGTACGTACATAGACAGGAAGCACGCGCGCGCACTGATACACACACAACACACACACACACACGGGGGAGTGCAAGGGGGGCCTTCGGCCCCCCTCCCGCACCCACCCCGCCGGTAGGCAGAGTGGATCTCGCTTTACAATGTAGCATGTACTTTGTAAGTTAATAAGGACCTTATTCTGTCGCCATACCCTCTCATCATCAATACAGTGATCCTTTCCGTATCAGTTAACATAAATTCCCAAAATTATTGCAATTTGCTAAGAAACCAAGTGATACCGGCTATTCAGGATATTGCTGGAGAAGCTTTCCACAATGTTTGGTTTCAGCAGGATGGGGTTCCGGTTCATTTTTCTCTGGAAGCTCGAAATATTCTCAACGATTACGGTCATTGACATTTGAGTTCAAACCATACAACTTTTAGTACATTTCTATTGTCAGAAAATGCATTTTAGCAGGATGAGGCTTCGGCTCATTTTTCTCTGGAAGCTCGAAATATTCTCAACGATGTTTTTATTGATCGATGGATTGGTAGAAGAGGCACAATAGAATGGCCACCGAGATCACCAGATCTGACCCCATTAGACTTCTTTTACTGGGGGTATTTGAAAACAAAGGTCTATGAGACTAGGTCCGAAAATTTAGAAGAGCTGCGGGAAGAAATAGTGAACGTTTCAAATTCAATCACACGCAATTTTTTAACTAACGTTATCGATACGTTTTACATTCGCTTAGGACACTGCCAAGTTGTCGAAGGACATCAATTTGAACATTTGATAAAATAACGAGTGTTTATATTCCTTCACATACACCAGTGTTCCCATCCCGGTCTTCCCTTTCGAACGAGCCCTCACTCAACTCCACATGCCATTTAAGATTTTTTGGCTCCTCCCTCCCCCCGCGGGTGTAGTGGTGGGTGTTTTTGTGGTTAAATAATAGACTTTGTGATCCCATTGTATTCCTATAAATTTCAATCCTTATATACTGTAACCGTTATTTCTTTTTAATTATTTAATTAATAATTATTTGATTATTCGGCGGGCGGTTCTTCGGTGCCCACGGCACACCTTCGACGCGTATCTAGAATATCGATCCCGCGATCCAGAAAATTCAATTTAGCGCGAAATAAACCGAGTTGGACGCCGGGTACGGCAGGCCGCACCATTCACAATAATAGCAACACCGAAAGACAATTGCGAGACCGATAATTAACGCGACAGCAAAATTTCGCAGATGACGAGAAATGACCTTAAAATGACGTTATAATAACGACACCTTGCTACCTGGGTACTCAGTGTACTCGAAATGGTAGAGGGGGTGGTTCGGGGGAAACGGGAGAGATCTTGAGAATCGAGAACACGGGAGCTAAAATGAGTATTCGATATGTTAAAATAAAAATAACAATAATATATTAAAAAAGAAAACAAGAGTATAGAACAGTTCGTATAAGTAGTAGCTTTCGGTGACAGTGGGTATTTTCCATGCAAATATGATATCATGTTACTTCCGCGGAGATCGACACGACCGTGCGCAACAGTATTAAATTACCGGGCGTCTTACGTGATTCAAGCTCGATTTTTCGGCCGCGAGGATTTCCACCATACGTGACTTATTTAGGCCGCGACAACTAAAGAAATCTCTCGAACGCGCCGGTAATGACTTTACGCACGCCCGTGAATCCGCTTCGATACAATCGAAATTCCCAGGTTGTAGGACTCGAATCGGTCCTTCAGCAAGGCTCGCGGTGAGCCGGTATGTGCCTCGATAACAATACTGACGATCTTTACGTCGAAATGCGCAAGATACAATTCGACGGACTCGCAAAAACTAATAACGGGCTCAAAGACACCCAAAGACCTAACCTAACCCGATAGATATTCTGTACGATATTTAAAAATTACGCTTTCTCTTCACTCAAATTTTCTATAACACGTACAAGATACTCGCTAACAATGCACAAAAGAAGACAGAAACTATCGAGAGTGACTGTGGTGTACGAGCCGCGTGGCGCAATACTTTACGCGATCCGGATTATCGATCGCGCGAACGTAAAAATCCCGATAATTTACAATATACAATAATTACAGACGCGAAACGAACATAAATGACTGTCGGCGGCGGTGAAATGTGTAGAGAGAGCTGATTTTCTATAATCCGGATGAGTAACGAATGCCCGTCGGCTGTTGCGACACAATTTACCCAAAATTCACAAAACGCGAGGCTCGACAACTATTACTCGTTCGTACGTACTCGTCCGAATTAATTACCTACAGGAATCGGCAGCTTTACAGAAGTTTGACGACGCTCGTCCCACCGGTCGGAATATCTACTTCGCAGGTCCTTCTCGATATCCATAGAACGCCTTTCGAGACCTGTGTCCTCGTGGATAGCTCGCCGAACAGTGCCGAGCGAGAGTCCGGAAAGATACGCCGGCGCAATAAATCGCGATTGTGCCACATGTGGCGCGTCGCGTTGCGCAGGGCCGTCCCGCGGTCCTTTCGGTCCTTACTGTCGTCACGGCCGTATCGTCGGGTTCATCGCCCCGAAATTTTGCCAAATTCGGTTGTTTTCCGGCTTGGAGGTGCGGGCTTTCGGCAGCGCCCGATCGGCTCTCTTTCCTATTTGGTCGAATAGATCCCGGGATGAGAGTCTTCTCGCCGCTCCGTCCTTAGGACTCCCTCGCTTTGTGCGGGTAGAGTGGCCGCCCCGTTGGCCGGATTCATCCGGCCCTCCGCGCCTTTTACCTGCCGTAAAAGATGGAACACATGAACGGCAGCGATGATAACATGTTACCAACGATTCATTATAAATAACATAATCATGACCTGACGGCTCCCGCTCCCTGGAAGTCTCGGACTCCCGTCTCGGCCGCTCCTCTTCTTTCTTCCTTTCCGTCCGCCGGATGGGATCTTGTCGCTCAACCCGGTGTCGACAACTAATTCGCGGGCTCACTACCGCGACTTATAACTAAAATTTAAATGCGGGATAGATAACTCAACGTGCGCCGCATAGCGATAAATGAACGAACTAGCAATTACCGAATACTGTTTTTTGTAATGTTTTTGGAATGTTGCTGTAACATTTTTATGAAATATTTCAATTACATGTTCCAATTCCAATTTTATTTATACGGAAGTTAACTTCTAATTTTATGTTAAGTAGACAATAATGAATGACTTTCACTTATTCGGATACTTTATGTCCGATTGAGCATTTTTGTCTGATTTTCTAAAAACCAGTTCAATATCTGAATTTTCCTGTATCGTGTCAGACATTAAACTGATAGAAATAGTTGTTATTAGTCGTCTTTTGCAGGCTTTATATACACTCCATGACAAAAATTTAAATACGAGTATATAGAATGAATAGTGCGCCGCATAGCGAATGAACTATAAACCTGCGGCAATCAATCACTAGCGGTTTTTCCGTAAAAGTATAATGTTCATTAAGGACTAATTAATATCGGTTATTATACATAACTATACGCTCAGCAGGTGGCAAAACAGAACGGACATATGATATGCTATCTCTTTCTCCCATCACATATAGCCATAAACATTGTGAATCTCCAGACTCATATGATATATTGACAAAAATTTGACCTTGACGATACGAAGTGAATACTAGTATATGACCACAAATACGTTTTATGAGATTATTTTTCCAACAACAAAATTTTTCTGTTTTTATTATGATGTTACATACATATTCCGTTAACATTTACTTAGAGGTTTATTAGATATTTATTAGATGTCGAGAAGTGATTTGCAGTCCAAAGAGTGTTTCATAAACAAAATGCGGTAAATGTTCAGATTAACTTACACTTCACGGATCGTTTTCATTTTCACATATATTATAGAGGGCTCATTCCTAAGTAATACGTACTTTGAATTTTGTGGCGCTCTCTTCTGGTTCCAGAGATATGCAATTTTAAAGTTTCACAGATTTCATGCTTTTTCTGTTATAAAATAAGAAAAAATAAAGTTTGTTTACGTTGTATTTGTGTAAAGCAGACGTGGAAAAAGTGCTTGTTTACATTTCTGGAAACGAAGCTCCTTGAATTTTTCCATTTTCCACGCGAAGCGAGGTTCAACGCAAACCTATGTGTCTAGTTTTCTAATAGTGGAGCCCCCCCGCAGGAAGGGGGTGGAACATACTGTCTCCACGCATATACTTTTTAATGCGTAAATATAAAATGGAAAGTTGTAAACCCATGTGAAACCTTATTTTGCATTAAAAAGTATATGCATGAGACAGTATGTTCCGTCCCCCCTGCGAGGGGGTTCCACTATCAAAAACTAGACACATAGGTTTGCGTTGAACCTCGCTTTGTGTGGAATAGCAAATGTAAACAAAAAAACATAAACACGCAAGCAAGATATAGTGAAAAGATTATAGAAATAAATGCGAAAATTATGATACTTCAAAATCTCATATCTCTGAAACTAGAAGAGAGCGCCACAAAATTCAAAGTGCCTGTTACTTAGGAATGTGCCCTCTATAATATATGTAAAAATGAAAATGATCCGTGAGGTGTAAGTTAATCTGAACATTTACCCAAAATGCACTGCTATTGTGTAAATATTAAGTTTTAATTGTGTCTAAAAAAATTTAATGACAAAATTACATGGCATCTATTTCAGATATTTCTAGATGTTGTTTTAGACTAGATGGCTCCGACATCTAATAGACGTATATCCGATCTCGCATTTCTCCCTGGGAAGTGATTAAAATTGATGCTTATGAAAAAGGCATGAAAAGAGTTTAGCATCGAATTTAAAGCGCCAGTACCATATGTATTATATGCATATCAAGCTTATTTAATGAAATAACTATTTATCGAACTGAATTTAAACATATACAGGGTGTCCCGCAACGTGATGTCCACACTAAAACTGTGTATTCTTTTTGCCATTCTAAGTCAAAAAGTCTTAATACACATATGCTCTAAAGTCGATTGTTTCAAAGTTATAGCAAAAAAACAAAATTGTATAAAATAAGAATATTATTTATTAAAGATTTCATGTGCCCCCACAAAAAATAATCCAGAGGAGATAGATCGGGAGATCTTGCAGGCCAATTTATTGGACCTCCCCGACCAATCCAGCGCACAGGAAATTTTTCATTTAGATATTTCGTAACAATTCTGCTAAAGTGAGGTGGTGCTCCATCTAGTTGAAACCACATTTGTGACTTTTGTCACAACTGACCTAAGTCGTCTACAGACGATTTCGAGTCTCGACATCGAACTTGCGAAACCCATGATCGACCGTTAGACGCCGTGCCGTCGTAGCGGTGAGATCCCGACGACGGGCGATGCCGCCGTATGGCAAACCGGGCTCGTGCGACGATCGATCCGTGAACCGGCCGCCTAGTAGTGTCACATTGTTTTGAGCCTTTCGACTCACGAGACTCCTAGAGATATCATTGCCACCTTCAACTAGAGAGGATACGGCCTTAGAGGCGTTCAGGCATAATCCCACGGATGGTAGCTTTGCACCACCGGCCGCTCGACCGAGTGCGTAAACCAAATGTCCGAACCTTCGGTTCCTCTCGTACTGAGCAGAATTACTATCGCAATGACTAGTCATCAGTAGGGTAAAACTAACCTGTCTCATGACGGTGCACCTTCGATGACTACCATCAGATATTGGTTCAATGAATTCAAGCGTAACCGAACATCCGTTTTTTATGAAGAGCGCAGAGTTCGACAAATCATATTTTTTGGATGGCTTAAAAAAGTTGGAATATCGCTGGACTAACAAGGAGAGGTCGCAGCTGACTCTTCACCGATTTTGATCTCCTTTTTTGTGGTGAATCTTTATTGAATATAGTTAAGCCCTGTAAGAGCTTTTCGTCCAATGCGCCTTGTAAGTAGTATTTTTTTATACTTGAAATTTGGAGAAATTTGGAGAAATTTTAATGTAGGTTGTAAGACATAAAGAAAGACACTTTATCGAACAGTGCCGTTTGCGTAGGGAGTAAACGCGAGTACACTAATAGCGAGAATCCATCTACGCTGTTAACATTTTTTTACTTTTTTTTAATTAGTTGATATGTACATGTAATATGCATTATTTACTACATAGTAATAAATATTTAAAAATAAAAGTATTAACATTTCTCTGTAAAAATATTTCATTTATTTCACAGTAAGTTTATGTAGGCAAATATATAAGATTTATGCCAAATATTTATTTCTATGTAGTAAATAATCCATATTACATGTACATATCAAATAATCAAAAAAAAAGGAAAAAGTGTTAACAGCGTAGGTGGTGGTTTCGAACCTGGGTTCTCGCTATTAGTGTACTCGCGCTTACTCCCTACGCTAACGGTACTGTTCGATAAAGCGTCTTTCTTTATGTCTTACAACCTACATTAAAATTTCTCCAAATTTCAAGTATAAAAAAATACTACTTACAAGGCGCATTGGACGAAAAGCTCTTACAGGGCTTAACTATATTCAATGAAGATTCACCACAAAAAAGGAAATCAAAATCGGTGAAGAGTCAGCTGCGACCTCTCCTTGTAAGTGTATCGAGCTGAAAGAAAACTATGTTGAGAAATAGATAAAAAAATTTTAAAAAAAATGCGTTTCCTTCCCTAACACGGGTACTTATCATACAGCCCTCGTATATACAGGGTTTGTCAAAAGTGTGGAAACCCCTAAATAATTGTTTAGCCACACGCGCCCACATACACACATACACACACACACACACACACACACACACACACACACACACACACACACACACACACACACACACACACACACACACACACACACACACACACACACACACACACACACACACACACACACACACACACACACACACACACACACACACACACACACACACACACACACACACACACACACACACACACACACACACACACACAAGGGATCAAATTCATACCACTTCCACGCAGTTGGTCCTGGATAACACTCGGTGCATGGAATTTCGAAATTTGAACGACCCTCATTTTGAATTGGGGGGTCGTAGCGACTTAAAATTTTAAGGGTGTGTTTGTTATAAAAAGACCTTTCAAACGAGCCCCCACTCGACCCTTAATCCAATTTAAAATTTTCAACCCCCTTTTACCCCCGCGTACCAGGGGGTGGGGGATGATCGGTATCCATGTCACAGGGTAGCTTTTTTGATAAATCAAAATAAGTGTTTTACCGTTTTTTGATATTTTCATTTTTACAAAAATTATTTAGGGGTTTCCACACTTTTGACAAACCCTGTATGATGATGTATAATATACAATAATTCAATATAATTTATAATACAAACGAGTTGATATAAAGTAATATAATATAAAGTAATATAATATAGAATCAATCGCACATATTACGCAAATGATCGCGTCGTTCGAACCACCAATCGTGCAATTTGCAAGCGTTCTCCGCAATTCTTCTCTTCGCGTGATATCCGCAGCTCTCGACGGAGACGGCAACGTCGCGATCGTCGGCAACGTTTCCTAAGATCTCGATTAGCCATTTTTTCTTCTCGTGACCTTTGACGTAGATTCTTATCGTTGAATCGGGGCTAGATTCTCGGCATACGGCGTCGCGAACGAGTCTTTTCATCGACCCATAATTCACGTGTCCATCATTCCACTTTAGTTGATGATGGTTAGATGTCAACCAACACGCTCGCGATTTTTCCGCTCTCGTTAGCAGATCCCAAGACATCGGTGGGCGAAAGATGTGATGCGTCAATTCCGCGCTATTTCTTAACACGGCTACTTCTTTCGCGACGAATCTCTCGTTAACTACGAAACCTTGAAGATCGACGAAGATCGGTGCGTCCATCGTCGTTGTTAACGGTACTCGAAGTGTGCGTTTCTATTATTCTCTCTTCATATTTTTTCGAATATCATCGCGCTTACACAATTCTGCGCACAACGTTGGTGAGCGGATTGTACTCCACCACTCGATCGTGAATGATAAGACAGTAAGCTGTGGTATTAGAGGGTATGTTCTCCTTGCAATCGAATTCTATGTGAACGTCCACGGTGACGCTCTTAATCGACTCGTTCTGCCGAGAACAGTCGATTACTACGAGCGGGCCGTAGACTAAAAATTTATTCAGATTTAAGAGCGCTTTATCATTGTCGCATCCGTAGTACATTTTTCGAAATTTCGAGTAAATATCGTACAGCACTGCGACTTTGCGCTTATCGAAATCCAAATTCATATCGTCGAATAGGGAAGGCTCCTCGGATAGAACGTTCTTCTTTCCGGACTGTAGCGCGAAGATAACGTATCGCGGTTTCTCGAGTTGCGTCGCCGCTTTGACAGCCCACGAATGTTTAGTCGTGCTCTGTAGAAGCGGAAACTCGTAAAGATCCCACGAGCGAAAAGCTCAGGTATCGTCCGCTATCTAACGTGCGCAATAATTTTTATTTATTAATATCGTTTAACACTATATGAGGCATTTGCCACTGTATCTTTAATAAAACGATTTTAGGCTCTTGCGTTTCGCGCGATATGATACAATTGTTATCGTTACGCGCTCGTATCAGAATAAGTTCGTATCGCGCGTTGATCATGACACGCTTGTAATCCTCGCAAAAACCTAATAACACATTGAGAGGTACGCAAAAGTTGAAATCGTTGATCGACGAATGAGTTACCGCCGATAAGTCCCATCCGGCGTTCTTTAATATCTTGCCTTTTTCGACTGTCAGCGACGCGTAATTCTTAATCGTGCTCGTTATCCCAACGTTTCTGCTACGATCGATCTCCACACCATCGAGCTCGTAGCGAATCTCCTCGAACATAAATGCCGCGCAATTATTCACCAGCCTCGTCACCGACGCGATTTATGCCTCGATCGCCTCGCGCTAATCGTTTCGCGAGACGAGTACCCGGCCCGCAAAATTGATATCCGGGTATGTCTAACTCAAAGGAGAGCGCGTTTATCGCTCTGTTCAATAAACCAGCGCCGCTGATATCACCGATTATACCGTACCGCCGCTTCGCGAATTGCATTCGTCGCAATCTTTAACGAGCGGCGCCGGGCCGTCGATGTGCGTTCGTTGCCAGGGACGATTGTAATGCTCCAGGCATCGACGGTAGCGCCGCACCTCCGGATCCACTCTTATATGTTCGGGCAGTTTCTCGCACAATCGTTCCACATAGCGACCGAAGTGCTTTAGTAAGATTACTTTCGGGATAAACCGCAATTGATCGGTGGTGAAATCGAGAATATCGTTACCGTCTACTAGTAAGCTAAACATCTCGATTCACCGCGCGCGATTCGCTACTGCGCGATCGACGGCGATCTATTCGTATATAAATAAAAAGATTTCGCCCTGCCTCGCGCGAGTGTACCGCGCACGCGTGCGGCGAGAGAAATGCGCTTCGTGCGGCAGCCGATCACGATAAGGGTGACGAACCTCGACGGTAGGGCGCGACCGTCGGAGGAAGCGCGCAGACACGGTCGTCTATTACCGAGCACTATCCGCTGCCTCATTTGCGGTCCCTCTAATTGCGGTAAAACGAACGCGCTGATAAGTTTATTGGAGAGCCTGCACGGCGTATGCTTCGAGAACGTTTACGTTTACTCAAAGTCGTTGCAGCAGCCTAAATATCAATATTTAGAGAATTTATTGGCACCGATGGAACATATAGGTTATTTCACATTTTCCGATAACTCTGACGTTATTTCACCTAGCGAAGCCTTCCCGAATTCTATATTCGTATTCGACGACGTAGCGTGCGACAAACAGAATATTATTAGAGAGTACTTCGCTATGGGTCGATACTCAAACGTCGATTGCTTCTAACTGTGCCAAACGTACGCTAAAATACCAAAGCATTTGATTCGAGATAACGCGAATCTGTTGAATCTTTTTAAACAAGATGGCACTAACTTGCGTCACGCATACAACGATCACGTGAACACGGATATGTCGTATGAGAATTTTCACGCGCTATGTCGCGCGTGTTGGCGAAATAGATATGGTTTCCTAGTGATTGACAAAGATAGCGCGCTTCGCGCCGGCAGATGCAGGCAAGGGTTTAACGATTTCGCCGTTCCGTAGAGCGATCAGTCGTCGCTAATACGTCGAACGCGTCGATCGCTCTCCCTCCCGCGAGCGAGAAGAACCGATTCGTTAATCACGATGGCTGCGACGGATATCGGCGAACGAGAGAAAACGGCAAAAGAGATCGCTAATACGCGCGCATCGATTCGTAAAAAACACAGAGCGTTAAAGACCGGCAAAATGGAGAGCGAGATCGCGATGGAGAGCCGTTTCAAGCCAATCGTTGAACCGCTACGACGCATCGCCGAAATACATGGGGGCTCTTCTCAGCGGAGAAGCGCCGAATGAGATCGATCACGTTTACGGAGTGTACATTAGCGCGAAAGGCGCTATGCTCGGCAATAAGCGATTCGATGTAGACGCGGATGACTTATAGATGAAATTAAATACATCGGTACCCCCGGTTTGTACCAATTAATCTTTATGAAAAATCCTAATAGTCTCACATACACGGAAAAGGATAAATCAACATACAAAAGTATATTGTTAACAACGAACGCTCATAAACGCGACCATGACGCTAAAAAATCTGTTTTAGGAAATAAGGGATACAAATACAAGTTCGTTATCGCCCCGCTTATCCACGGCAGCGGCGCGAAAAAGATGGGCGCGGGTCGCGTACCGTCAACCATGTGAGTCACGAACGATAGAATCGATTACGTTCGTTGGGACGATCCAAACGAATTAGTGGATCGTCTGCGATTGCTGGACGCTTCGCGTCGAGCTGGCAACAACGCTCACGAAAACGAGATTCTATCGATAATCGAGGAGCTTCGCGAAACGGGAGCAATCGTATAAATCGAACCGTCGCATCGACGATCGTCGCAGTCGTGCGCGGGATTCGCGATGTCCGTGAGCAAATTCGGTACGCCTCTAAAAAAACCGTGGCTATGACGCGAGAACCGGAAGACTACGTCCGGCTATCGAGTCTCTGCGAAATCACGTGCGCGATAACGAGCTGTATCTAAGCTCTTCCGTCGAGTACGACGCGAGAGAGCGCAAGATAAAACGTCTGGCTAAGCCGGAGGAGGACGCCGACACGACGAGCAAAAGCTATGTTAAAGGAATCACGTCGCAATTGAGAAAAGACGCGGACGAGGCAGGGAAAGGCGTTATTCTACTATTCACGAGACTCACCCAATTCGATAACGCTCTGGGTAAACGAATAGACGCCGCGGAGAGTTTTGTTTCCAAGATCATCGAGAACAGAATCGAACGCTAACGCTCTAGGTAAACGGATCGATGCTTTGGATAAACGGTTCAATGCTTTAAGCGATCGGATCGATGCCGCAAAAAATACGATATCGCTCAACGCTGTGGAGTCTTCGACGAAAAGCGCGAGCGATCGTAAAATACTGTTCAATCAGGGTAAAATAATACAGGAACCCAAAAATCGCGCGTCGCTGCGAATTCCGCGGCGAAAATACGAGAATTGGAAAATTCAACATCACGATTGAAGAGAGACGCGGACGAGCTATCGGGGAGAGTGACGGAACTAGCGAAGATTCGCGAGACCAGCGGCGACGCTCGGAGCGGCGAGCCGCTCGAGAGAGAGATCCCACCCAACGTCATCCTTGAAAGAAAGAGAAGAAAATTATGAGCGCCGGAAAACGAAGACTAGTCGAGGAGTTGCACGCGCCCGCGAGAAGAAACTTTCCGCGTCGTCGCGTCGCGATACGCGGGTACGACGACCTGTGGCAGGCAGATGTGGTCGAAATGCGTCCTTACGCGAGACTCAACAAAGGCCACAACTACATACTCACCGTTATCGACGCGTTAAGCAAATACGCTTGGGCCGTATCGCTTAAAAGCAAGAGCACAAACGAGGTTACCCGAGCGTTATCCAAGATAGTGCGAGACTCTAAGCAGTGTCCGAAAAATCTGCAGACCGACAAAGTAAAGGAATTCTACAACGCCGAGGTGAGAAAATTCGCGGAAAAGTGCGAAGTGAATCATTACTCGACGTACTCGGTGATGAAGGCGTCGATCGTCGAACGATTCAATCGCACGCTCAAAAATTCTATGTGAAAGTATTTCACGCTGAGCGGAACGTATAAGTGGATCGACGAATTACCTTGACTCGTCGAGGAGTACAAAGCGCGAAAACATCGCACTATAGGTATGAGACCCGTCGACGTGACTCCAGCGATCGCCGATAAACTTTTAAATACGGTATACAGCAATATAAAAATCGCGGCTTCGGCTTCGAATAACCAAGATACAACGAACTAATCCCGTAACGTATCTGCTGAAGGATTCGTGCGGCGAACCGATCGCCGGAGGATTCTACGAGCACGAGTTGCTGCGCGTCGACGATCCCGACGTGTATTTCGTGGAAAAGGTCCTGTGTCGAAGAGGCCACGAACTCTTTCTCACGCTCTATATGAATTCTTCATCGCGTCGTTAAGCGAACATCGTATCTCGCGTTAACCTTTTTTCATGTTGCTCGATATATAATGTTTCCGGGAACATAATAAAGAGATCGTGAAAATGTCCGCTCTGTTCTATTTGCGACAAATCTTGACGCAAGTTTGGTAAACTGCTCCAGTTAAGATTCATTCGCAAATCTATATTAGAGTAGCTTGCCTAACTTGCGTCAAGATTTGCCGCACATTGGACAGAATGGAGGTTTTCCACGATTTTTTATATTGCGAAAATACTCGAAAAAACTCGAGCGCAACCTTCAATTCCGACACCGTATACACCTCGTGTAATTTAGATCTTATGCAAGATTGTTCGCGCCTCATCTCGATCCTTCGTCGAAGACAGCGTGCGTAATCTTCGAACGTTATCGTTCTCGCGACGACGCCGCTCTTAACACCCTTAATTCTTTTCGTATCGTCTCTACCTTCGACTCGTAGCGCGTACATTTTCGCTCTAAGCCCGACGAATTCTGTCATAATCGCGCCAGCGTTCTCGTCCTTCATCGCACCAGGTATTTTCTTATTAGCGAGAGGCATACTGTACGCATTGTCCATCGCGTAATCGCTCGTATCGAATCTGTCGATGTCGCGCTTCATATCCTCGTACACATCCTCGCACTCGATGCGATAAATGAGGCTATCCATATCGGTGTACATTGTTTTACATTTATCTCGATATAACGGTAGCATATACTGGAAGTCTCTCCTTTCTACAGTAATTGTGAAACTCTAACCATTTGTCGTCTTCAGTAGGAAGAACTATAGCGCACTCGTTCATCCTTCTACAGTCCGCGCTGTGAGCCGATAATTTATCGCTCGGTCGAAAATAATGAATGCATCTGCGACATAAAACACATTTTTAAATCGCGTATATTATTCACATTACGCGACAAATTTTTTTAATTCGTACTCACCGATCGCATATATGCGCTTTATGTTGCCTATTGCTTAGTTGCGAGCCGATGAGTCAGGACAAATCTTTAATCCATGCGAAATGCGCCGTATTATCTCGTTGCGTCGTATCGCTCAAATACAGCAAATTAATGTGTGTGTTCTTCTTATTACCGGTGAGACGCAAAGGAACGATACGGCAGCTACCTTTCTCGTTCTTCTTATCCCGAACGGTATACACGTTAATGGATATGTCATTAATACGCTCGAATCTAGTAATTCCATTTAAACTCATGGGAAACTCGACACCTTCCAGATTCAGCACCGTCGAGTAGTGAGGATACCGCGAGCTTCTTTCCGTGTGTTTCTCGACCGGATATAAAGCGGCGACTACCGCTCACGCGAAACACGCGTTATCCGCAGATCGCACCCCAGGTAGCAAGGTGTCGTTATTATAACGTCATTTTTTCTTGACGTGGCATGTAGCATTCACTTTTGAAACGACGTAAAAGTGACGATAGAATGACGGTCTTAAGTCACAGACCGTTGACGTCATATCTATGACGATAAAATCCCTCCATTGCGCGATCGTGACGTTGCAGTTCCTCCAACTGTCGTCGCGCCGCTTTGCGATCGTGCACCGCTTTCGCGATTCCCGCCGCTCCTCCAGCCAAAGAACCGAGAGCTCCCAATAACGGCAGCAGGGGCAAAAAGCCGCCGCGTTTCGCTATCGGAAGCGTTCTTTTCCTCGTAGTGGTCGTCCTCCTTCTGCTCTTCTTTCTCTTGATTCTCGTCGCGCCCATTCCAAGTTTCGTTTTCGATTTCATAGCTATCCATACATCTGTCGCGGCGGCTCTCTCGCCGAGAGTCGAGTCTCTTGCCGCGACGCGCTCGCGCGCTCTCTCAGTGAGCGCGCGGTCGGCGGCGTGTCGATCGGCGAGCTCGCCGCCCCGCGAGTACGCGATGTTGTGCTCGCGGCAGGCCGCGTCCAGAGGATTGATGCCTCGATCGCCTCGCGCTAATCAATAAAAGAACGTCGGTTTTTAAATACAAATCGCTATAGTCGCCCAACGTTTCGACGCGAAATCGCTCCCAGACTCTTATCGCGCGCGCGTAATTGCTCTCGGATATCGCGTCACCGGTCAACTATGGAAAGCCTCGCGCGGCGGTAGACGAGTCTCCAGTAATTTATCGACGTCGTCGACGTACTCATACGGAAACACGCCTTTTCGCGCGAGAAGCTCGAAATCAGCGTCGTCCAGTTCGGAAAATTCCGAACGCGCGATCCTCAGCTCGCTCTTGTCGAGATACGACGCCAATTTTTCGAGACTCGCGCTTAGAAACTTTAAAGAATCTACGAAACGCAATTTCAGGCGTCTCCCGAACCATCCCTTGTTCGACGCAGCCTCGACGTTCTTCGTGAAAGAGATATACATTTCCTTCGTTAGCGGCAACAAATCGACGCTGCCGGGAAAGGCGTTAGCCACATCTTTAATGATGAAATGCACATCGTAGCCCGATAAATTGTGAAAAAATACGGGAATTACGTTAGTCTCCTTATAATTTAAATTACAATTCGAATGAAGGTTAGATGACAGTGATCGCGCATGCGAGCGTCTTCCGATTCGAACGGTTTCTCGCATATGCGACAGTGCGTCGCGCTCATGAATCTCTCCCATTCGTCCGGTGTAAGATCCGTCTTAGGCGCATCGGTGCTGGGAATAGTCTTCGCGCGAAGCGCTAGATCGTACAGTTCTTTAACGAACCACGATACGCAATCCTCGCCGCGATAGGCTTTGTAAGTCGAGCCAGCATCATCGAACGCGCATCGCGCGTAATATCCAGCGCTATAGACTTTGTGATGCTGAATGAGTCCTCTATATAACATTCGCGTAGTTCCTTCTTCAAACAATTCGGTATTTTCAAATTCTGTATATCCTCGATACTTCTAATTCGAATATTCACCACTTTTTCGGCTAATCTCGATAAAGCGCTCGGTACGCGCTTCATCGCGCCGCGAATATTCTCGAACGTACTAATACCTCAAGATCGTTGCGGCATCCTTTTATAACGGAAAAAATAGCGAGGACGCGCCCCGATTAACCGAGCCGGATACTCGCTCTCGGACGCGTCTCGTCACCGGACGCGCGTCGTCGCCGTAAAAGTCCTATTAAAAATATCATAGAAACAACAACATTGAATACTGATGGAACTTAAATAAAATGGACTTTTTGTATAATGGGCGCAAAACTATATACTTTATTATAACGACCAGCGTTGCCAACGCAGAATTTCGGCGTGTCACTAGATGAAGCTGAAAAGGTCACAGTTTAGAAACAAAAGTCACTAAATATTTTTACGTGTTTTTTATTTTGAAAAACTTTAAATGTTTTAACATCTTTAAAATGTTTCGATTTTTAACAAATATATATTATTAATAAACAATTCTTTGGATATAATAAGTTGCACATATATATATAGATAACCTTTTATAATGTATTAGAGAGCAATTCGGCCATGAGGTCGCAAACATCTTTATCTGTATCATTGGCCGACGAATTTGACTTAACGTGTTGTTGAGAATATGTTTGCATGGTCCCAATTTGCGCTATTACCCCTTCTGGGAAGTGATAATCATAGCAACATTGCCCTGATCGTTTTAAGCCACATTTTATATCGAGAATCGCGTTAGTTAGTTCAGCTGACATACAATTTCGTAGTTTACTTTTTATAAGATTCATTTTACTAAAAACGCGCTCCACGTCAGCGTTGGAGTACGGCAAGCTTAATAAATTTAAAGCGAACTTGGACAGTTCTTTATATGGGTTTTCTTCGCAGGAATCGCGATAGTTCGAAACCTTGGTCCAAAAATCATCCGACGATGTAGTATTCATCCATTTAATATTCGTTAAGTTGTTCCATTGATTCTCAATTAGTGAGATTTCTTTGCGATCATCGATGAATTCTTTCGCCAAGTCAGTAATTGCAAGTTTATGTACGCGCTGCTTTAAACTTTCAGAAGGATGCAAGATTTTCATCTGTTCTAGTAGCACGAGATTCGTCGGAAGTTTATTTTGTAGCTCGTGGCACAGTTTGATGATGAATGCCACACATCGATCTTTCAACATTTTTTTCCTTTTGGGACTTTTATTCAATTCCGAGAGAGCTTTTTCGAAAGAATAGCCGAGATATGGATTTGGATCGAAAGATTTATCGACGTTATCCTTGAATATCATGATTTTTGACGTTGGAATAAGAATTTTCGATGTAATCGATTTCATTAAATTTTTCAAATCATCAAGGAGTTTCGCTGGATCGGCAGACATAGATTGGAATGCTTTATTAGTACGCTGAATTTCGATGGGAATCGAATGTATGAAGGACAAATAAACCTTATTTTCGTCATCCATATAATTTGCGTACAGCAATTCGGCGGTATAACACGATTCCGACCTCTTTACAATTTCAAAGTGAGTTTTCAGTTCGTCCCACTGTTGTAGTATTCGATCAATGGCTGGCTCGATAGAGATCCACCGCGTGCCGCTTAATTGGCGAATTTTTAGTGGAACAGATCCATCGTTTATTAACGCATATATGTATATTCTTGTATGCTACCTGTCATGCACTCGAATGGCTGAACCAATTATAGGTCTCACGAATCATGTAGTCGAGATTCCTTGGTAGAGTTTCTGTTGTCGCATGAGAGACTAGTTGAAGAGAATGACAGATGCAACGAATAATTACAAGATGAGGTAGGTTATACTTCTTTTTAAGTAATGCAAAAACTACGTTATTAACGCCGGTTATGACAGAAGCATTATCTGTTCCGATACCGAGCAGATTTTCGAGTTTTAAACCAAATTTGTCCATTGTTTTTTCCAGTGTCGTGACTATGGCTTTCGCTGTCCCAGACGCTAATTCTTCCAGATGTAAGAATGTCGTTATAACATGACTCTTCTTTTCACTATGATATCTAAAGATAATATGATTGTTAAATATTTTACTTTTTTATAAGAAAAGCTTTCTTATAAAAAAAAATATTTAATTGTATACTGAAAATCCACGTTTTTGTCACTTCCGTTAAAATTATTTATCCTATTATTTTTTAACTACTTCACATTCAGCAAATTTGGAAGCACAAAAAGAGCCAAGATGATTTACGACATTCATGTTACTATGTACTGCAATGTAAAGAGCTAATGATGCCTCTAGAGCTTTTTTGCGATTTACTGTGTTAGTTGCATTGGATAAAGAATCGTGTACTGCGATTGTTCGTTGTCTTTGAGGATTGAATACCTCGCTAACTTTAACATGCTTTTCTCGATTTGCATGTTTGTCAATATCTGCCAGTCGAGCATTGAATTGCGATTTGCAGTAAAAACATGATGCTTTTGTTTCATCATTCTCAACACGTCGAAGCCATTGTTTGTATTTTGGATTCTCTATCCATACATTTCGAAATTTTTGGATATACGGGGTTTTTTTAATCTTCAGCACCTTTACCATTTTGTTTCTTCGCGTATATTGTATTCTCTTTGACCGCTCATGAAATTCGCCTGGCAAACTCGATGTTCCGAAATTTACTCTAAATTCTAAAATATAATTATAATACATGTGCATACCCATTTATCGATAAATAACGATGTGCCCCATATGATGTTTTGAAGTGCGTTTGTCGTATTTTAAGGCCATTGCACGTGAAAAAATTTTAGTCGTAATCGTAAGGCCATAAGCAAATCGACCAATCACAATCAAGCATTCTAACAAGGTAATAAGAATGTTTGACTGTGATTGGTCGATTTATTTATGGCCTTATAGTTGCAACTAAAATTTTTTTATGTGCGATGGCCTTTAGAGAGCACAAGTTCATATTTTAAAATGGAGATTAAACATAAACGTCGAAAATTCTCTGGTTAAAAACATGAGACCGAACGGAATAAAAAACAAAATAGATGTTTGAAATACGTTTGAACGCATGTCACCAGAAATCACTGCATCAAAGTTCAAATGTCACCAGTTTAGGTACCGATCACAAATGAAAAAAATTGTCACTGGGAGAGTGATAAAAGGTACTAAATCTGGTGACAAAGTCACTGAGTTGGCAACGCTGCGTTCTTCTCTCCGTTCGACTGCCCTCCGATGATCCTCCGTCTTTCTCGACGCCGGATACCCGACGTCCGCTCGCGGTTCGTGCGCTAGAAGCGACGCGCGTCCTTTAAGAATCGCGATAGCGGATCGCGCACTAGAAGCGGCGCGAGAGATCGCCGTCGCCCCCCTAAAGAACGAGTCGCGTCAAGGTCGAGTCGCGCCAAGGTCGAGTCGCGCCGGGAGAAACGCTTCGCGCGAACGGATATAGAAGAGGGTTTAATAATTTAGCCGCGCCGTAGAACGGTCAGTCGCCGCGGATACGTCGAGCGCGTCGATCGCTCTTCCTCGCGAGTGAAAATAATTGTGTAGGCCGTACCTAACCCACGGCTCCATGAGTGCGAGAGAGAGGTACCTTTGGAGAACGAGAGACAGCGCACACTTTGTTAGCAACCGCGGAGAGTAGTTCGGGCCGGGGGAAGCCGGGGGGGAGGATCAGGGGGTACGTAGGGTGAGGAGGAAGCGTGGCCCCGATCGAGCCGAGCGTCATCTCTTGAGCACTCTCGGTGACACGCTTCCCTCTCGCCTTATGTACCCCCTCCTTCCTCCCCCCGGCTCCCCCCGGCCCGAACTACTCCCCGAAATTGCCAACAAGCGTTCGCTATCTTTTTTTCTCTAATGGGTACCTCTCTCTCGCACTCATAGAGCCGTGGATTAGGGACGGCCTAGATTACCTACTTATCTTGTCGATGCCTTTTTATTTTTCCGCTGGCAATTCTACTAAGGGATATCTATTGATTTTTATTTATCTCGAGGAGACCGACATGGTTTCCTCACCGATCCCTTACGTTGGTCTGTTTACTGAGCGATTCGTTTGTCTCACCAATCGACGATCATTGCCGACACTTCGCGGAAGGAAGGAATCGTGGAGTCGCCCGGACGTAACACCCCCGGCCTTAGACAAATGTTGGGGAAGAACCCAACATTTGCAGGAAAAACGAAATGGATTCCTTCCTTTCGCGGGTAACTAAAGTATCGTAAATTGCATGTGGTTTCGTGCATGCTGATTTGTTTATTAAGAAGAAGGAAAGAGAAGGCGACCACCAAAATCCCTTCCTTCTTTCCTTCGTCCTTCTTTTACATTTTTAGTTAATTATTATATTTTTATATATAATTCTAATACAAAACTATCTTTTTTTATGCGTGCCCATTTTATGGCGTAAAAAAAAGTGAAACTGTATATATGTCATAGCGTTTACCTGACCAATATTGATAATTTTGGGTCTTCGGATGGAAGTTTCATTGCCCTATGAGAGAGATAGGATATTCTTTTCTTTCTTCTTCCCTCTTGTGTTATTGGTGTCCTCTGGACAGCATATGTCCTGCTAATCGGGAAGGTTTTTCCCCCCCTTTTTTTTGCTTTGGCTTGGATTCTCGTTCATTACGAGAAATTAGCCATTGACTGGGACTCCATGTTGGATCCTATAATAGAACGTCCAAGCTTCATTTGCCCGGAGCTGAGTTAAAGGTAGATTTGCTGATGGATATGCAATGTTGACTTGTCGATCGACAAATGCTGGAATAATTTTTTTCTATGACATGTTATACATGTATGTATCTCTCTCTTTAGCTTGCTGATATTAGTTGACATCCCCTTTTTGCAATCACTAGTTAGGTAATATTGTTCTAAAGTGTCAGAGAAGATAGTTTTGTTTTTGTTAGTCAGTTAATGTAAAAATAAAAATACGGTGATATTATAAAATATGTATGATAGTAAAATTGTAAATCTTTTTTTTTTAGGTAGAGGGGGCGGTTCGGGGGGAAACGGACGAGATCTTAAGAATCGAGAACACGGGAGCAAAAATAAGCATTCGATTAGTTAAAAATAAGGATAACAATAATAATATATTAAATGCAACAAGAGTATAGAGCAGTTCACAGAAGTAATAATCGTGGATGACAATGGTTATTCTACAGGCGAATAAAATGTCATATTATCTAATTTCCGCGGAGATCAACACGACCGTGCGCAACCGTATCAAATTACCAGGCGTCTTGCACGCTTTTAACTCGACTTTTCGGCCGCGAGGATTTCCGCTGTACGAGACTTAATTAGGCCGTTACAACTAAAGAAATCTCTCGAATGCGCCGGTAACTACTTTACGCACGCCCGTGAATCCGCTCCAATATAATATAAATTTCCCGGTGATAGGACTCGAATCGGTCTTTTAACATAGCTCGTGGTGCTGGAATGTGCCTCAATAATAATAACGGCGATCTTTGCTTGAAATACGCCAAGTATATTACTCGGATGACTCGCGAAAACTAACAACGGGGTCACAAACACCCGATAGATACTCTGCCCGATATCGGAGAATTACGCTTTCTCCTCACTTTAATTACGCCTAGCGTGTGCAAGATTATTGCTAACAATACACAAAAAGACTGCGTAAACTATCGATAACGACTGTGGTGTACGAGCCGTGCGACGCAATACTTCGCGCGATCCGGAATATCGATCGCGCGAGCGTGGAAATCCCGATACTTTACAACATGTAATAATTGCGAACGCGAGACTAACACTAATGACTGTCGGCGGCGGCGAAATGAATAGAGAAAGCCTATTTTACATAATTCGGATAAGCGACTTGTACCCGTCGGCCGTGCGACTTAATCTACCAAAAATATTCACAAAGTTAATTCACCAAAACGCGTGGCTCAACAACTATTAAGGGCGCGACTTATCTGAATTAATTATCTACAATTATTCGGCAACAAAATCGGTCAACGACGCTCGTCCCACCGGCTGGAAGCTCTCGAATCTCCTTCTTGCTCGATAATCAAGATACTCTCGAAGAGGCCTGCGTCCTTCTCGCTATCTCGCCGAACAGTGCCGAGCGAGAGTCCTGCAGGAGACACGCCGGCGCGATAAATCGCTATCGTGCCACCTGTGGCGCTATCGTGTTACGCAGGGCCGTCCTGCGGTCCTCGCGATCCATATTGTCCTCACGGCCGTATTGGTGGGTTCATCGCCCCGGAGTTTCCAAGATTTTCTGTTGTTCGGCTTAAAGGTGCGGGCTTACGGCTGCGCCCGATCGGCTCTCTTTCCTGTTTGGTCGAATAGGCTCCGGATTGAGAGTCCGCTCGTCGCTCCGTCCTTGGGACTCCCTCGCTTCGTGCGGGTGGAGTGGCCTCCACTTTGGCTGGATTATTCCGGCCCTCCGCGCTCCTTTCCTGCCGTAAGAAATATAACATTACCGGCAGCGATGTTTACTCGCCCTTAAAAATTGTTTTTAATATTAGACAACTACGACCTGGTGTCTCCTGTTTCCTGGTTGTCCTGGACTCCCGCTCTCGGCCGTCGCTCTTCTCTCTTCTTTTTCTTCCGCCGGATGGGATCCCGCCGCTCGATCTCGTGCCGACAACCAACTCGTAGGCTCATCTCGAGCTTACATTTTCGATAACTATTATTAACAAAAGTCAGATCTCGTCGGTCTGACGATTGGGTCGCTCTCTCCCTAAATAGAGAGGATTATTCCGGCCCTCCGCGCTCCTTTCCTGCCGTAAGAAATATAACATTACCGGCAGCGATGTTTACTCGCCCTTAAAAATTGTTTTTAATATTAGACAACTACGACCTGGTGTCTCCTGTTTCCTGGTTGTCCTGGACTCCCGCTCTCGGCCGTCGCTCTTCTCTCTTCTTTTTCTTCCGCCGGATGGGATCCCGCCGCTCGATCTCGTGCCGACAACCAACTCGTAGGCTCATCTCGAGCTTACATTTTCGATAACTATTATTAACAAAAGTCAGATCTCGTCGGTCTGACGATTGGGTCGCTCTCTCCCTAAATAGAGAGGACGCAGGCCCCCGAAAAACTGCCCCCGATCGGGCCATTCGGCCCTTGTGACGTCCCAAAAACGTCACGTCACCATATGTATTTTGTGCAATCTTAATTGACAGATTGAGAGATCCTCTTTCATCTTATACTGCGGAGAATATGTTTGTGACATCATCAATAAGTTGAACGTGTCCTAGCTGTATTAGTGAGTCTTGTAAATTATGAGCCCCATCGGTATGTTCGTTATATATCGCTAGTTTTACCATAGCGGTTTTATTACTAAGGGGACGGACAATTTGTATCCATCCTTCTTGTTGGGCTGCAAGAATCTTGCATAATTGTCTTGTTTTTCCGGGCCATTCTGTAGTTGTGGTTACAGGGCCCGTATACGCCAGGCCGCATTTGACGCTTTGCCACGACAATTCTCGGAACCGGTCTTCTAGAACAGGCCTGCGGCCGGTTTGCACTTTTCGGTCGATCTTGGCTGCTGCCATCCCCACTCCTTTTGTTTAAGAGTATCTAGGCTGCTTGCGGAGACGTAAGACACTCGAACACAGGGATGGTATTAGCTATAAATCATATGGGGCTTTAGCATGTACAGTTCCGCGCGCTGTTTACTGTTTACAAAGTTATTATGTTTATTATTATTATTATATTATAAAGTTAAAGGTAACATTAAAATGAAGAACACATATGTTAATTATACAGGGTGAGTCATTTTAATCAACGCACGCAAATATCTCGTAAAGTAAGCAAGATGGAAAAAAATGTTTTATACAAAAGTTGTAGGGTTCAGAGGGGGACACATGATGAAAATATGGACTTGACCTTGAGTGACCTTTTCAAGGCCAAGTCAATGTGATCGATATTTTCTTAAATGGAACCCCCATTTTTTATTGCATATTCTTGTAGCTTATCTCGAAAGCTTTTCAAAACACTACAATAAAGTATTTTTTCATTAAGTACTTTTTGAGTTATTTTATATTTTA
>NW_021848440.1:63752-67678 GCF_003651465.1 Formica exsecta | reverse complement strand
CAATAAAAAATGTGAGGTTCCATTTAAGAAAATATTGATCACATTGACTTGGCCTTGAAAAGGTCACTCAAGGTCAAGTTCATATTTTCATCATGTGTCCCCCTCTGAACCCTACAACTTTTGTATAAAACATTTTTTTCCATCTTGCTTACTTTACGAGATATTTGCGTGCGTTGATTAAAATGACTCACCCTGTATATATATATATAATATCAGGGTCTGTATATAAGTGTATTACGTAATAAGACATATATATACAAAATTTATATTCTTCTTTAGTATAACTATATTGTAATAATAACAATATAGTTTGCGACGACTTTTCCTACCGTCTCGCGGCTGAACGATAAACATGGCCGCCGACTCGTTCTCTCCGTCGCGCGAGTGTAAATTGCGCCGACGAACAGGAGCTCATTTGCCGAACGGGAGATGCGGAATAGTCGTTGACATAAAACGGGAAAACGGAGAAAAAGATCCACGCGCCAGGTGGGAACGGGATGTTAGGATTTCCGCGCGTACCGTGACGAGATCCGAGAGATAATCGCGAAAATCGAACTTGGGTGCCAGATACGATCTTTCACGTATCAATTCGTGAAACACACGAAATAAGCGCGAAATAGACGCAAAAGCAATTGCCGGAATTCGTCACGGGCTGACTAGCTCGCCTAACGGTAGAGGGGCAGGGCAAGGGTTGATCTAGCGCGATAATTTGTGCAAGAAGCGATAAATACAATATGGAGCGACAGACACAATTGAAAATAATAGGCTCGATAATTAAACAAAGAAATAACAGATTTATTATAATAGAGGGAGCCGAAGCTCCTTGAGAAGAGTAATGATAAAGTCCGCGCGGATATTCGGCTGCGATAAAAGAAACGCGGCTGCGAGGCTGGGTGTTAGACGCGGGGTGCGAAACCCCGGAATATACGCCGAAGCTGGCCCGATAAATCGGCCGGAATGTTCGTTCGGCTTGAATTACGCCTCGCACGGCGAAGAGGTCGATTATTGCGTTCTTCTTTAATTCGGGCGCGAATCCGTTCCAATTTTCGATATCACCCCGTCAACGGCGACCTTATCGCCCGCTACTATCGCTAAACTATTACTACGCAACTTAAGACTAACAGGCAATTAACGCAACGCGGACATGCTTGGAATCCGAACAACGTAACACGCAGTACCGAACGCTTCGCACACACATTCTCTCGCTATTCCGGCGAGAATCGCGAGAAAACGCTCACAAAATGTGCTCTGAATATCGAAACGCGAATCTGTACAACAAACTTCACACTTCGAATTTATGCGATTCACACTCCCTCAATTCGCGACGTAATCGCGAAAGAAAGTTGCACCGAACGTGCACACAAATTCTAAACGCGGAGATTCGCAAACGAAATACAAAAGTAATATAACGAATTAACGCGAGTCACATTCACACTCAAACGACCGACACACGACACGAACGAGACTTAAAGGCTAAACGTGCGAGAATCAACGCAATTACAATATGCGGAATCCGAATCTCCAGAGAGACGACACACGGTTATGAAAACGCGATGTAATATTTCGATCCGCGGAAACCGATACTCTCGAGGCTCCGGGGCTCGAATCGCTTGACGACGTGGCCGTGACGCAAAAATCTACATTAAAGAATCGGGCTTAGCCCGTACACCAAAGTACGAAATCACAGCGACGACGACAGAACGAAACGATTTTCGGGCGCGATCGCGCGTGGCTAATTTGGCGGAGGATAACCTCACCGGCTCTACGACTCTCCTGGAGTGGCCCCTGGGTCGACGTCGTCCTCTCGGGCTCGATCCTCTTTTCGTCCGATCGCCGGGATCCTCTCTGCTCGCTTCCGCCACGCTATCGCTTGCTCTCGTTCTTCCGACATCGCCGCTATTTAATACGCCGCTACTTCGCACGCGAGCTCACGCCAGTCTGATCCCGGATCGTCGCGATCCAGAATCGATACCTGTGGGCCAGCCGGGGCTGCGCACACAGGGTGCGTATTATCGCGACCAATCACGCGTTATCACGCGCTGTGGCCGGCGGGCGGCGCGCTCATGGTCGTATCGGGGGTGCGCGCGCCCCCGGTATTTCGCAGGATAATTCGCTGGGGCCCTTTCCGCGGGGCCGTCGGGAGGTCTAGGGCGAACGGCTTGGCCGGAAGTATCGCCGCAACCCTCGTGATGGTTTTTTCCTGGGGCCGTTCCATGACATCGGGAGCATGATTGCAGTCCCTCCACGGGGACCGGATCCACACGGGCCTGAGTCCTTGCGCGAGGATTCTCTCGCTGTCCCGTGCGTCGCATATCATGTGTGCGGGTCCTGATCCCGTCGTGACATAGCTAGACGTTAGATGCTTTTTGATTTCCCGGATCGCTGGCTCCTTGCCCCTCGGATGTCGTCCTGGATCGACAATGGTGTTTTCCGTGACGCTTTAACGACTTTCCGCTCTTTCTTCCGATGAGGCTCCCAACTCAAATGATCATACGACAAAAGAAATAACAAACGGAATTAATATATATAATTAAGCACGAAATCTCGATTAATAACGCCTCTCTGGAGACAATGGTACGGTTCTCGCAATTATTCGGCTGGCGCGGCCCTTTAGCCTGCGCTTTCGCGGACGGAGAGGGATTCGACGGACGCACGTGAGACGGCAACGTCACAAGTTATACTAAATAAGAATATAAATATTGTATATATGTCTTATTACGTAATATACTTATATACAGACCCTGATATTATATATATATATACAGGGTGAGTCACGCATTGAAGATTGAGATTCAAGATTCAAGATTGAAATTTGACCAATCAGGACAAAGAAGTTTTAGTCCCTTTTGTTCTGATTACTCGAATTCCAATCTTTAATTTTCAATCTTCAATTTTCAATACGAAGTCTGATACGAGCTTTACGAGTACCAGAAGAAAAAATAATTTCGTTAACTGTACTAAGTTGAAAATATGTTTAATTAAAATATAACCAGAGTTAAGAAGACCTCAAACTTATATTCAAGATCATTTTAAGTACCGTCCTAAGTTGCTAAGCGGCAATTTCATTGGTTGAATGAAATCTTAGTTTGTTCATAATGACATTATGAACAAAAGCATTGTAATCCTAACGTTAAACTTTAACGGTTCCGGCATAAATTAACAGTTACGGCCTGCATAGGGAGAGCGTAAAAACCACCCGGCTCCGTGAGCCGGGTGGTTTGTAAGTGAAAATGAGTGGCAATAAGTGCGGGCAATATTGAAAAATCTAGTAATATTGTAAGTCAGAATCGGACATCAGATGCATTGAAAATTGTGTATAATCTCATGTCTAATAACGGCTTTATATATGCTATAAACCATGATGTAATAATAGCCGTGTTCCGATATTTACTGCCAGTATTGAAAATCTATAGTGTATATGACATACAGAATATCAGAACACGGCCAATATATATTATTACATCATGCTATAAACTGCATTTGGGCAACAGGTTTTTACAGGTATTTACAGAGATTTACAGGCTTATGTCAAAAGAAAAAAAAGAAGAAATTTATACGTTGTTAATACTAATATTGACGCTTTGATTGTTAGTAAAACTGCGAAGTCGAATAGTGATAGTGTGAAAACGTTTATAGTTACAACACACAATAATTTTCTTTCTTTGCCCGCTTTCCTTTTTTCTTCTTCTTCTTTCTTTTATGGCTGGTTGGGCATTAGTCGCTCATACACCATTGTTTCTTATGGGTTTGTAGAATATAAGCAAAACTCCTCTAAGAGAGGAGGGAGTCCAAAAAAAGGTCCAGACAAAGGACATACGCAGCACGCAAAAACATGTCCGAACCCGACACGTTGTCAATCGGAACTTAACCCCCCGCTTTCCTTTGATAACTCAACCATTGATTAATTTCTAACTAGATAGGGCGAT
>NW_021848440.1:58102-61952 GCF_003651465.1 Formica exsecta | reverse complement strand
AAAAAAGAAGAAGAAGAAGAGTATGCGCGGAGTATAATGCGACAAGAAGAAAAGTGATAGTGATTAATGGTTATGAGAATATCGCGGAATAGTGCAATACAAGGAAGAAAAGTGATAAAGTGAATAGAAATTATTAACGCGGAATAGTGCAAGAAAAAGAAGTGATTTCTTTTAATCATATTGAGCAAAGTTAGGTTATATTAGCGAAATTGAAAAATTGCTTTATTACACGCAATGCTTGAATCTATGCATTATCAATTAAAATTAACATATTTGTGATAAATGGATTGTTGGAAAATGATTATGGAGGCATTGAAGGAATATTTGGAGATTTTGGCTGGCCATGTTTTCGATAAGATGGTAATTATACGCGTGAACGCGCATTCATGTGTATAATATTTATTTATATTTTATTTATAAATGTAATTAATACATAATTTTATATATAAATGTAATTAATGCATAATTAATATTTTTAGGTTAACTTACTAATGGCTACGCAATGAGTTTATGTTAATGTAACAAAATAAATCTGGTAAAAGTTCTATTAAAAACATCATAGAAACAACAACATTGAATACACATTTTTATTAAATGGCTTCATAAGGAATAATGAAATAATAAAATCATATCGAAACATTTCTATAGTGTCCTGAAACTTTTGGCGAATCTGGAATTCTTTCAACTTTTGGTTCTGGAAATGTGTGAATGTTTATTTATATTTTATTTATAAATGTAATTAATGTGTAATTAATATTTTTAGATCATTTACAAATGGCTAAGCAATGAGTTGCATGTTTACATTAATATAACAAAACAAATCTTGTGGGAATTGTATCAAAAATATTATATACAATTGAATTGAAAGCATCAGAGTTAGAGCCTGAAATAGAAATGTTAAGCATTAGTCAAAGAAGAGAAATAAGGCAATAATTTTGTTCATAAATTATATAATAAAGGTTATTTATTTTCTTGGGTAATGGTTAAACTTATTTTTTTAAAGCAATGAGAAACGTGAACGTGGAAATTGATGGTTTATTCGGATGGAGCTGCCTTTTCCAATATAATGTTATCGAAGAGTATTAAAATATCTGTCTTCGACAAATATAATTCAAGTTTGAATCAAAATGAGGAGCAAGAGTCGGTTAATGATGCTGAATTGCAGATTTTATTAGAGGATCGTACAAAAGTTTATAATAATTTGTCATAATAATTTGGCAGCTGCATTGATTAAAACATAAGCCTAAGATGTAGCGTTAGAAAATGTTAAACATGTTTCGAGATGTCAACCACAAAATGTTAAAGCACTATTTAGGAAAGTTATTGCAAATATCTTCTTTTTATTTACTAAATTTAATCTTCTTTTTAATAAGTTGTATATATTCTTGATTTATATTTTACATATGGAAAATTCAAATATGTGTTATATATATTATGCGTATCGTAGGAACAATACAAGTACGTATGTATATATATTGTGCGCATCGTAGGAACAATATTGAGACACAAAGGGGAATATGCAAAAGCTTATGCAATCTCTTTCTCTCTCCACTGAAATTCAAAAATTAAATCCAGAAATGAAGATACTACAGAATTAATAAAATTAAAGGATAAAATTAAAAATGCAGAAAAAGGAAAGCACCTATATCGTAAAATGTTAGGTGTAGTTGGAGATACTAAAAATCCGTCAAAGGATATAAATGTAAGTAATTAAGTAAAGGATAGTGCTTTTCTTTTTCTGTGTCTTTAGCAATTTTATCCTTTAAGATCATTAATTTTGTAGTAAATATCTTCATTTCAGGATTTAATTTTTGAATCAGTGAGGAGAGAGAGAGAGAGAGGGATTGCATAAGCTTTTGCATATTTCCCTTTGTGTCTCAATATTCTTTCTACAATGCGCACAATATATATACACATGTACTTGTATTGTTCCTACGATACGCACAATATATATACACACATATTTGAATTTTCCATATGTAAAATATAAATCAAGAATATATACAACTTATTAAAAAGAAGATTAAATATAGTAAATAAAAAAAAGGTTAGGATTTTTGCAATACATTTCCTAAATAGTGCTTTAACATTTTGTGGTTGACATCTCGAAACAAGTTTCAGATTTTCTAAAGCTGCATCGCAGGCTTCTGTTTTAATCAACGCAGCTGCCAAATTATTATAAACTTTTGTACGATCCTCTAATAAAATCTGCAATTCAGCATCATTAACCAACTCTTGTTATTATATAATTTATAAACAAAATTATTACCATATTTCTCTTCTTTGACTAATGCTTTCTGTTTCAGGCTCTAACTCTGATGCTTTCAAATCAATTGTATATAATATGTATATGTATATAATATATCTAAAATCTGCAATTCAGCATCATTAACCGACTCTTCCTCCTCATTTTGATTCAAACTTGAATTATATTTGTCGATGACAGATATTTTAATACTCTTTGATAACATTATATTGGAAAAGGCAGCCCCATCCGAATAAACCATCAATTTCCATGTTCACGTTTCTCATTGCTTTAAAAAAATAAGTTTAACCATTATCCAAAAAATAAATAACCTTTATTATATAATTTATAAACAAAATTATTACCATATTTCTCTTCTTTGACTAATGCTTTCTGTTTCAGGCTCTAACTCTGATGCTTTCAAATCAATTGTATATAATATGTATATGTATATAATATATCTTGATACAATTCCCACAAGATTTGTTTTGTTATATTAACATAAACATGCAACTCATTGCTTAGCCATTTGTAAGTGATCTAAAAATATTAATTACGCATAATTACATTTATATATAAAATATAAATAAATATTCACATTTCCAGCACCAAAAGTTGCGAGTAATTCCAAATACACAAAATGTTTGTGGACACTATAGAAGTGTTTCGATATGATTTTACTCATCATTTCATCATTCCTTATAAAGTTAATTAATAAAAATGTGTATTCAATGTTGTTTTATGATATTTTTGGTAGAATTTCCACAAGACTTATTTTGCTGCATTAACTCGTTGCTTAACCATTTATAAGTTAAACTAAAAATATTTATCATGCATTAATTACATTTATATAGTACAGGGTGGGGAAGAAGTCCCAGACTCTTGAAATATCTCGGAAGGAGTGAGATGTAGAAAAAAAAGGTTCAGACAAAAGTTGTATGATTTCAAGGGGGCCATATGATAAAAATATGGACTTGACCTTGAGTGACATTTTTAAGGTGAGATCAATGTGATCGATGTTTTCTTAAATGGAACCCCCCATTTTTTATTGAATATTCTTTTAGCTTATTTCGAGAGCTTTTCAAAACACTATAATAAAGTATTTTTTTATTAAATACTTTTTGAGTTATTTTATATCTTAATCTGACATATTTTGATATAAAAAATAAAATATCTCATAAAATATTTAGTTTTCGATAATCTTAATACTTTTATAACTATAATACTTTTATGTACAGAATAATGAGACAACTCAATTAGCGTAAAATAAAATAATTGTTTTTAAGAAAAAGTATGTAATTATTTATAATGTATTTTTTTAAACAATTATTTGTTTTTTTCTTTACACTAATTGATTTGTCTCATTATTCTGTACATAAAAATATTACGGTAAGATTATCGAAAACTAAATATTTAACGAGATATTTTATTTTTTATATCAAAATATGTCAGAATAAAATATAAAATAACCCAAAAAGTATTAATGAAAAAATACTTTATCATAGTGTTTTGAAAAGCTCTCGAGATAAGCTACAAAAATGAGCAATAAAAAGTAGGCAGTTCCATTTAAAAAATTGAAGGTGACCTTGCTTTTTTATGGAAAAA
>NW_021848440.1:49222-57976 GCF_003651465.1 Formica exsecta | reverse complement strand
AATGACACCATCTTATGTTCCCCTCAAAACCATACAATTTTTGTTCAAAACGTTTTTCTTTAAAATGCTTAGTTTTTGAAAGAAAAGGGATGTACGGGTGGTCTAGGACACCCTGTATAATATATTACTAATAGACAAATTATCTGGCAAAGCAAATTTAAACGACGATTTGACGGCAGGTACAACCTCAGCATATTTTTTAGATTGGGACGCTCCTAAGGCATAGCGTTACGCGCGCGATCGGCGGTTCGGCCGTCGAGCCTCGAGCGGTAGTGGGGGGACCGTAGGCGTCGCTTCACATATCGGCCCAAAAGGGCAACTATCTCCGAGCACTGTTCTAGGGGAAAAATTTTTTTATAAACTTTTTAAAATTTTTTATTTTTTAGGAGAAAATTTTTTTATAGGCTGTTTTTTAGAGGTAAATAATTTTTTAAACTTTCTGTTGCGTATATTAATTTTCATAATTATCCAATTTTGCATTTTAATCTAAATAGATATAAAAAATTAGAATTGTATGATAAAAAATACTTTTTATTAACTTTAAAAGTTATTAATTTTTATTAATTTTTTTAAACTTGTGTTATATTTTAAAATTAACATAATTAATAGATTTAAAAATCAGCGGGAATAAACAAAAAATGGCGGACCAATCAAAACTGGCCTTTTCGTGGCCAGTTTCTGATTACATGCTGCGTTCCGATATCCACTGCCAGTACTGAAAATCTATAGTGTACGTAACGTAAACTATAGATTTTCAATACTGGCAGTGAATATCGGAACGCAGCCATAGTGTCTCTAGAGCTGGTCTATCCTATATTTATGCTCCTGCCTTCTGCCAATTCTTAATAAGACAAAAGTAATAGTGTAGGAAGTATTACTATGAAAAAAAAACGAATAAAAATCTAAAATTTATATGATTTTATGAATCTACTTATTTACGCAACAAATTATTCTTTTCCTTTCAATCAGTGTTAATATCCCAATAAATGGAATGGCAGAAATGATGGACGCCTTAACGTTAGGCTCACATAGGTAAGTAGTAAATAGTCCAGAGATCGACATGTATAAATTTCCATATATCTTATATAATGTGTGCGAGAATAAAATTTTACGACACGTTTCTTCTTTTTCAGATTGGTTCATCTTGATTTAAAAGGAGCACCACCACGGACTTGTTATTTTGAAAAGGTATACGTTACTCGTAAACGCTTAGCCTTATTTCATTGACATATTTTAGAACTTCGTGTATTTTGATCCAGAAAAAAATTTTTTATAACACGATAAATATGGAAAAATACACTATTTCATTATTGTCTTTTTTGTGTCATTTGATGATTGAGATGTTTAATTAATCGATTTTTTTCTTTTTATTATGGGTTGTTTTAAACTCACATTTGTTTACATTCAATAGTACATGCAAATAACTGTTGTCAGAGATTGTATCTTTAGATTTTAGTTGATATTTATAATTGTGTGTGACACACAAGAGCATGAAGACAAATGTATTTGTCTAAATAACATTTATAAAAGATAGTGATATTTTGAATTTTAAGTAATCAAAAAAATGAATATAATTTTATGAATCAGAAAGATTTAGAAACTGAAAATAAACTATTATTTATTATAACATTATAATAATAATAACAATATAATATTATTTTTTTTTAATTTTAAATGAACTGTAACGATTTTAATTCTAGTATAATTACTATGATATTTAACATGTTGACAGTCATCATCAATTATAACTTTCTTGTTTCTTTGTTTGCATTTATTTTTATTCTTATGATTCAATAGAATATTTACAGCTTTTTCCATTATTGCGAACATGGGGAGCTACTGGATTATTGCTGGAATGGGAGGATACATTTCCTTACAATCGAGAACTCTCTCCAATAGGAAGTAATGGGCCAAGCAGTTTAGCAAGTGGATATACAATTCAAGAAGCTGGACACATTCTGCAAATAGCAGGAGATTGTGGCTTGGCAGTTGTCCCATTGGTACAAACTTTTGGACATATGGAGGTATGCAAAAGATATCTCATTCATTTTGATTTATTTATTTTGTATAAAAACTAATTATTACATATAATTACTAAATTTTTTATATCTTTATTTTTGAAATTATAATTCAAGAAATATTGTGCTTCATAGATTTAATTCATCATTATCCATTTATTACAATTTTAATTGCAGTTTATCCTGAAACATGACGAATGGAGATCATTGCGTGAAGTAGAAACTTTTCCAAGTTCCATTTGTCCATCAAATCCAAGAACTCTACCATTGGTCAAATCATTAATACGTCAGATTGTTAGTTTTCATCCTGACATACAATATCTACATATAGGTTCTGATGAAGTATGGCACTTAGGCCTTTGTTCAGTCTGTACTAAACGAGCTGCAGCCAGTAAATATGGCAAATTTTCATTGTACTTGGAACATATTTTGGCAATAGCCCAATACATTCAGGAAACGTATCCATACTTAAAGATTATCATTTGGGATGACATGTTGAGATCAATAGACTTACAGGTTTTGAACGGTATCCCGATAGCTTATTCACGTTATATGTATATGATCATGCAAATTTTTTTGCTAATAAAACTAATCTTTTTTTTTTGCTTTGCAGAATATTACATTGGAAAATATGTAGAACCCATGATATGGCATTACAATCCCAGGGACAATTTTGTGTTGCCTAATGGTATCTTTTTACTCCGTCTTTTTTACCCCGTATATTATTTTCAGAAATTCGTCGATATATAAAAATATTTGCTGGATTATAATTATTGCATGGAATTATAATTATTGAATTATTTGCTAGGATTGTGGGATAAATACAGCGCAGCCTTTTCCAATATCTGGATAGCAACTGCATTCAAAGGAGCCACTGGTTCCACACAACATGTACCTGTAATTCGACATCATATAAGCAATCACGAAAAATGGCTAGAAGAATTGGGAATTCATGTGAGTAAGGTACATGAATTTCGAGGCACAGCATTTACCGGTTGGTCAAGGTAAGGAAAATCAGAATAATTATTACACTACCTTAAAATATAACAATGATTACAATTGTAATTTTAGATATGATCATTATGCTACGATGTGCGAGTTGTTACCCACAGCTATACCATCATTAGCTTTATGTCTAAAAGTTTGGCTCTATGGTTATTCAGAGGAGACACATGCACAAATTGCAAAGAGCTTAGGATACATTGATCATCCATTGCACATAATACCACAATCTAGACCAATCCCGATACCTAGTAATTTGCTTTTTCCTGGATGGCAGGTAGCTGTGGGTATGGAATGGTTTCTTAATTTCAAGACGAAATATCATAACATTATTAACAGTGATCAGTAAGTACATGCAAAAGCAGTTTATATTTATTATAATATAAATTCAAAAAAAATTTTTTTTTATTTTCTAAATTTATAGAATAATTTTTAGTTATTTATTTTGTATATATATGAAAGATATATATTTATTTGAGAAATTTATTCGAATACATATTGATTATTATTTAAATATAATATATAATAATGATTATTTTTAAATATAATAAAATACTTTTTTGAATATTTGAGATCTTAAAAAGCTGAGAATGTGTGCATTTGGATCTCAATTATATTCAAAAAGTAATTGTCCTCAATAGAATTATGACGTGGATGAATCCATGGCAGGTAGCAAATAATTACACAAATCCCATGCAGTTGGAGAATTTAATACCTACTTTTACAGAGTAAGTATTTTCACAGTAATCGGCTATATAAAAGTAGATTAGACTTTGCAAATTTCTTGGCACATTGTACCAAGAAATAGAATTTATACTTTTGTTTCAGATTATTATTAGAATTGTCTTCCCTGGAGGGCTATCTACGAGTTCAAATGGAAGCGATTTTCTTCTCGTCAATGATTGAAGAGTGGTTAGGCACCAATATTCAGCCGATAAAAGTAAAATTAACAGAACTGAAACAAACAACTGAAAATCAACTAAAAATAAGTAGTCGTGTATAATATTTTTTTTATTTGAAAAATCGGCAATCAATTTCAAATATATCACATCCGATATGAAATAAAACAATCACGAAAAGTTCCATTTAAAGAGACTATGAAATGCTAATTAATGATTAAATAATTAATTATTTTTCGGGTGTAGAGGAAAATTGTTTTTATTATTATGGTAAGTCATTGCTTATAAAATGTAAGATGATCTATTATTTTAAAACTTTAGCCTATTTTTTTTAATTATTAAAAAATAAATACAATATATAATTTTCTGAGAAAGAATTATTTTTTTAAATTGGGTACAAAATACTCGAGAATAAAAAAAAGAGAGAAATTGTCTTTTATCGATATATGAGATGATCTGTGATACTTGGCTATGAAAGGGTAACTATGTTTAAATACACAAGTGATATTTAATAATTAAGGGACAATCGATAATTATAATTTGTTATATTTATTTCAAATGTATAAAAATATAAATGTTTAATAAGCATATTTCTTTTAGTATAGATTAACTATTCGGATAGCTAAGTCTATCAAGATTATATTTTGCAAATTATGCGTTACATATTATGTCGGCAGAATTTCGGCAGCAGCCACACATGATCTGCCATCTCAGTTAGTGCCAGTAGAAATGCAGCAGAAAATATAAGCAATCTTTGCGTTATGATATGCTACAAAAAGTGCTACAAAATTTAAACAGAAGTTCTTCACATAAAAACAGTAGATTTTAAGTATTGCATGTTGATACAATACCCAGATAGCCAAGAATGTTAAAATCACGTTTTGCCAAAGCTTTGCAACAAGGTATGCTTTAATTTTGACAACAATTGTGTAGCAAACGTTTGTCTTGTTTCGGTTTGTCAAAAAGTTTGAAGCAAATTGACGGCAAAATTTTTCGTCTCACGATGCTGTAAATAATAGAAAAATTCTTGCCCGAAAATTTTACGCATAGAAGAACGTATGATGCTATTCACGGCGTAACACAAACTTTACGTCAATTAGTAGCAAATCTTGTTATACACGCTATAATAGCAAATTTACGACAAGAACAGAGCAAACCTTATTGTACACGATATGATAACACATTTACGGAAAGAACAGAGAAAAGTATACCCTGGCACAACGAGACGCAAAATTCACGCAAATAACAGAGCAAACCTTGCCATGCACGGCATGACAGCAAATTTACCACTTTACTTTATTACAAACTTTACAAAAATATAGTATTCTGCCGATAGTTCGTTTGTTCATCGCTATGCGATGCGCTATATGCATCCATTTCGTATTTGATTTTTAGTCATGAGAAGTATATAAAGCTTGCAAAGAGCAACTGGTAGAAGATTAAAAATATAGTTATTTCTATCAGTTCAATTACTGATACAATCCCAACATAGAGAATTCAGATATTGGATCTTGCCACAAATTTGCTGTCATCTCGTGCACAGCAAGATTTGTCCTGTTCTTGGCACAAATTTGCTGTCATGCCGTGCACGGCAAGGTTTGCTCTATTATTTGCGTAAAATATGCATCACACTATTACGACAAGCTTTGCTAGCAAAAGCTAAGCTTTTTGCGGACACACCTTGTCACAATTTTGCTGTAAAGACATGCTCGGGTTTGCTGCTAACTTTGCGCAAAGTTTGCATCATTTTGCTTGCTGGGAATATATCAACAGAAACTAAATAAAAATTGAATATAACATAACACATTATGCTATATCGGCAGAATATCATCAGAAATAGAGTTCATCTGGAAGCACAGCGTAACGGCGGAAATACTGCAAAAATGCCATCTCAAAAGATAACAGCAGAAACACAGTATGGTCTGTTGTCATAAAATAATGGCAGAATCATAGCAATATTAAGATATGTTATATCAAGTTATAGTTTTTTTGATTATTGCTATATGACGACGCGGCTAACAAGATTAAAAATGTGTAATGGCTCCTGCATACAGGACGCGGCGATGCGGCAAGCATTATCGCATCCTGTGTTCTGTGTGTAGGAGCCATAATACCTATTTTTATCAGCTTAATTTTTGAATTCTAACAAAGAACTCAGAATATTAAACTGAAAGTTTGAAAACCGAGTAGATCAATAAAAAATTGTCCATTTATTGACTGCTTGAAACAAAATAAGAGTTCAATTTTCATACAAATCTTGGTCAAGGTCATTGGGGCTGGGTCCCCTTTTCGCTATATTTACCTTTTCTATTTATTGACTGCTTGAAACAAAATAAGAGTTCAATTTCCATACAAATCTTGAAATTTACGAATTATTAATAAATTAATCATTTATTTAAATTTATATATTTAATTAATTATTTATAACTATGCCAATTATTTACATTATATATAATGTAAGTACGATGTAATATATGCTATACACTATATATTATATCTATGACGAAAATTTTTCGTCGTCACATCGTGACAGCAAGCTATGTTTGACCTTTGCTGCATTTCTGCCGTCAAGTTGTAATGGCAGGCCATGCTTGATTTCTGTCGCATTTCTGTCATGTAGCAGACTTCGCTCAATATTTGTTATATATCTGTTGTCACGACATAATAGCAAATAATATTCGATTTTTGCTCCATTTTCTCTGTTATATTATATCGGCAAGCCGTGCTACCAGAAATTAAACTTAATAAGGACGCAGCAGAGCGGAATCTGCTTCAAAGTCATGATTGAATTTGCTGGCATACTGCTAGCATTTTGCTATCTGGGTAGCAATCTAATAAGATTATAGTCACAGTAGAGATTTGAAATTATTTATATATACCCAGATAGCAAAATGTTAGCAGAATGTCGGCAGTGTGACAGCAGATCTAATCATGACTTTACAGCAGATTCCTATCCACCTATCCGCAATTGATGAGATTCTGTTAGCATAAGTTCATAGTGACAGTGTGAAAGCAAAAATGCAAAAAAATTAAACATGGCTTGCCATCATGCCACGTCGATAAAAATATAGCAAACATGTAATACGTCTTGCCATCACGATGCGATAGCAGAAATACAGCAAGAATAGGACATGCTTGTTATAACATACCGACGGCAGAAACATGAATACAATAACGAAGGAAACTTAAGGCTCCTGAGTAGTCGCCGCGGCCATATTGGAATGATGACGTCAGAAGCGAGAAATGACACGCTGAGAATTCTTGCGTGCCATTTTTAAATAAAAAGATATTTTAAAAAAGCAAGACTACAGATCGCTTTAGTATACTCGTAAAATTGTCCGAAAACTAAGCTTTTCCTTTGACAATTAATAAATAACCGTAAAATGAGTATCAAAGTAAGCTTAGTCATACGGGAAAACATGTAGTTTGACAGCTGTCGAAAGAAGTGGAAAATGTTTTTTTTACATAATACTTTTCTTGCTAAGCTTAGTTTTCAGACAATTTTATAAGTTTCACGAATACGTTACACATCACAGCACTAGCATAAAGCGAATAATTACGAAATGGCACGCAAGAATAATTTGGGCTGTCAAAACATCAGTTTTCACGCCTCACAGTTCATCGATTTGCAACGTGAGGCGCTGCATAAAAATTCTGATATGTGAGTAACATGCTGGTAACTTGTAGCTAACATGTAACATATATATAGTATATATCTTGTATATATCTTTTATATAGTGTAGTACTCTATTAGAAGAATACTTGAGCAAAGGAAGGGCGCAATGCTCAGCCATTTCCAAGAAAATTTGATTTAAATAATATGGCTTTTCTTATATCCAGCTCCGTTATATCGATTAGGGAGAAGGCGGCGTAGCTCGGGCATTAAGGCGGGTGGCTATCACGCATCAGACCCGGGTCCTTGGCACTTTCTTTTCTTATTTTTTTTTTATACAATCTAGCAACGAATATTTATTCATGTAAAATAAAGTTAATTTAACCAACTTTTTTTTTTAAATTTGCACTTACGAAAGGCAATTTCCTTTTAATTTACTCACGAAACTGGGCATAATTCTAATTAAACTTAAAATCTTATTATTTTATACATTCTACCCGATATAAAATAAAGCAAATAAAACGCCACTATTTGAACATAGTTATAATTTAATACAAAATTACAACAAATAATTACAAGTATCATCCGAATAGTTGTAACCGATCTGTAGAAAGTGTTGATGATAGTGATAACAAGGATGAATAAAAGTTTTGACACATTTGTTTGTAATTTTGTATTAAATAATAACTATGTTCAAATAGTGGCGTTTTATTTGCTTCGTTTTATATCGGGTAGATGTATAAAATAATAAGATTTTAAGTTGAATTAAAATTATGCCCAGTTTTGTGAGTAAATTAAAAGAAAATTGCCTTCCGAAAGGGCAAATTAAAAAAAAAGTTAGTTAAATTAATTTTATTTTACATGAATAAATATTTGTTGCTAGATTGTATAAAAAAAGAATGAGAAAAAGAGTGGCAGGGACAAGAATTGAACCCGGGTTGGATGCGTGATAGTCACGCGCTTAATGCCCGAGCTACACTTTTCGATAATTGATATAACGGAGCCAGATATAAGGAAAGCCATATTGTTTAAATCATTTTCTTGGAAATGGTTGAGCATTGCATCCTATCCCTTTGCTCAAATATTCTTCTAATAGAGTACTACACTATATAAAAGATATATAACAGATATATACTATATATATGTCATATGTTAGCTACAAGCATAGACATAGTATATCTAGACCATAGACATAGTATATCTAGACCGAGCGTTTGCCTTT
>NW_021848440.1:44901-47711 GCF_003651465.1 Formica exsecta | reverse complement strand
GTGAGTAAATTAAAAGAAAATTGCCTTTCGAAAGGGCAAATTAAAAAAAAAAGTTAGTTAAATTAATTTTATTTTACATGAATAAATATTTGTTGCTAGATTGTATAAAAAAAGAATGAGAAAAAAAGTGGCAGGGACAAGAATTGAACCGGGGTTGGATGCGTGATAGTCACGCGCTTAATGCCCGAGCTACACCGCCTTTTCAATAATTGATATAACGGAGCCAGATATAAGGAAAGCCATATTGTTTAAATCATTTTCTTGGAAATGGTGGAGCATTGCGGCCTATCCCTTTGCCCAAGTATTCTTCTAATAGAGTACTACACTATAAAAGCCTTTTTCAATTTGGTGATACCAAGGTCGCACAAAAATAAGAGAAAAAATTCATATAAACATATGTCCGATATGACCTTGTTTCCGAGTTACAGTCTGTTTTATTTTCCAATATTTCCAATTTTCCGCATACAAAAGTCTAATTCTAACTGCATTACCATCGGAAAATCCGTATATGAGATGTATGTCTACCATTTAATTGTTTGACCAAGCCATAATTTTTTTAAACGTAGACTATTGCGTTGATAACGCTAACGTACGACGGCTTAATTTCATCTCGTGGTTTCTTGCACGGCTTAATTTTATCTCGTGGAACGTAGTAATTCACGCGTTTGCAACCGTTGCCGCTACTTCCTTCAGCGGAGTACATTTTGTCTCTCGGTTATGATATGTGGACCGTTGGTACTAGCAGTTGACGCGACACTAATCGTATAAAAATTAACCGAGTATACGTGACGCTTATTTTTCAAAAGTATGTTGTGGTGGGAGATTAATACTCTGAAAATTTAGGAGAAGGGGAAACGGCCTGTATACCACTCTTGTCCCTTCATCTACTTTACGTACCCTCAACTTTCCCGACGCGATATTTTCAAGCGCCGATGTGCGGTTGCTTCGCGATGACATCACCCCCAGGTGGAGATTTAGCCGAATGCACAAAAAATGCAATTATAAATTTTTCAAGCGCTAATGTGCGGCTGCTTCGCGATGATATCATCCTTAGATATCAGAATCCAAACGCGCGTGTCGAAACATGACAAAATCGTAAAATATTAAGGTTAAATTGTGCTAATATACAAATAATTTAAAACTTTTGCGTTGCATCTGGGCTGAGATGACATCACCACCAGGTGTGAGATTTAGCCGAATGCACAAAAAATGCAATTATAAAATTTTCAAGCGCCGATGTGCGGCTGCTTCGCGATGACATTACCCCTAGATATCAGAATCCAAACGCGCGTGTCAAAACATGACAAAATCGTGAAATATAAGAATAATTATCAAAGTTAAATTGTGCTAATATACTTGGACAGCTGCATGTAATTTGAAACTTTTGCAATACACCTGGAGTTTGACATCATCTCTAGACGACAAAAATGCAATAATTGATAAAAATACAATAATCGACATTAGTCAAAATGTACGTGACAAATCGTGAAATAAAGATTTAGTTGAAATATGATACACATGATGGAAAGAGACATCAGGATAGAATATAAAATCATGGTAAAGGGGCACACCCTGTCACTATTTTCGCCAAGAGTTCCGAGACAAGAGCTATTAATAAGCGCATCTTATTAGCAAAAATGTTTGGTATAAGTTTGGAAATATGGCGGAAAACAGTGCCGAACGAAATCTGCGCGAGCAATTTGCAAAAGTGAATTCGATAGAAGAGTATGTTGCGTGGGAGCAACGATGTGACGAATATATTGAATCGTTGGAAGAGCAAAGTCGAATCAAACGTCCACGATTATTGATCGGGATGCGACAATCGCTGATTGCCCGAATCGCACGACTCGAGGGATTGAAGAACTCGTTACGCAGGCGTTTTGTACATGCGGGTGCAGGATGCAGCACGCGACAACACGAATTAATTTGGCGAGAGATCGATACGGCGTTCGAGAGCCGCATATTGACTGGTGCGGTTATAAATCATAATCACATCGAGCACGCGCGGGATGTCACATAAAATTACCGCGGGCGATAATGATGAAGAGAGCGGTGATCAACGTGCAATCTAATGTCAATGCGTGTTTTGCGTGGTCTGTGGTCGCCGCTCTACATCCAGCTAAATTAAAAGTGGGTCGGGAACTTCGTATCCCCATTATACAACAGTACTGAATCTCCAAGACATTGAGTTTCCAGTGACTGTGAATCAAATCAAAAAATTCGAATTTGCCAACGATATCTCTATAAATGTATATACTATCGAGGGAAAGAACATTGTCCCGATACGTCTTAGTGAACTAAAAAGAGATAAACATGTCAACCTGCTGTATGTGGAAGACAACAACGTTGGACATTTCGCGTGGATCAAGAATCTATCCAGACTCATGAGCTGGCAATTGAGCAAACATAATGTCCAAATACATATCTGCGATCGGTACGTACATATTTAATAAAATACATTGTACAAATAATTGAACAAAAATTAAAAATTATTTCTTTTACACATGTTTGCACTACTTTGGCTCGAATGACAAGTTACAGTCACATATGGTGGACTGTCGAGAGATGAACGAGTGCGCTATCCGATTACCGAGCGATAAGGACAAGTGGCTCACGTTCAACAACTATAATCGGAAAGAGCGGCTTTCTTTTATCGTATACGCTGACTTGGAGTGCGTTTTGGAGAAAACGGAGGAAGAAAGAAATTACCAACATCACAAAGTATTTAGTATTGCTTATTATGTACATTGCTTGTACGACGATTCGTTATCCGCGTATCATTCTCGTCGCGGTACCGATTGCATGTCATG
>NW_021848440.1:42806-44063 GCF_003651465.1 Formica exsecta | reverse complement strand
ACTCTAGCATCGCTCGAAGAATTTCAGGAACGCGATAGCGGGTGGGCATTGTCGCGAATACTCGATTTAACTGTAAATATAAATAAATATAATCCTATGCGCGCGGGATGTCACATAAAATTACCGCGGGCGATAATGATGAAGAGAGCGGTGATCAACGTGCAATCTAATGTCAATGCGTGTTTTGCGTGGTCTGTGGTCGCCGCTCTACATCCAGCTAAATTAAAAGTGGGTCGGGAACTTCGTATCCCCATTATACAGTAGTACTGAATCTCCAAGACATTGAGTTTCCAGTGACTGTGAATCAAATCAAAAAATTCGAATTTGCCAACGATATCTCTATTGTATATCCTACTATCGAGGGAAAGAACATTGTCCCGATACGTCTTAGTGAACTAAAAAGAGATAAACATGTCAACCTGCTGTATGTGGAAGACAACAACGTTGGACATTTCGCGTGGATCAAGAATCTATCCAGACTCATGAGCTGGCAATTGAGCAAACATAATGTCCAAATACATATCTGCGATCGGTACGTACATATTTAATAAAATACATTGTACAAATAATTGAACAAAAATTAAAAATTATTTCTTTTACACATGTTTGCACTACTTTGGCTCGAATGACAAGTTACAGTCACATATGGTGGACTGTCGAGAGATGAACGAGTGCGCTATCCGATTACCGAGCGATAAGGACAAGTGGCTCACGTTCAACAACTATAATCGGAAAGAGCGGCTTCCATTCGTTGTGTACGCCGACTTGGAGTGCGTTTTGGAGAAGACGGAAGAAGAAAGAAATTACCAACATCACAAAGTATTTAGTATTGCTTATTATGTACATTGTTCGTACGACGATTCGTTATCCGTGTATCATTCTCGTCGCGGTATCGATTGCATGTCATGGTTCGTCGAAGAACTTAAAAATTTAGAGCAACGTGTAAAAACAATTTTATCAGCTAATGTCCCCATGGTAAATTTAACACCTGATGAATGTAAAAAATTTCACAAAGCGACATTTGCGAAAAACCATTCGTACAAGACGGTACACGCGTACGTGATCATTGCCATCTGACCGGGCGGTACAGAGGTCCCGCGCATTCAAATCGCAATTTAAATTATAAAGATTCTTTTTGCATTCCAATAGTTTTTCATAATTTATCCGGTTACGACGCACATTTTATTATAAAGGAAATAGCTACAGCGTTCGAAGGAGAAATTGAAATACTTCCGATAACAAAAGAAAAATATATAT
>NW_021848440.1:40882-41126 GCF_003651465.1 Formica exsecta | reverse complement strand
GACTTGGAGTGCGTTTTGGAGAAGACAGAGGAAGAAAGAAATTACCAACATGATAAAGTACTTAGTATTGCTTATTATGTACATTGTGATTCGTTATATTCGTTATCCGCGTATCATTCTCGTCGCAGTACCGATTGCATGTCATGGTTCGTCGAAGAACTAAAAAATTTAGCGCAAAGTATTTTATGTATTTTGTCAGCTAATGTCCCCATGGTAAATTTAACATCTGATGAATGGGAAAAAT
>NW_021848440.1:32939-40794 GCF_003651465.1 Formica exsecta | reverse complement strand
GCACATTTTATTATAAAGGAAATAGCTACAGCGTTCGAAGGGGAAATTGAAATACTTCCGATAACAATAGAAAAATATATATCATTTACGAAAAATGTTAAACTTGCAGAAGAGAAATCGAAAAATAATATTAAATTGCGTTTTGTCGATTCGTATAAATTTCTTACAGCTAGTCTCGATAAATTGGCATCATTCGTGAATAAAGACAAACTCAAAATTTTAAAATCTGAATTTCAAAATTTACTGAATGACAATTTCAATTTATTAACACGGAAGGGCGTCTTTCCGTACGAATATATTGACTGCGTCAACAAGTTGCAAGATACGTGTTTACCACCGCGCGATTAATTTTACAGTTGCTTGACCGGTGACACGATATCCGAGAGCGATTACGCGCACGCCCAGAAAGTCTGGAAGCGGTTCTCCATTCGAACGCTGGGCGAAGATAGCGACTTGTATCTCAAAATTGATGTCTTGTTATTAGCAGATATTTTTGAGAATTTCCGCGAGAGTTGTATTAAAAGTTATGGACTCGACCCCGCGTATTACTCTTCCCGGATACACGTGGGACGCCATGTTGAAGCATACGAATATTACATTCGAATTGTTTACGGATATCGACATGGTTATGTTTATCAAACGCGGAATACGTGGTGGTTTGAGTCAATGTTCCAACAGATACGCACATGCTAATAACAAGTATATGCAATCGTACGATCCATCGAAACCTTCAACATATCTCACATACTTTGATGTAAATAATTTGTACGGATGGGCAATGTGTCAACCCTTGCCCTATGTAGATTTTCGATAGGTTGACGACGTATCCGATTTTGATACATCATCGATCGCGCGCGATTCACCTATAGGCTACATCCTTGAAGTCGATATCGAGTATCCGCAACGTGTTCACGCTGACGCAGGGTGAAGCGAGGGGGGGATTTAAGGCGGCAGGAGGCAAGAACCAAGCATCGATCTCTTCCGTGGCAGCGGCACTGTCGTGTCTGTGTAGGGCGTTTACACATTTCCTCAGCCCGACAAATAATTGTTAGAAAACAACATTTGCGGGTCTGAAAAAATACGCGAGGTACAAGTGGCTGAATCGGGAATCGAACTCGAGTCTTTCGCTTTCCGGGCAACTGCTCTTACCATTGAGCTATTCAGACCTCACACCTTACGCCACTTTAACACAGTACATACGACTCCAGAGCGATGTTGGAATCTCGCTCCATGGATGCAGTGCCGAATGCCACGGAGAGACGACATCCCCAGCATGTCTCCAGAGCGATCCAATCATATTAAACGATTGAAAATTGGCGCCCGTAGCTGCTCAGCGATGAGTCTTGACTCGTCACCAGTATGAATGGTAGCCTCCTCGAGTAGTCCATCCTAAAACACTACGCCTATGCAGCCCCCTTAATAATTGTTAGAAAACAACATTTGCGGGTCTGAAAAAATATGCGATGTACGAGTGACTGAATCGGGAATCAAACCCGAGTCTTTCGCTTTCCGGGCAACTGCTCTTACCACTGAGCTATTCAGACCTCACACCTCACGCCACTTTAACACAGCACATACGACTCCAGAGCGATGTTGGAATCTCGCTCACACATGCGCACACTGACCTACCGTTTCGCCCGACACGCGACAAACCACCTAGTAAGCAGCAGGATAAGCTGCTCGCAATCTTATATGATAAGAAGCGTTACGTAATACATTGCCACAACCTGCAACAATGCACGCGACACGGACTTCGCGTTACAAAAATGCATTGAATATATATGAGAATATAAAGCGCAACGTCGACAGATTCGATACCAGCGATTACGCAGTGGACAATGTGTACGGTATACCGCTTGCGAATAAGAAAATACCGGGTTTAATGAAGGATTAAAATAATGGCACGATCATGACCGAATTCGTCGGGCTTAGGGCAAAAATGTACGCGTTGCGAGTAGATGGTAAGAAGGATACGAAAAAGGTAAAAGGTGTCAAGAGTAACGTCGTTGTGAGAACGATAACATTCGACGATTACACGCGGTGTTTGAACGAAGAGATTGAAATGATGCGTCAGCAGTCTTGTATAAGATCTAAATTACACGAAGTATATACTATTCGCGAGACAAAAATAGCTCTAAGTCCGTACGATGATAAGCGGTATATTGTACCCGAAACTACCGACACGCTACCGTGGGGACATTACAAAATACCGTTGTAAATAAAAATCTTGTATATTTATTATAAATAAAAATTTTTGTAATTTAATATTATGTATTATTGTTAACATATTTATAATATATTATTTATATCTATCCAAGAGTTGCATGTAGCATCAAATCCCAGCCATTTCACATAAACCTTGTCACCCTTTTTGCGTATCACCTTTTCCACGAGATGTACGTCGGGATTAGCAACGTGATGTAACTCGTATTCGTAAAATCTGCCGGCGACGGAATTTCCGCGCGAATCTTCGAGTACATAGATCACGGGATTAGTTTTCTGTACTTTAACGATTTTAAACACTTCGGTCGTCCAATTTGGCGTGTAATCTTTGTCAAAGATGGTCTTAAATTTACTCACGCGTACCGGATCGTCTACTTTGAATCTTGCTGGTGCAGCAATATTTACGTTGCTGTATACCGTATTTAAAAGTTTATCGACGATCGCGGAGGTAACATCGATAGGTCTCATACCGATAGTGCGATGTTTTCGCACATTGTACTCTCCAACGAGCCGGGACAACTCGTCGATCCACTTGTAATTTCCATTAAGCGTAAATATTTTCCACATATTGTTCTTTAACGTTCGGTTGAATCGTTCCGACGACCGAGGCTTTCATGACAGAGTACGTCGAATAATGATTAATGATGTGTTTCTTCACGAGTTTCTGTACATTTGCGTTATAAAATTCTTTTCCTCTGTCGGTTTGAAAATTTTTCGGGCATCTTCCATCGTCTCGAATTATTTTTGCGATTGTTTCCGACATCACGTTTCCACTCTTATTCTTGAGCGATACAGCCCACCCATACTCGCTCAGCACATCGATAACTGTGAGTATGTAGTTGTAGCCTTTGTTGAATCGTGCATATGGACGCATCTCGACCACATCCGCTTGCCATAGATCGTCGTATCCGCGTACTATGACACGTCTACGTGGGAAATTTTTTCTCGTTGGAGCATGCAATTCTTCCACGAGCAGTTGTTTTTCAGAGGTTTTTCGTAGCATATTTGATCGAGGCATAATTCGTAATAATGAGATATATCCTCCACGTATATTCTTTATATATCTTTCTTCTCCTGCCCTGAATCAGATGTAGTCTGCGCGTGAGTTGCATACCGAAGCATTTTCTGCATCTCATCCATCATTATTTGTACCGTCTGCATATTCGTCTCGAGCGTGATTATTTTTTTCTCAAATTCTTCCTGTTGATCTTCCAAAAGCTTGACACTTATTTCCACGTACTGTTTGTTTGCGGCAGTAGTATCATCTTCCGGTTGCGTTACGCGTCGTATCTTGCGCGACCTTGCGTCAAAGCTGTAGGCTGTCTGACACAGAGCGTTATCGCGCACGTAATTACTTAGTAATCCATTCCATTGATAGTAAGAGTTGTTCGGTGTTCCCAACGATAATCCAAATTTATTAAGCGACATTTCGATACAAATAATAATCACAGGCTGACTCATTTCGTCGACGCATAAATTAATTTATAATAAGGCCAGCTTCGCAAAGTTCCTCGATAATTGATAATATTTCATTGTCGTGGGCATTGTTGCCGGCTTGACGCGAAGCTTCCAGCAATCACAAGCGATCTACAAACTCGTTGGGATCATTCCAATGTACGTAATCAATCTTATTATCGTTTAACGTCATAGCGCGCGGTATGTTTATATCTCTTCCAGCTTTTTTTCCAGGCGCTATTATATTTTTATTAGAGATTAATGGCGCTATTATATTTTTATACTTGTATCCAATCCCAGCAAACACAAAGTAACAGTAACATATCATTAATGTTATAATTTCCCACTCAACAATGTAACTGTTACGTACAAGGCATGTTATATTGCAGTTACATTGTTGAGTGGGAAATTATAACATTGATGTTATGTTACTGTTACTTTGTGTTTGCTGTGTTGTTACTTAATATTGGATTACGCATATCATTGCCATGTCTATGCGCATTTGTCGCCAGTAATATATTTTTGTGTTCAACTTTAACATCGTCATTATATGCGTCACCGTCGGGCGATCTCTTGAAAATCAACTCGTAGAGACCTGGTGTTCTCACGTATCTTCCCAGGTGTGTGCGCAATGTATTTTGATCCTCGGACGTTTGTAATTGATGTTGAACCGACGTCACAAGCGTTTCAGGCGTGGTTTCGAAAATTTCTTCCACAGATGGGGACGGTCTTTTGTACAATATTTGACTTGATTGTACATCTTTTGTCGGAGTAGAAGTAACTACATTCGATAATTGTTTAATTCGCTTACGTTTTGATTGATTTGGAATAGAAGTTATTAGCGAATCGTTTAATGATATATTTGATCTTGTTCGCCTTGTTCCATACTTTGACTCTTTTTTCAGATGTTTGTCTTCGAGCATACTCGATGGTTCAATTCTTGCATTATTAGATTCCACATTGATTGTATTTTCGACAAGTTGTTTTAGAGGTTCGATAATTGGTTTAAAGTGCCTCTCCAATGCGACGTCTTCCTCTAATTGACCAGTTTTTAAAGAACGATATTTTTTGCGGATTAATTCGCTCGTTTTTGCAATCTCTCTCGCAATCTTTTAACGATCGTCACTGTCAATCATCGTCGTTATGTTGCGCTCGGACAAAAATTTTTAGACGTTGCTCGATCAATGTATCAATAGCGACTAATCATTTTACGGTATTGCAAAATCGTTAAATCCTTTTCGATATCGTACATTAGTCTGTAAACTGTCTTTATCAATCACTACAAATCCATACTTGTGTTGCCAACATTTCTGACAGAAAGCGCGAAAATCGTTGTAGGACATGTCAGTATTTACATAATCGTTGTATACATGTTTCAAGTTTGTACCATCTTGTTTAAATAAAATCAGTAAATTTGCATTGTCTCGTATAAGATGCTTGGATATCTTGGCATACGTTTGACAAAGATAGAAACAGTCGACGCTCGAGTGTCGACCAATTGTAAAGTACTCTCTTATCGTATACTTGCTTATCGCACGCCACGTCAAAGATAGAACTGGAATTCGGAAGCCTATCATACGGTATCGAACGTGAATTCTTGGAATAATAAATTTTACTTTGATAACGACGACAAGGAAATTACGATTTCCGAGAGATCGTACGAATTACACGCTATAAACGAATATCTCCGACGTGCAATTTTACGACATCGACGCGTAGTTGTTTCCAACGATATTGTTGATGACGAAGATAATATTAAAGAACACGATGAATATCCAATAATGTTTCGCGCTAATCATAATACGCTAAAGAATGAAATCAAATGAGTCTATAGAATAAATTTTAGTAAACCAGACAACGTTGGATCGTTGTTGGGATTCTCATCGAATCGTATATTATAGCCTCGGAAATGGCACGAATCGGATATACCGATAAATATTATTAGCGTAAATATTATTCGTATAGAATGCTGCGTAACCACTGGCGCGCACAGCAATGACAAGCGCGTACACACGATACATGAATTTTCACCAAACGTGCCGCCAGGATATAAGATATCGGACACGCCAGCACAGATCATTTATCTACCGATCGTCGCACGGAGCATTACTGATTTAACGATACGCATTGTTGATCAAGAAGGACATTTGCTCGATTTTCGAATAGAGGAAATTACCATAAGATTGCATATACGGCGACGGCAAAAATAAAGCGTGTAACAAATGAAATGCTTGTGTTGAACGGAAGCACGGAGGACGCGAAAAACAATATCTTTACGAGGGACAATATTTTTGCGAGAAGACGAGTGACTGCGGTATCGGTGACAATAATCAGATATCTGGTTACGCTAAAAAGAAGCTCAGCGCGTTAAATCGCGAGTTTTTAAAATCATTGGGATTCGTCGTACGAAATACTTGAACGATATGATTGACATCTTGAATATCGGAGGCGAGCCGATCTTTGACGATCGTATCGTCAAGATTGAGACTCATACGTACAATACGAAATACTTGAACAATATGATTGACATCTTGAATATCGGAGGCGAGCCGATCTTTGACGATCGTATCATCAAGATTGAGACTCATACGTACAACCCCTACGCCAACACAATGCTTGGATATAGCGATGAGATACGGATACCGATACGACATCAAGATTTATACACGTTACTGTATACGTTACCATGTGAAAGTTTTCTATACTTCGAGGGAAAGTTGAGAGTGCGTAATGTAGGGGCAAGAGTGGTATTGGGAAACAATTGTGTCGTGTTTATGTTTGATGAACTTCGCTATGAACTCGACGGTGTGGAGATTGACCGCAACAGAAACAGGAATAACTTCCACGATTAAAAACTATGTCTCTCTAACAACCGAGAAAGGTAAAATCTTGGAGAATGCCGCGTGGAATATGTCGCATAATGCTGTTGAAGCTTACATCAATTTTTGCGTGCCGTTAAACATACTATTGGTTTTTTACAATGATTATAAGCGAGTTGTGATTAACGCTTGTTTAAGAATTAATTCTGATACGTTCGCGCAATGATAATAATTGCATATTTGGAAATGCTTCGACTGAAGCTGATATCGAATTATTCAAGATACAATGGCGTATGCTACATGTAGTAATAGTGTATCTAGGCCGGTTCTAAGCCATGGTCCTCTGAAGGAGGGTGAGGGGCGAGGGGAAACTCGCGCGGGGGGTATGACGTCACTCGGGGGGACCGCGGCGAAACCGGTAGGCGAGGAGTCCGCGGCGAGGGGGGAGGGGAAACTGTGTCCTAACCGGTAGGCGAGGGGTCCGCGGAGAGGGGTGAGGGGGAACCGCGTCCTAACCGGTCGGCGAGGGGTCTGCGGAGAGGGGGAGGGAGATCGCGGCGAAATTGGTAGGCGAGAGGTCCGCGGTGAGGGGGGAGGGGGATCACATCCTAACCGATAGGCAAGGGACCTGCTAACCTAACCTAACCGGCAGGCGAGACGTCCGCGAGTAGGTGTGAGAGAGATAGCGCTAATGATATTCTATGGGCGTGCGAGAAGGATAGCGCGAAGCGTCCATATGAGCGTAGGAGAAGGATAGCGCGAGGCGTCCATATGAGCGTAAGACAAGGATAGCGTTTGCATGCACGTTGGAGAGAGATGGTGTGAAACATGCACTTGGGAGAGGGATAGCGCGAAGCATGCACGTGGATGATACGGCGTCCGTAAGGCGGTGCGAGAAGGATGGCGCGAGGCATGCACGCGTGTAGGAGAAGGATAGCGTCCGCATTGGCGTGGGAAAAGGATGACGTTCGCCGGAGAAAGAGAGAGATAATGCGAGGCATGCACGAGTGAGAAAAGGAACGAAGAAGGTGCAGAAATAATTGACATTTTTTAATATAATAATAATAATATTTATTCAAAATTTATGTTTTCGTTTAAATGTGTGTGTGTGTGTGTGTGTAAAAAATAATGAAAATAATAATAATATTATATAATAAAAATATTTGCTGCAGGCTCCTTCTGTCGTAACCCGACCGATTTCTTAATATTAAAAGATAAAACAAGTAAAATAGAACAGAAAAGATTGAGAAAGAGCTGACTAAAGTAAAGCATTAGAATCAGGGAAAGAGCTCAAGGAAAAGTAATTAAGAAAGAATAAAAGTAATAAAAGATTATTAATAAAATAAAGTAAAGATACG
>NW_021848440.1:27573-29221 GCF_003651465.1 Formica exsecta | reverse complement strand
TCGTGCCGCCGCAATATTCGTACATGTCGCCGGTGTTCTATATTCACGAAACCGGGAATCTGGATGTCTCTCGTATATCGATACTATAAATTAAATTAAATCAAATTATAATATATATTATAAATAATTAATGTAATATAAAACATAATTTTAATATAAAATATACACAAATATTACTCACTCTATGGAAAACTACCAGATTTAATAGGGCTCTCAACAGCTCCATCGCCAGGTTCTCCGCCCACCATGACGCGTTCGATTGGCCTCGACACAAAACCAATTCAATCAATGATGGCATTTCTCAAACTTCACTTGGAACACACTTAATAGACTTCTTCTCAATTCGCTGCCAAATACTTTGTGACGAACATACCGGGATAGACATTGTCTCGAACATTTTAGAGTAGGAGATGTATCACTTACGAAGAACGCTTACTCTCAGCTCTTGATAAGAAAGCAAAAGTTAGCATGTTTCCACAGACATCTATTTAAAGTCTTTTAAATATGAATACTATATTATTATAATATGTAAACCACTATCGAACGGCTATTGAACGACTATCGAACGGCTATCGAATGGCCATTGAACGGCTATCAAACGGCTTTGAACAGCTATCAAACGGCTATTGAACAGCTATCGAACGGCTTTGAACGGCTATCGAACGGCTACCGAACGGCTTTGAACGCCTATCGAACGGCTATGAACGACTATTGAATGGCTATCGAACGGCTGTCGAACGGCTATCGAACGGCTGTCGAACGGCTATCGAACGGCTATTGAACAGCTATAAACGACTATTGAACGACAAAACAATTATTTATACGCAATTCAAATATTTAAAGTCTATGTCTATGTACTGAAATGTAACATCTATATTTTAATTAACTAGCTTACGCCGCTATCTAACATCACGTACAGAAATTTAATACTCGCTTACTGGGATAAGAAAGAGGAAAAGGAAGAATAAAAGAGAATAAAATATATTTTAACAATAGTTTATTCCAAATAATGTTTGGATGAATCTTTATGATGATTCGTCCACCAATTGAATATTTTAAATACATTTTGTAAAGCGCAATATTTAAATGTTTTTCACAGCGCATAGTATTAATAACATCTAGCTTCATAGTCAGCATCCAAGGTGTTAATAATAACGTCGTTTCTCGCATCATCGTCAAGTATATCGGCCAACCATTCTCGTTTTTCGTATCCTTTAACGTACACGATAGGAGATGCTCCATCTTCCTCTTCCGTCGCACTCATCACAGCTCTCGTAATCAAACGAGGGCCTAGCGAAGCTGTATGGAACGTTTCCATCCTCCCATTGAAGTCCATGGTGATGCCCGATTAGCCATGAAGCTTGGCATCTTTCAGATTTTGTAAGCGCACGCCATGGTACGGGACTGGCAAAAAAGTAGTAAGAAAGAACAAATCCATTCCTCAGTATCGCTACTTCCTTCACGACAAAGTTTCGCCCGATAATGAATCCTTGCAGATCTACAAACGTTGGCGCGATCATGCCGATAATATTACCGTATGACTGCAAGAATGATGTATGACTGCTGTCGATTGTCAAATCTCAATCTTTATATATTTTTGACATTGGAGGGGATATTTGCTGATTTAGGTAATTTTACGAACTACGTT
>NW_021848440.1:17555-25231 GCF_003651465.1 Formica exsecta | reverse complement strand
GGCTCGCCTCCGATATTCAAGATGTCAATCATATTGTTCAAGTATTTCGTACGACGAATCCCAATGATTTTAAAAACTCGCGATTCAACGCGCTGAGCTTCTTTTTAGCGTAACCAGATATCTGATTATTGTCACCCGATACCGCAGTCACTCGCCTACTCGCAAAAATATTGTCCTTCGCAAAAATATTGTCTCTCGCGTGCTTCGTGCTTTCGTTCAACACAAGCATTTCATTTGTCAAACGTTTTATTTTTGCCGCCGCCGTATATGCAATCTTACGGTAATTTCCTCTCCTCGAAAATCGAGTAAATGTCCTTCTTGATCAACAATGCGTATCGTTAAATCAGTAATGCTTCGTGCTACGATCGGTAGATAAATGATCTGTGCTGGCGTTTCCGATATCTTATATCCTGGCGGTACGCTCGGTGAAAATTCATGTATCGTGTGTACGCGCTTGTCGTTGCTGTACGCGCCAGTGGTTACGCTGCATTCTATACGAATAATATTTACGCTAATAATATTTATCGGTACATTCGATTCGTGCCATTTCCGAGGTTGTAATATACGATTCGACGAGAATCCCAACAACGATCCAACGTTGCCCGGTTTACTAAAATTTATTCTATAGACACATTTGATTTCACTCTTTAGCGTATTATGATTAGCGCGAAGCATTATTGGATATTCATCGTGTTCTTCGCCATCAACAATATCGTTGGAATCAACTACGCGTCGATGTTGTAAAATTGCACGTCGGAGATATTCGTTTATTGCCCGTAATTCGTACGATCCTTCGGGAATCGTAATTTCCTTATCGTCGTTATCAAAATAAAATTTATTATTCCAAGAATTCACGTTCGATTCCAGGAATTCACGATCGTATGATAAGTTTCAAAGTCCGTTAAACCAAGCTCGTAATCGCCATCGTTTAAATCTATAGCCGGAAAGTAGCTTACAGCAAGAACGCTACTCTTGCCGGTCAACGTAAGCGTGATTGACATGCTGGAAAACTGTCGAACGAATACTGAGTCGCGACGGTGAATTGTCAGGCTTTAAATTCACATCGATCATCGACCGTTTGAGGAAATCGAAGACACAATTGTCCACAAATACTTTGATTATAATTTTGATAGGCCGTGTGATTGTATTCTATATTTGCAACATTCTGTCCAAAATATCGCACTAATTCCTTGGGCGGTCGAAGATTTCAAAAACTATCGAAATATTTTACACGATCTCCCCTCTTTGCATACGCAACCCAATGACCGGAAAACCCAAATACCGGAACCATCGACGTCATCCAAATTGACGATACCGCTCTCATTTCGCCGTATACCGTTTATCGGTAAATTATTGCGCATGAAAACGCCTTTAAAAAATTGTATATGCATAAGTCTTGCAAGTTGTTTCAATTGTATATTGGTCGTTACACCAGTAGGTAATCTAGGCCGTATCTAACCCACGGCCCCATGAGTGCGAGAGAGAGGTACCCATAAGAGAAAAAGAGATAGCGTACGCTTGTAGGCAACCGCGGGGTGGAGTTCGGCGAGGGGAAGCCGGGGGGGGCGGAGAATCAGGGGGGTACGTAGGGAGAGGGGGAAGCGTGGCGCCGAGAGTGCTCAAGAGATGGCGCTCTGCTCGATCGAGACCACGCTTCTTCCTCGCCCTACGTACCCCCCTGATCCTCCCCATCGGCTCCCTCCTGCCCGAACTCCCCGCGATTGCTAACAAAGTATTCGCTGTCTCTCGTTCTCCAAGGGTACCTCTCTCTCGCACTCATGGGGCCGTGAGTTAGATACAGCCTACACAATTTCTTTCACTCGCGAGGAAGAGCGACTGACGCGCTGGGCGTATCCGCGACGACTGACCGTTCTACGGCGTGGCTAAGTTATTAAGCCCTCTTCTATATTTTCCCGCGCGAAGCGTTTTTCCCGCGCGAAGCGTTTCTCCCATCGCGACTCGACCTTGACGCGACTCGTTTCTAAGGGGGGCGACGGTGATCTCTCGCGCTGCTTTTGGCGCGTGATCCGTTATCATGATTTTTAAGGGGTCGAAAGGAGAGAGGAACAGTTAGCGGTGATACGAGCGCGCTTAAGCCTGTTCTACAATACGTCGTATGTCGCAGTCGGATGACGGACACATGCGCACTTGGTTGTCGGCTGTCGCAGAAAGTTGTCGCTAGTCGGCTGTCGTTGTCGCAAAGAAAGATGGTCAACTCCCATCTTTTCCGACTTCCGACATTCGTACGACTACGATTGAATGTAATATAACCTCTGTTTTTACGTATTTTTATATTTTTCACTATGGAATCATTGTGTGTAAATGTAGATGAAATAATTATTGATTTTGTGCGTGAAAATCATTGTTTATATGACAAGCGTAATGTGGATTTTAAAAATATTAAAAAAAAAAAACTGTGGACAAAAATTTCAGAAATTTTGAAAAACTTATATCAAGTGAATATGTCAGGTAAATTTTTTTAAAATTATTATTGTATTACTTAAAAACGCTTCATAATGTAAAATTATTTTTTGTAGCTGAGGGAATTGGAAAATGATGGTCGGCTTTAAGAGATATGTTTAGTAGAGAGAATAGGCGACAAAAATTACCACCGTCTGGTTCTGGATATGAACCTATGAAAGAATGGGAGTTAGGTTAGGTTAGCTTAGGTTAGGAATATGTTATTTTTAAGTCCTCATATAGCTCACAGAAGGCAAGTTTCTAGTTGTTGTAACATTTTTTATTTATTGTTAGTACTTGTTCAACAAATACAAATATATAAGTGTTATATAACCTATCAGGTATATAAATATGAAACCGGAATTTTTGTATAGAAAATACACGTTTATTGTATGAAAATGATAAAAAATATTTTATTCGAAGTATTGCCCATTGCTAGCTATACATTTTCCCATCTCTCTGACAATTTGTGGATGCCACGCCAAAAAAACTGTTGCTCCTTTGAGGCAAACCAGTCATCGAGCCATTTTCGTACATTTTCGTAAGAAGTGAAGTGCTGCTCAGCAAGTGCGTGTCCCATCGATGCAAATAAGTAGTAATCGGATAGAGCCAAGTCTGGTGAGTAAGCCGCATGCGAAAGTATTTCCCAACTAAACGCCTCAATCGTTCCCTTGACCGGTTTTGCTGTGTGTGATGCATTATCATAAAGCAAAATCACTTTGTGTTGCCTTTTTGATATTCTGGTCGTTTTTAACGCAAAGCTTGATTCAAATCGATCATTTGTTGTCGGTAGCGTTCAGTATTAACGGTTTCGCCAGGTTTTAGCAGCTCATAATAGATCAAACTCTTCTTCCACGTTCTTCGTTTCTCACGTCAAAATCGCCACTTTTGAATTTTTTAAACCACTCAAAGCACTGTGATTTACCAAGAGCATGCTCACCGTAAGCTTCGACAAGCATTCGATGCGATTCTGCAGCAGTTTTCTTCAAATGGTAACAGAAAATCAATGCTCATGTTCAACGCTATTAAAAACTATGCTGTTGTATGAAACTTGTATTGTTGTGAGTTGAAAATCTTTATCAGATGTCAAAACAAGAAAATGGCGCCAATGACGCGGTTTGACGGTAACTACATTGACAGCTAGGGCTATCTATGGGCAAATTCCGGTTTCATATTTATATACCTGGTATAATTAACATATATGTCACACGTAATGTACATGTTAGTTGTAATTTCCAACTCATAGATGCAACATTTGTAATATAATATATATTGTAGTTATATTGTAATTATATCCAGAGATAGCACAGTGATTTATTGATATCGTAGGATGCCTAACCTAATCAAGTTTCCTCAGCATCCTCCGATGCCAATATATTAATTAAATGTTACATATATGAGTGGTAAATTACAACTATATGTTACATGTAATATACATGTTAATTACATATGTTATATAACAGTTATATAACTATGTTTGCTCGATAATTTGTATTTATGTTAGTACTTATTTTTTATTTATTTGTTAATACTTATTTCATAACTTTACTTCTTACTGTTTAATAATTTTATTTACAGAACAAAAACATCATTTGTCCAGAATCAATCACAAGGTTCATTATTTGAGACAAGTACAACAAATACTTTTTCACCGTTGAAGAAATCCAAGCAATCTTCCAATTTAATTATTTCTTCACCGTCATATGATCATAGTTATAGTGGACAATCAGTAGAAGGTATACATTAAGGAAAAAGAAATATTATTTTTAATATCAATGTTGATAAATATTCTATATAAATATTATATTTTCAGAGAACAGGTTATTGAATATTGAAAATGAAGAACCTGTAATAATAACTGATAGCGAGATTTTAAATAGGCCTGCTAGTACATTTTCTAGCTGTAGTAGTACTAGCAGCATCCAATTTTCGGAGTCAAACACGAGTTCCAATTCGATAAATTTGAAAAATCCACTTACATCGAAATCTTGCAGCAGCAAGTAAGGAAATATCTGCGGCTATGAAGGCAGTATCATCTCATATGTATAATAAAAAAGATACAAAAGATGGTTACATGTTCGCCATAGAAGGATTGAAGTATGTTCCTTCTAGAAATAAAACACAATGCCTTATAGAAGTTCTTCAAATCATTCAAAAGTACGAGGAAAGACAATAATTAGAATAAGTAGCCTTCAATATATGTAACTATCGTATTTTTTATCATACGTTTTAAAAGGAAGCAGTAACTTCAATTTCTTTGGCAACATGTTCAGATTTTTATTATGTTGTATTTTTATGTTTATTATATTTCTTATGTTAGATTTTGTTTTTCATTTTAATATTTTATTTTATTAAAAACTTTGTGTTAATATTTTTTATCAGAATATTTTTATAATATCATAAACTTAGTTTGTAACAAAAAATAATATCTCGAGTATTATTTATCATTTTTAATGTTTTCTACTATTAATTGTGATACTTTATAAGTTAGATAATTAGAAACTGTGCTTCTATGTGATATTATATATAATAATAAAGCATTTTAATATCTTGAATTTAGTTTAAATTTAGTTTTACACAAAGAAATATTTTGATTTTCATATTCATATTTTCAGATTTTCAGTATTCTTTATATTTTATAAGAAATATATATGCAAGATTGCATACAATTTTAAAAATATTATCCGAAATTTCTTTTATACTTTATATATTATTTTATATTTTAAGTTTCAATCAAATAGTACAAATATTATTTGTGATATGTATACCACTTAAAAAATATATATTTTGCAAACAATATTGTTATTACTTTATTAAATATTTTAGTATGTATTGATGACATTAGAAATAGGGTAATTTTGTAATTATAAAAGTTACAAAGTTTTGTGTATACAATTAATATTATTAGTAATAAAAGAATTACAAAAACTTTAAATGCGATTTTCATTATTTTTACAAGATTTGTATTTAACGTCGTAAATAAAGACAAAAGTTGTATTTAAAAAACTAGATTTATTACAAATAAAAAATTGAATCTCCTTGCATTATATACATTCCCTACATTATATTATATACATCATATATATAATTTATATATATCATAATTTATTATATACATTGCCACTGATATGGAATGCTCCCTTCCTCTGAAACAAAATATCGAGCGAGAGTTTCGCGTTGTCTCATAGCAGCAGCCGTACCAATGTTGGCACCAACTCGTCCTACAGGATTCATAAAACCATTTTCTTCTATTTCATTTTGCCAACTTCCTGGTATTATCTCACCATCAGCTATTTCTCGATCTATCATTCCTTCATGGAAATAAGAATTATTTTGTAAATTGGTACTCATAATATAATTATGCAAACAAGTTATAGCTTGCACAATTTTCTCTGCAGTATTTAATTTCAGAGCTAAAAGTTTTTGTAATATTCGCCATCGTGCCACAAGAATACCAAAAGCATTTTCGACAACTCGGCGTGCTCTTGATAATCGATAATTAAATACTTTTTGCTCATTACTTTGTAAATTTCTTTTTGCATATGGACACATTATATATGTTTTGAGTGGGAAACCTTCGTCCCCAACAATAGAAAACGACAATGGATAATTTGTATTAGGTAAACAACGGACTTCTGGCACAGATATTATGTTGTTTTCAAATGCTTGCTTCATTGCAGTATTTGACCAGATTCCGGCATCATTCAGGGAACCTATAATATAAACATGTATATAATTTTCACAATTCTTTTTTCTTTAAAACATATTTTACTTGTGATGATTATGTGATTTAAATTTACCATAATCTCCAATGTCAACCCAAATAAAATGATAATAAGCATCCACAATAGCCATTAATACAAGGCTAAAATAACCCTTATATTTGTGAAAAGCGCTATGTAAATTTGGTGGAGCTTGTATTCGACAATGTTTTCCATCAATTGCCCCAATACAATTTGGAAATTCCCACATATTATTGAATTCATCTGCGATTTTTAGCCATTCATTCTCTTCTTGTGGACATCGGAGATATGTAAGTTGCAACACTTCCCATATAGCATTACATACCTCAGGAATAATACTATACAGAGTTGATCTTCCAATCCGAAAAAATAAAGAAGTAGTAGTAACGCTATCTCCATGAGCAAGAAAACTGAAAATGAATTCGAATTTGTGATAAAATTTCATATTTTGTAAGAAATAAAATATAAGTAAACTATATTAATAATATTTGCAATAGAATGTAACCAATAAACTAACCTCAATGTCACTGCAATACGTATCTCTGTTGGTAAAAGCTCGCTTCGACTTCTTTTTCGTAATTTTGATTTTAGAAGATCATACAAATTATCGAATTGTTGAACTGACATTCTTACAAGTTTAAAGAATTCTTCATGATCACTCACTCGAAAATACATAAATAATTTTTGATGAGCACCAAAATGTTGTCTCATATTTATAGAAATATGTGGTATTACCCATCACCTTCTTGTTAGTTTATGTTTTTTTCTTAAACGTAATCTAATTTTTGTAATTTGCGTCCAAACTGATAACAAATTTAAATAAATGCCTAACATTTCAGTTTCCATTGTTATATAACCTTAAATACTTGTTCCGACTTGCGACTCAATTGTAGAATGGCATGTCGTAATTACATTCGACATACAACATACGACTAGCGACTAGCGACATCCGACGTATTGTAGAACAGGCCTTATCGCGTATAGGAGCGAGTTTTTCTTCGTTTTCCGGCGATATGAGCGCGCTTATCGCGTTTCGGGGCGAGTTGTTTTTCGTTTCTTGGCGATGACGCGCTTCTGGTGACAAGACGCGTCCGAGAGCGAATATTCAGCTTAGTTAATCGGAGCGCGTTATCGCCATGCGTGCTGGAGAAGAAAGAGGAGAAGAGAACACCGAATACATCTATCATTCAGCATCACAAAGTCTATAGCGCTGGATATTACGCTCGATGCGCGTTCGATGATGCTGGCTCGACTTACAAAGCCTATCGCGGCGAGAATTGCGTATTGTGGTTCGTTAAAGAATTATACGATATAGCGCTTCGCGCGAAGACTATTCACCGATGCGCCTATGATGGATCTTACACCGGACGAATGGGAGAGATTCACGAGCGCGACGCACTGTCGCGTATGCGAGAAACCGTTCGAATCGGAAGACGCTCGCGTGCGCGATCACTGTCATCTAACCGGACGGTA
>NW_021848440.1:15159-15818 GCF_003651465.1 Formica exsecta | reverse complement strand
CATAACAGTGTTAAGGTCAATACCGTGTTTATCGGTGAGTTCGTCTCAGGCGACAAGATTGATATTAAGACTATCACCATGAAGAATTATCCGCTTCTACCTCTTTCCGATTTGCAAGAGTGGTATGGGAAGCGTGTGGTCGACGCTACTTTAGCTTCGCTGGAGGAGTTTCAAGAGCGCGATAGCGGATGGGCGTTATCGCGAATTCTAAATTTAACGGTGAATGTGAATAAATATAATCCTATGCACGCTGGATGTCACGTCCAGATACCGCGAGAGATCGCGTTGAAGAAAGCGGTGATTAACGTGCGATCTACGGATAACGCGTGTTTCGCGTGGGCGATAGTCGCCGCTTTATATCCAGTCGAGAAACACACGGAGAGAAGCTCGCGGTATCCTCACTATTCGACGGTGCTGAATCTGGAGGGTATCGAGTTTCCCATGAGTTTAAATGGAATTACTAGATTCGAGCGTATTAACAACATATCTATTAATGTGTATACCGTTCGAGATAAGAAGGACGGGAAAAGTAGCTGCCGTATCGTTCCTCTGCTCATCACTTGTAATAAGAAGGACAGACACATTAATCTGTTGTATCTGAGCGATACGACGCAACGAGATAATACGGCGCATTTCTGGATTAAGAAGAATTTGTCTCG
>NW_021848440.1:12648-14943 GCF_003651465.1 Formica exsecta | reverse complement strand
AGTTTTGCAATTACTGTAGAAAGGAGAGACTTCCATTCGTGGTGTACGCCGATCTCGAATGCGTGCTGGAGAAGAAAGAGGAGAAGAGAACGCCGAACACGTCTATCATTCAGCATCACAAAGTCTATAGCGCTGGATATTACGCGCGATGCGCGTTCGATGATGCTGGCTCGACATACAAAGCCTATCGCGGCGAGAATTGCGTATCGTGGTTTGTTAAAGAATTGTACGATTTAGCGCTTCGCGCGAAGACTATTTTCAACATTGATGCGCCTATGGTGGATCTTACACCGGACGAATGTGAGAGATTCACGAGCGCGACGCACTGTCGCGTATGCGAGAAACCGTTCGAATCGGAAGACGCTCGCGTGCGCGATCACTGTCATCTAACCGGACGGTATAGTGGTCCGGCACATTCGAATTGTAATTTAAATTATAAGGAGACTTACGTAATTCCAATATTCTTTCACAATTTATCGGGTTACGATGCGCATTTCATTATTAAAGATGTGGCTAACGCTTTTCCCGGCAGCGTCGAGTTATTGCCGCTAACGAAGGAAATGTATATTTCTTTCACGAAGAACATTGAGAATGCATCAAACGAGGGATGCTTTGGAAAACGCCTGAAATTGCGCTTTGTGGATTCTTTCAAGTTTTTAAGCGCGAGTCTCGAAAAATTGGCGTCGTATCTTGACAAGAGCGAGCTGAAGATCGCGCGTTCGGAATTTTCCGATCTTGACGACGCTGATTTCGAGCTTCTCGCGCAAAAAGGTGTGTTTCCTTATGAGTACGTCGACGACGTCGATAAATTACTGGAGACTCGTCTACACCCGCGCGAGGCTTTCCATAGTTCGCTAACCGGTGACGCGATATCCGAGAGCGATTACGCGCGCGCGCGATAAGAGTCTGGGAGCGATTTCGCGTCGAAACGTTGGGCGACTATAGCGATTTGTATTTAAAAACCGACGTTCTTTTATTAGCCGATGTCTTCGAAAATTTTCGCGACGCGTGTATGAGAAGTTATAATTTAGATCCCGCATACTATTACACATTACCTGGATATACGTGGAACTCTATGTTAAAGCACACGGATATTCGATTCGAGCTATTAACCGATATCGTTATGGTGATGTTCGTGGAACGCGGGATACGCGGCGGGCTAAGTCAATGCTCCAATAGATACGCGCGCGCTAATAACAAGTATTTGCAGACTTACGATCCTTCGGAACCGTCTTCTTATCTCATGTATTTCGATATAAATAATTTATACGGATGGGCGATGTGTCAATCTTTACCTTACGAAGATTTTCGATGGGTCGACGATGTCACGAGTATAAACTTAATGTCTGTGACACCGAACTCGCCTATCGGTTACATTCTAGAGGTCGACCTTGCGTATCCGCACAACCTTCACGATTCCCACGCGGACTGGCCATTCTGCCCGACGCGCGATAAGCCGCCCGGAAAGCGTGACGAGAAACTTCTCGCCACGCTGTGCGATAAGAGTCGTTACGTAATATATTATCGCAATTTGCAGCAATGCATTCGGCACGGATTACGCGTTACGAGGATACACAGAATATTACAATTCACGCAATTCCCATGGCTGCGCGGATACATCGAACTGAACACGCGACTACGAATTAACGCGAAAAACGAGTTCGAGAAAAATCTTTACAAACTGATGAATAACGCCGTGTTCGGTAAGACTATGGAGAATGTGCGCAATCACTCGGATGTCCGGCTCGTGACTCGATGGGACGGGCGATACGGCGCGGAGGCGATGATCGCGAAGCCGAACTTTCATAGCAGAAGCGTCTTCGCGGAGAATCTCGTAGCCGTGGAATTGCGCAAACTCGAGATTAAGTTTAACAAACCGGTTTACGTGGGTATGTGTATTCTCGATATGTCTAAGATTCGTTTTTACGAATTTCACTATATATGCTACCGTTGTATCGAGATAAATGTAAAATAATGTACACCGATACGGATAGCCTCATTTATCGCATCGAGTGCGAGGATGTGTATGAAGATATGAAGCGCGACATTGACAGATTTGATACGAGCGATTACGCGGTGGACAACGCGTACGGTATGCCTCTAGCTAATAAGAAAATACCTGGTGCTATGAAGGACGAGAATGCCGGCGCGATTATGACGGAATTCGTTGGGCTTAGAGCGAAGATGTACGCGCTACGAGTCGAAGGTAGAGACGATACGAAAAAAATTAAGGGTGTTAAGAGTGGCGTCGTCGCGAGAACGATAACGTTCGAAGATTACGCGCGCTGTCTTCGA
>NW_021848440.1:3499-12328 GCF_003651465.1 Formica exsecta | reverse complement strand
ACGTCTATCATTCAGCATCACAAAGTCTATAGCGCTGGATATTACGCGCGATGCGCGTTCGATGATGCTGGCTCGACATACAAAGCCTATCGCGGCGAGAATTGCGTATCGTGGTTTGTTAAAGAATTGTACGATTTAGCGCTTCGCGCGAAGACTATTTTCAACATTGATGCGCCTATGGTGGATCTTACACCGGACGAATGTGAGAGATTCATGAGCGCGACGCACTGTCGCGTATGCGAGAAACCGTTCGAATCGGAAGACGCTCGCGTGCGCGATCACTGTCATCTAACCGGACGGTATAGAGGTCCGGCGCATTCGAATTGTAATTTAAATTATAAGGAGACTTACGTAATTCCAATATTCTTTCACAATTTATCGGGTTACGATGCGCATTTCATTATTAAAGATGTGGCTAACGCTTTTCCCGGCAGCGTCGAGTTATTGCCGCTAACGAAGGAAATGTATATCTCTTTCACGAAGAACATTGAGAATGCGTCAAACGAGGAATGCTTTGGGAAACGTCTGAAATTGCGCTTTGTGGATTCTTTCAAGTTTTTAAGCGCGTGTCTCGAAAAATTGGCGTCGTATCTTGACAAGAGCGAGCTGAAGATCGCGCGTTCGGAATTTTCCGATCTTGACGACGCTGATTTTGAGCTTCTTGCGCGAAAAGGTGTGTTTTCTTATGAGTACGCCGACGACGTCGATAAATTACTGGAGACTTGTCTACCACCGCGCGAGGCTTTTCATAGTTCGCTAACCGGTGACGCGTAGTTTTATTTAATAAAAATACATTTTTATCATAATACAGCCGTTTTATTTATCCAAGAATTGTGCGACTCGTCCATTCTTAGCCATTTCACGTAAACTTCGTTGCCTCTTCGGCGCAGCACCTTTTCCACGAGATACACGTTGGGATCGTTGACGCGCAGCAACTCGTGCTCGTAAAATCCTCCGGCGATCGGTTCGCCGCGCGAATCCTTCAGCAGATACGTTACGGGATTACTTTGTTGTATCTTGGCTATTCGAAAAATCTCGGTGGTCCAGTTAGGTGTGAAACCTTTCTTGAAGATCGTCTTAAACTTGCTGACGCGTACTGGATCAGCTACTTTGAATTTAGCCGGAGTCGCGATTTTTATATTGCTGTATACCGTATTTAAAAGTTTATCGGCGATCGCTGGAGTCACGTCGACGGGTCTCATACCTATAGTGCGATGATTTCGCGTGTTGTACTCCTCGACGAGTCGAGGTAATTCGTCTATCCATTTATACGTTCCGCTTAGCGTGAAATATTTCCACAACAGATTTTTTAGCGTCATGGTCGCGTTTATGAGCGTTCGTTGTTAACAATATACTCTTGTATGTTAATTTATCCTTTTCCGTATATGTGAGACTATCAGGATTTTTCATGAAGATTAATTCGTATAAACCGGGGGTACCGATGTATTTAATTTCATCTATAAGTATGGAGTCATCCGCGTCTATATTGAATCGCCTATTGCCAAGCATCGCGCCTTTCGCGCTCATGTACACTCCGTAAACGTGATCGATCTCATTTGGCGCTTCTCCGCCGAGAAGAGCCCCCAAGTATTTTCGTCCCAACGGTCTTAGCCGGCCGTGCGGCATTTCGTAATCTTGAGAAATTCGCTCGATATCCGTCGCAGCCATCGTGATTAATAAATCGGTCTTTCTCGCTCGCGGGAGGGAGAGCGATCGATGCGTTCGACGTATTCGCGACGATTGATCGCTCTATGGTAAAGAGGCGAAGTCGTTAAACCCTCGCCTATATCTGCCGGCGCTAAGCGCGCTATCTTTATCAATCACTAGGAAACCATATCTATATCGCCAACACGCGCGGCATAGCGCGTGAAAATTCTCATACGGCATATCCGTGTTCACGTTATCGTTGTATGTGTGACGCAAATTAGTGCCATCTTGCTTAAAAAGAATCAACAGATTCGCGTTATCTCGAATCAAATGCTTTGGTATTTTAGCGTACGTTTGGCACAGATAGAAGCAATCGATATTCGAATGTCGACCCATAGCGAAGTACTCTCTAATAGTATTCTTTTTGTCGCACGCTACGTCGTCGAATATGAATATAGAATTCGGGAACGCTTCGACCGTCGATGCCTGGAGCATTACAATCGTCCCTGGCAACGAACACACATTGACGGCCAGGCGCCGCTCGTTAAAGATTGCAGCAAATGCAATTCGCGAAACAGCGGTACGGTGTAATCGGTGATATCAGCGGCGCCGGCTTATTGAATAGAGCGATACAGCCCGATTCAGCCACTTGTACCTCGCATATTTTTTCAGACCCGCAAATGTTGTTTTCTAACAATTATTTGTCGGGCTGAGGAAGTGTGTAAACGCTCTACACAGACACGACAGTGCCGCTGCCACGGAAGAGATGGATGCTTGGTTCGTGCCTCCTCCCGCCTTAAATCCCCCCCTCGCTTCACTGAACGCGTTCCCCTTCGAATTACATATACCCGGATATCAATTTTGCGGACCGGGTACTCGTCTCGCGATACAATTAGCGCGAGGCAATCGAGGCATCAATCCTCTGGACGCGGCTTCCGCGAGCACGATATCGCGTACTCGCGGAGCGGCGAGCTCACCGATCGACACACCGCCGACTGCGCGCTCGCTGAGAGAGCGCGCGAGCGCGTCGCGGCGAGAGACTCGACTCTCGGCGAGAGAGCCGCCGTGACAGCTGTATGGATAGCTATGAAATCGAAAACGAAACTTGGAATGGGCGCGACGAGAATTAAGAGAAAAAAGAGCAGAAGGAGGACGACCGCTACGAGGAAAAGAACGCTTCCGATAGCGAAACGCGGCGGCTTCTTGCCCCTGCTGCCGTTATTGGGAGCTCTCGGTTCTTTGGCTGGAGGAGCGGAGGGAATCGCGAAAGCGGTGCACGATCGCAAAGCGGCGCGACGACAGTTGGAGGAATTGCAGCGTCACGATCGCGCAATGGAGGGTCGTGGTTTATACCTCGCACCGTACAAGCGAGGAAGTGGCGCGTCCAGGACGAGAAGAAGAGGAAGAACTAAAAAAAAACTTCGCGTAAACAGACGCTAGGAATTCTCCCATCCGTCGGAGTAACGACGAATGAACAGTTAAATCGCGCGGCGATACTTTCGCGCGTGCCTCACTTTAGAGGCGTGTTTATGCGGAGTATAAACAAAAATCAAATTTTATTAACGCGCGAAGTTACAGCTCGAAGAACGGCTGTGATTCGGGCTCGTAACCCTCTAATTGTACACTCGCTGGCGGTTCATTCTCGTCACCCGTCGACGGTTCGGCCTCGTCCTCCATCGGCTGCGATTCGGGCTCCTTGCCGATTAATTGCGATTCGGGCTTCTCGTCGATCGGTCGCGATTCATGCTCTTCGTCGATTGGCCGCGATTTGGGCTCCTCGCTGATTGGCCGTGATTCGGGCTCCTCGCTGATTGGCCGCGATTCGGGCTCCTTGTCGATCGATGACGCGATAACTCGCCTATTCTCGTGTTCGTGAAGCCTGTCGCATCGCCGTAATGTGTGGTCAATCGACGTGATCGAGAAACGCTACGATAGACCCATGACGGATTACGCGGCGTTTCTCCCAACGAATTTCACGCGCCTATCCGCCGCGTATCGAAGACCCTCGGGCGATCTCGCGCTATTCGCGGACTATTCGATCTACCTTGCGGAATATCCTAGCCTTAAGCATATCAGCGTCCGCTCGCGGATCGCGCGCTAGAAGCGACGCGCGTCTATTAAGAATCGCGAAAACGGATCGCGCGCTAAAAGCAGCGCGAGAGATCGCCGTCATCTCCTTAAGGAACGAGTTGCGTCAAGGTCGAGTCGCGCCAAGGTCAAATCGCGCCGGGAGAAATCGCAATCTCAATCGAGTCGAGCGTCATCTCCCGGGCGATCTCGTTGATTTTGTTGGGCGTCTAGATAGGCCGGCGCTAACTCACTTTCATGAGAGCGAGAGAGATGGATAGAGAGATAGAAAAGGATGGAGATATGGATTAGAACAGTTTGTAGACGACCGAAAGGGACGTGCGGACAGGGGGAGAGGAGGAGGGTACGTAGGGCGAGTCGGTAAGCGCGACCTCCGATCGAGCCGAGCGCCATCTTACGGGCAATCTTAGCGATTCATACCCGCTCCCTCCCGTGACGTCACGCGCTCCCCCGACCCCCCTCGCCGCGTTTCCCGTCTTGCCATACGTACCCCCCCTCCTCTCCCCCCCTGTCCGCGCTTCCCCTCTCGGTCGTAAACAAACTGTTCTAATCCACATCTCCATCCTTTTCTATCTCTCTATCCATCTCTCTCGCTCTCATGGGTAAAGTGGGTTAGTGGCGGCCTATCTCTTAACTACTTACACCGGCAGGCATTTTTATTTTGACGTTTTTTTTTCTTGGCCGCTTTTGAGAACCCTCGTCCGCGCTTGTATGGAGCGAGATAAAGACCGTGACCTTCCATGGCGTGCGAGAGCGATTGTAAAAACGAGCGAATCGATCCACAAAAAATATCGTTCTTTAAAAACCGGTCAAATGGAGGAAGACGTCGCATTGGAGAGGCACTTTAAACCAACTATCGAACCTCTAAAACAACTTGTCGAAAATACCATCAATGTGGAATCTAATGAAACGAAAATCGAACCATCGAGTATGCTCGAAGACAAGCATCCGAAAAAAGAGTCTGGAACAAAACGAACAAGGTCAAATATATCATTGAACGATTCGCTAATAACTTCTACTCCAAATCAATCAAAACGTAAGCGAATGAAACAATTATCCAATGTGGTTACTTCTATTCCGATAAAAGATGTACAATCGAGTCAAATATTGTACGAAAGTTCGTCTACGTATGTGGAAGAAATTTTCGAAACCACGCCTGAAACGCTTGTAACGTCGGTTCAACATCAATTACAAACGTCCGAGGGTCAAAATACATTGCGCACACATCTGGGTACACTAGGGCAAAAATATGTGGGACCTATTTTGAGTCAAGATAAAAATAACAGTTTGGATTATGTTTACGGTATTAAATTTTGCAACGAAGGAATGATGCTTGGTGATAAAATTTTTGATGTGGATAAAGATGACAATATAATTATCGGTGGAATAAGATACGTGAGAACACCAGGTCTCTACGAGCTAATAAAGTAACATTTCTTTATATTTTAATTACATCGTGTGTCTCAATACTTTCTACGAGCCCTGATCACGACCGAACAAATCCGCGAGCTCATAAAAAGTACATCCGTTACACATTAATCATTATTCGACGTACTCTGTCATGAAAGCCTCGGTCGTGGAACGATTCAACCGAACGTTAAAGAACAATATGTGGAAAATGTTTACGCTTAATGGAAATTTCAATTGGATCGACGCGTTGTCCCGGCTCGTGTTGGAGAGTACAATGCGCGAAAACATTGCACTATCGGTATGAGACCTATCGATGTTACCCCCGCGATTGCTAATAAACTTTTAAATACGGTATACAGCAACGTAAAGATTGCGGCACCGGCAAGATTCAAAGTAGGCGATCCAGTACGCTAGCGTGTCGGTGGTTTCGGGTACGATATACCACTTGTCATCGTACGGACTTAGAGCAATTTTTGTCTCGCGAATAGTGTATACTTCGTGTAATTTAGATCTTATACAAGACTGCTGATGCGTCATTTCAGTCTCTTCGTTCAAACACCGCGTGTAATCGTCGAATGTTATCGTACTCGCGATGACGTTACTCTTGACGCCTTTTACCTTTTTCGTATCCTTTTTACCATCTACTCGCAACGCGTACATTTTTGCCCTAAGCCTGACGAATTCAATCATGATGGCGCCATTATATTCATCCTTCATTAAACCCGGTATCTTTTTATTCGCGAGCGGTATACCGTACACATTGTCCACCGCATAATCGCTGGTATCGAATCTGTCGACGTTGCGCTTTATATTCTTATATACATCGTCACACTCTATGTGATATATGAGAATGTCGGTGTCGGTGTATATGACTTTACATTTCTCTCGATACATAGGTACCATATAATCGTGGTGAAACTCGTACAAACATGTCTTGGATATGTCGAATATACACATACCTACGTAGATTGGTTTATTAAACTTAACTTCGAGATTGCGCAATTCAACGGCGATCAGATTCTCCGAAAACACGCTTCTACTATGAAAATTTGGTTTTGCGATCATCGCCTCTGCGCCATATCTTCCATCCCAATGTGTCACGAGCTTAATATTAACATGATTGCGCACATTTTCCATTGTTTTGCCAAATACCGCATTATTCATTAATTTATATAAATTTTTTTCAAAATCATTTTTCGCGAGTGTTCGGAATTGTGTATTGAGTTCGATATAACTGCGAAGCCATGGAGATTGCGAAAACTGTAATATTCGATGTATTTTTGTAACGCGAAGTCCGTGTCGCGTGCATTGCTGCAGATTGCGATAGTGTATTACGTAACGTTTTTTATCATATAAGGTTGCGAGCAGCTTATCCTGCCGCTTACCAGGTGGTTTGTCGCGTGTCGGGCAAAACGGTAGGTCGGTGTGCGCATCGTGAACATGTTGCGGATACTCGAGATCGGCTTCAAGGATGTAGCCTATAGGCGAATCGAGCGCGGTCGATGATTTATCAAAATCGGATACGTCGTCGACCCGTCGAAAATCTGCATAGGGCAAGGGTTGACACATTGCCCAGCCTTACAAATTATTTACATCAAAGTACGTGAGATACGTTGAAGGTTTCGATGGATCGTACGATCGCATATACTTGTTATTAGCATGTGCGTATCTGTTGGAACATTGACTCAAACCACCGCGTATTCCGCGTTCGATAAATAAAACCATGTCGATATCCGTAAGCAATTCGAACGTAATATTTGTATGTTTCAACATGACGTCCCATGTGTATCCGGGAAGAGTATAGTAATACGCGGGGTCGAGCCCATAACTTTTAATACAACTCTCGCGGAAATTTTCAAAAATGTCAGCTAATAACAAGACATCAATTTTGAAATACAAGTCGATATATTCGCCCAGTTCGAATGGAGAACCGCTTCCAGACGTTCTCGGCGTGCGCGTAATCGCTCTCGGATATTGTGTCACCGGTCAAGGAACTGTAAAATGATTCGCGCTGTGGTAAACACGTATCTTGCAACCTTTTGACGCAGTCAATATATTCAAACGGAAAGACGCCCTTCCGTGTTAATAAATTGAAATTGTCATTCGATAAATTTTGAAATTCAGATTTTAAAATTTTGAGCTTATCTTTACTCAAGAATGATGCTAATTTATCGAGACTGGCTGTAAGAAATTTATATGAATCGATAAAACGCAATTTAATATGATTTTTCGATTCCTCTTCCCCAAGTTTAACATTTTTCGTAAACGATATATATTTATCTTTTGTTATCGGAAGTAAATCGATTCTCCCTTCGAACGCTGTAGCTATTTCCATGATAATGAAATGCGCGTCGTAACCGGATAAATTATGAAACACTATTGGAATGCAAAAAGAATCTTTATAATTTAAATTGCAATTTGAATGCGCTGGACCTCTGTATCGCCCGGTCAGATGGCAATGATCGCGTACGCCTGTGTCATCTTCGACGAATGGTTTTTCGCAAATATGGCATTGTGTCGCGCTATGAAATTTTTCTCATTCATCTGATGTTAAATTTACCATGGGGACATTAGCTGATAAAATACTTTTTACACGCTGCGCTAAATTTTTTAGTTCTTCGACGAACCATGATATGCAATCGATATCGCGACGAGAATGATACGCGGATAACGAATCGTCGTACGAACAATGTACATAATATGCAATACTAAATACTTTGTGATGTTGATAGTTTTTCTCTTCCTCCGTCTTTAAAACGCACTTCAGATCGGCGTATACGACGAAAGGAAGCCGCTCCTTTCGATTATAATTGTTGAACGTGAGCCACTTGTCCTTATCGCTCGGTATTCGGATAGCACACTCGTTCATCTCTCGACAGTCCACCGTATGTGACTGTAACTTGTCGTTCGAGCCAAAGTAGTGCAAACATCTGTAAAAGAAATAATTTTTAATTTTTGTTCAAAGATTTCTGCAATATAACTTATTAAATATTGTAACCGTAATTTCTTTTAACTTATTTAAATAAAAATTAGTTGTTCGAAGGGCGGTTTTCGCTGCCCACGGCACACCTTCCGCGCGTATCTCGAATATCGATCCTGGTATCCCGAAAAATTCAATATATCACCAAATAACCGATACAGAAAGAATAATCTTGGATGACAATAGTTATTCTACAGGCGAGTGAAATATCATTATCTAATTTCCGCGGATATCAACACGATCGTGCGCAACAGTATCAAATTACCGGGCGTCTCACACGCTTTTACTCGACTTTTTCGGCCGCGAGGATTTCCGCCGTACGAGGCTTAATTAGGCCGCGACAACTAAACAAATCTCTCGAATGCGCCGGTAACTACTTTACGCACGCCCGTGAATCCGCTTCAATACAATATAATTTTCCCGGTGTTAAAACTCGAATCGGTCTTTTAGCACAGCTCGTGGTGCTGGAATGTGCCTCAATAATAATAACGACGACCTTTGCTTGAAATACGCCACGTATATTACTCGGAGGACTCGCGAAAACTAACGATGGGGTCACAAACACCCGATCGATACTCTGCTCGATATCGGAGAATTACGCTTTCTCCTTACTCTAATTACGCATAGCGTGTACAAGATAAATGCTAACAATACTCAAAAAGAATACGAAAACTATCGGTGACGACTGTGGTGTACGAGTCGTA
>NW_021848440.1:427-2755 GCF_003651465.1 Formica exsecta | reverse complement strand
AACACCGAGGATATAACTCGAATAACTCGCGGAAACTAATAGCGGGCTCAACGACACCCGATAGAGTTCTTGCACAAATTTTTAGGATTTCGCTTTCTCCTGACTCCAATTTCTTACAATACGTACAAGATACGCGCTAACCATATACGGAAATAATACGGAAATTATCGATAACGACTGTGGTGTACGAATCGTACGACGCTATTCTTTATGCGATCCGGAATATCGATCGCGCGAGCGTGAAAATCCCGATACGTTACAACATGTAATAATTACAGACGCGAAACTAACATTAATGACTGTCGGCGGCGGCGAAATGAATAATGATAGCTTAATTTATATAATTCGGATGAGTGACGTGTGCCCGTCGGCCGTGCGACTTAATCTACCCAAAATGTTCACAATGTTAATTCACCAAAACGTGTGGCTTGACAACTATTAAAGGCGCGACTCATCCGAATTAATTACTATAAATAAACGGCAACAAAATCGGTCGGCGACGCTCGTCCCACCGGCTGGAAGCTCGCGAATCTCCTTCTTGCTCGATAATCAGGGTACGCTCGAAGAGGCCGGCGTTCTTCTCGCTATCTCGCCGAACAGTGCCGAGCGAGAGTCCTGCAGGAGACACGCCGGCGCGATAAATCGCTATCGTGCCACCTGTGGCGCTTTCGCGTTACGCAGGGCCGTCCTGTGATCCTCGCGATCCTTGTTGTCCTCACGGCCGTGCTGGTAGGTTCATCGCCCCGGAGTTTCCCAAAATTTCCTGTTGTTTGGCTTAAAGGTGCGGGCTTACGGCTGCGCCCGATCGGCTCTCTTTGCTAGGAACGAAAAAAATTATATTATACAAAAAAAAAAAAGAATTACACACGGGGATTCTAACCAGCGATCCCGCGCTTACAAGACCTGAGCGCTACCCGCTCAGCCACACGGTCGCTTCGATTATCGTTTATCGCGAAGCGGTTAAGTCGTGCTGGAAAATTTTTTATAATTTTTTTTGGACGAATGCGTGAAAAGCGCGCGCTAAGACTTTAACACAATTTCTTTCTCATTAAGGACTATTCATAGAAAAATTACCGCTTGAATCTGAGATGGGCACGTCTGGCCCTCCCCTTGTGAGAGTCCGCTCGTCGCTCCGTCCATGGGACTCCCTCGCCTCGCGTAACTATTACTAACCAAAAGTCAGATCTCGTTGATCTGACGATTGGGCCGCTCTCTCCCTAAATAGAGAGGACGTAGGCCCCCGAAAAACCGCCCCCGATCTGGCCATTCGGCCCTTGTGACAGACATCCCAAAAACGTCACGTCACAATATATACGTATCGATCGCAGATATATTTCTTGTGTTCTTTTTTGCTCAATTGCGAGCTCACGAGCCTGAATAGATTCTTGATTCTCGCGAAATGTCCAACGTTGTTGTCTTCTACGTACAGCAGGTTGACGTGTTTGTCTCTCTTTAGCTCGCTCAGATGTATCGGGACAATGTTCTTTTTTTCGATACTATATACATTGAATGAGATGTCGTTGGCAAGTTCGAATTTTTTAATTTGATTCACAGTCACTGGAAACTCAATGTCCTGGAGATTCAGCATTGTCGTATAATGAGGATACGAAGATACTCGATAAACATAACTTTCAGCTGGATGTAGAACGGCGACCATCACTTTCAATTTAGCTGGATGTAGAGCGGCGACCACAGACCACGCGAAACACGCATTGTCATTAGATTGCACGTTGATCACCGCTCTCTTCATTATTATCGCCCGCGGTAATTTTATATGACATTCCGCGCGCAAAGGATTATATTTATTTATATTTACAGTTAAATCGAGGATTCGCGACAACGCCCATCCGCTATCGCGTTCCTGAAATTCTTCGAGTGATGCTAGAGTGGGCTCGACAACGCGCCGCTCGTACCATTCGCGTAAATCGGATGTGCGAAAGAGTTCATAGTTTCTCGTATTGATACTTTTATTTGCGCGTTTATCACCCGTCACAAATTCACCATTGAACAGTGTATTAATTTTCACGTTAAAGTGTCTTTTCATCACCTTTTGCACGTGTTCGAGCACAATGTCTTTGGCATCCTCGAAAAATTGACGAGGCTCGATATGATTATGATTTATAACCGCACCAGTCAATATGCGGCTCTCGAACGCCGTATCGATCTCTCGCCAAATCAATCCGTGTTGCCGCGTACTGCATCCTGCACCCGCGTGTACAAAACGCCTGCGTAACGAGTTCTTCAATCCCTCGAGTCGCGCGATTCGGGCAATCAGCGATTGTCGAATCCCGATCGATAATCGTGGACGTTTGATTCGACTTTGCTTTT
>NW_021848440.1:0-191 GCF_003651465.1 Formica exsecta | reverse complement strand
GTGTGCCTCTTTACCATGATTTTATATTCTATCTTGATGTCTCTTTCCATCATGTGTATCAACTAAATTTTTATTTCGCGATTTGTCACGTACATTTTGACTAATGTCGATTACTGCATTTTTTTGTCGTCTAGAGATGATGTCAAATGGCAAAAGTTTCAAATTACATGCTGCTGTCCAAGTATGTTAGT
>NW_021848439.1:1931568-1953748 GCF_003651465.1 Formica exsecta | reverse complement strand
TAAAATAATTATTAGAAAAGATAATTCTATATAAATAATAATAAATATTTTCTAAGACTTGAAAGTTATTCTCGTAAAAATACTGAAAATAAAATAAATCGCAAATTTATACCTATTGTTATAAACCGTGCGAGGTAGGCTTAACGCAACTCTGACACCGAGATGTTTTCAAAAGCAATAGCGGCGACTTCATAATTTACGACAGCAGCATTGGCCTTTTCAAGTCAGAGCCCGAATTTGTACGTGCCGTGACAAAAAAAAAAAAAAAAAAAAGAATAATGCTGGAAACGAGAATTATTACTTCCTCGTTGCAAGAAAAAAAGATCGCGTTTGTCACGACAAAGTGCCGGTAATAGAACCTGAGACCTGCCATATGGTTTTAAGGGTCAATCGATAAGTCGCGCAAATATTGACGTCGCCTTTTATCGGCGTGCAGAAATCTTGAGTCAACGCACGTGATATTTCGCTTATTAACCGGTAATATATGTACGAAAACCTGTTCTTTTTTAGGTGCATCAAAAGACGGGCTCGATGCCCATTCTATCTTGACATTTAACACGATACTCGTATTTTAAAAAAAACTTTAGAATAAGACAGACTTTTGCCATAAAATAGATACTTAAATGTGGACAGAGATATGAGATCAAATAAAATAATGCGAAAATGTGTCGTAAATGTCCACGCTCGAATGTGATCGTTGGAGCGTACAACTGCCCTTTTACTGCATCTCGAATACATATCCGAGATACGTAATCGCGAGCGTGCGTAAATGAAAGTTGCCGCGAATAAAGTGAGATATAATCCGTTGGATACGATAATCTTAAAAGACACTATTCTTTATCGCCGCGGTTGTACATGTGCGCTGCACTTTTTTTTACATAAGATCAAGCCCATTATTCTTTCGCGATGTGGCGTTATTCTTGAGATATGATTAGCTGTTCGCTAATCATAATCGTGATTCGATTACAACTCACGATAATAATTAAAAAGATAATATAAAATACACACATTCTCACATCAAATAAAAATATAAAAAATAAAAATTTAATATAGTCATAAAGATGTAATATAATCATATAAATAGAATTTAATATAGTTATATGAATCTTTAAAAATCTACATTTTATATTATATTATTATATATTTTTTCGTCACACTTTTTTCAACTTGTAACTTGTAACTTTAATTTGTGACAGACATTTGTTTGGTATTTCGAAGACTGTGAAATAAACACGGAGTTGAATTTCCGTAGCGGAAACCTGCGGTAGTCGAGCACGCGTCCAGTACAGCGGGTTGGCCGGAAAGATCGATTGTCATACTGCGACACTAATGTTGGAGTTGGCATAACTTGGCGGTTTGCGCTCTCGAGCGACCCTGCAACCGAACTACGAATCGCGAAAGTCCCCTCCTGATATTCCTCAATGACAACGCCGTTACGATTAAACGTAATTCTCTTCACATGTCGCATTCAATTTACGAACAATTATCGTGAGCATCAATTTGAATGGGAATGTTATTAGCATTATAGTAGTAAACTGCGATTACCGATAGTTGATGTTGTTAACACTTAAGAGCGTGGAAACGTAGCCTTGCATTTAATTAGGGGCTAGAGTACGGACAGTAGCTTTTCCCGCGATGGGAATATTGTTGTAATTACGGTAATTATGCTGAACTGCGGTTATTGATGACTTATGTTATTAAGATTGCTTAAACAGAAGGAAACGCGAAATGTTGCGAGAAATTGGTCGAAAGCCTTTAAATGTAGCAACCACATTTGCTTACTAAATATATTTACTATTTATTATCATTAATTATGATTAGATTGCTAATTGATAGAAATATCAAAAAAATCGATTGCATAAAATGTTACATAGCACAAAAACATGATATACATATATATATATAAAAAAGTTTCTCAAGAAATAATACGTGAGAGAGGAAAGAGAAAGAAGTTGAAAATGCCGGAGTCAACGTACGCCAGGTGAGCCCTACTTCCTGAAGATACGTCAAGGGCTCGATGAAGACTCCGTACGCGTATGAAGACATACTTCGAGCAGCCTATAATTTGCCCTTTTTTTCATTGTATCTCGTCCGGAGGAAGTAACGAGATACAAGGAGAGAGGGGAGGGAAAGGAGAGAGAGAAGTCCCGTCACATGGTAAAATGCGACGTGTACATATAGCCGCGCGTGACACACGACCGTAGGGTATTATAGCCTAGTTCGGTATAATGTTAATTCTGTTCTTAGTGTATTGTACTTATGATTATATGTGATGCGAGACATGCGCACAATTTTGTGCACTCACTCGGAAACGAGAGAAAACGTGCGTCATTGTTATTCAACACGTGCGACTGTGTCGCTCCTACGTTTACACGCGAGATACACACTTGATACCGAGGGACAGCGTCGAAAAATACCGGATAAACCGCGGTCGGAGGAGAATCTGGTCATCACGAGAGAAACGGAAAGTTTGAAAATGTCGCGTTACGTCACACACGCGAGACCATCGATCATCGGTACACGATGCGCTTTCTCGGGATAATCAATATGCGGAAACAGTACTTATCTAACATCGCGACCGCCAGTGATGACAGTAATATTAGCATGATAATTACACGTTGCCGGAATTTTTATATCCCGATTATTAACGCACTCATACGAGTATCTGCTTAAGCCCGCGCGCTTGAAGCTCAAGATATTATATTTTGTCAGATACATTTCAACAGAGATTTCATACTAATTACATATATTTCATTTTCTAATAGCTTTTGTAGCAAGCAAAGAATTGCTATAGGTATAAAAATAGGTGCTCTAAAATAAACTGCGATACATCATATTGTGACCAAATCAAGCCACAACTCGAGGATCGCAAGCGCGTCTTGCCGGAATCAAAAACCCTATTTTATCCCGCGAGCATCTTTCTCTCCGTTGCGTCACTTTTGCACGTGTTACCGTACACGTGTGAAAACCCGGCGAGCGCGGCCGTTCCCTTTCTTTTCAGCGCGTTCATTAGCGAACCGCTCCGCGAGCTTTTATCGCAATTAGTATTATATAGTAATACATACGCGGTCTCTCAAAATCCTATCTCGGATGCTTTTTTCCTCTATAAACTCTTTGACTCTTTTCAAAATGATTCTCTCTAAAGGAAAATGTTGAGTTGCTGGATTTCGAGATTAATAAGAAACAGAAAAAATAAAGTTTTTTATAAGTTAAATTTCAGACAATACATAAAATATTTGTGATAATACATAAAGTATTTCTCAGCTTATTTTACATAAACTTTAATAAAATTTCATATCAAAAGTGAGTTACAATAAAAATCATGTCAAATTTGAAAATTTGAAGTATCATAATTTTTTTCCAAAAATTAAAAGAAAATCGTTCTTCAAATGGATCGAGGAATCTCTAACGAAAAAAAGAGGATATTCGATTTTAGTGCAGTCTGTGTCTTCGCGGTAGCAAAAAGGATGAGAGATTTCTGCAGGAGAAAAAAAACTCTTCGAGATCGCTCTTCGAGATTAAACCCGGTCGATGACGGCTCGAAGCCGACCGCGTTAATCCGGATTTTAACGCTGAAAGAGTTCAACTCCTCAGCTAAGACGAACATAGACGAGGATTACATCCTCCAAAAGATATCGTTCGCAACGTGATTTTATTTATAACTCGTAATTAATCATTATTCGATTTATGCAAAATTATTTTGCACACGACAAATTGCTTTTGGTTTTTCGGGAATCATAAAACATACTGACATGTTTAAAAATAATATAACGGAAACATAATATAATCTAATCTAACTTTTATTCGTGTCAAATAACGTTTTGTTAAATTTTATTCGATCGATTTTCTTAAGTCGAATATCAAGACTACTTTTATATCAATATATAAATTTTATTTATTATTATATGTATGTGTGATAGTATATCTTCTGATATAATACAACGGTAATAGAGAGTGGAAGTTTTTAGACGAACAGTATGGTTAGGGAAGCATAACCTGCCTACTTTACTTTTAAAGAAATGCTTGAATTACAATAACCGCACCAGTATTGAAAATCATATCGTGACACGATAAATCACAGAAAACCGGTGCAAAAGTTCATATTGCAAATTTGAATGTGCTTTGGTTATATATAGGATGCGATCTTTTGCAAAAACATTCTGCGTACATGTATGTACGCCTCATATTGAAAATCTCGCTTGTCAACAAACTTCACGGTTAGGATAATCGAAGGCGCCACTTGAAAAAATTCAAACTGAAGAGACAAGTTTATGATGGCAATTATCTCGTATTTAAAACTTGTTAAGAAACAAAATAATCGATTTCTTTCGAGACAATAACACAAGCCACCTTCTCATCCACTTGTCCCTTCAAATCTGCTGTATAAATCATCAACCGGCGAGCAAGTCACCGGTCAATGTGGAATAATTCGAAGTGTACTTACCATGCAGAAGAGATTCGCGTCGTCGTCGCGGCCACTTTCGTAGGATACGATCTGTTGCAGCAGAGAATCCACCGGAAATCCGTAGGGGTAGTCTCGTAACTTCCTAGCCGGGTCTCGGAAGCCGTGGTGATCGCTGCGCTTTCTCCCCGGATGAAACACCTCCGAACAGACGGACGGACGGACGGACGGACGGACGGACAGCCGGTCGGTCGTCTCCGGGGGAGAGAACAAAAAGAAGGCGTGCAAATCTCACTGTATACGCGTCAGCCCGATCGCAGCGAGATACGAGAGTCGGAGAGAGCGAGACGGTAAAGGGAAGACGCGAAGAGCTCTGCAACGAACAGAGCCGTACGCGAGACGAACGAACAAACGGACGGACGATCGAGCGCGGCAAACGCACGTACCAACCGTGCGGCGCGCGGGTTCAGCGGCCGACTGAGAGGATGCAGTTCGCTCGCCGGACCCCTGGTGGCCCCTCGTGGTTCTGAGCGCCTCCCCCACCGCCGCGCCACCGCTCGGCGAGAGAGACAAAGCGGCTGCGCGCGCAGCCTCGCATTTTTTGACCCTCCGTCGCGGCCCCGTCCACCCCGCCACCGCCGATCCCCCACTTCTCGCTTCCCTTAGGTTCGATTCACCGTGCGAGGGCATATATGTATATATACCGCTTGCAACGAGTAAACGTATATGTATATATATGTATGCTCGACCAATGTAACTGACAAATGTGTATGCGAGCGCGAGCGCGCAGAATCCTTAGCTGTGATCAAGTCTCCGCTTCGATGGACCGGGGAGAGGGTCGTTGTAAGCACTGTTTACACCCCGCGATGGAAAGATTGGCGAATTTAATAGAACGCGTACAATTGCTTAAAGCCATGGACGACCATGGTCAACAAACCGATGCGAAGCGACTTTCCGGGTGAAATACAATTTCTACTTGTAAGATCTGCTCTTTGTAACTGCACTTACGCTTTCGCACTGAAGGTTCATAATTAAATGTTGGAGAGAAAAAGAGGGAAAATGAACAGAGCAGAAAATACAACTGCAAAGAACAAATCTATAAAGTTGGTAGAATTGAAATTCAGATGACGTGATTAGATTTTGGTTCGCGTGAAAAACGAATAGGGGAAAATTAAATAAAAAGTGTTAATTAAATTGTGAAATTTTTTTAAATAAAACCTCTACTTCAATACAGATACTAAAAAATTACACACACACACACAAATTAACAATATTAATTATTACATTCTAAATACTTTGTTATGTAAAAAAATGATGTTAAAAAAAATTTGCTTGAAAAATAATATACACTTATTGTTAGTTTTGTTTATTGAAAAATTAGAAGAACTTTAACTTTCCTGATAATATTTTAAGAATAAAAGAAATACATTATGAAAAAAATATCGGACAATTCAACACATCTTATATCTTTTGTATCTCGCTAAATTTTTTCCTTTTGAAATTGCAATATACAAATTTCAATGATTTGCAATGGAAGTAACCTAATCTTTGTTTATTATCTTTTTTTTTTTTCTATTAGCGTTCTTTAAATATAGACGTTAAAACTCGTGTTTTTGCACGATACGTTTTATCCATACATTTCTCCGTTAATAAGAGAAAGTCTCTTCTATTTTTAATGAAGGAATAATGCACCGACGAAATGAACTTCTGGATACCGCCTTGTTCACGTACGATATCGTTCTGCTATAACAACGCATTTCGCTTTTCTCCTAAGAGACTCACCGTCTCGATAGCAGTTATCAAAATAAATACAGTCTCTTTAAAAATGATAAAAGTCTTGATATTTTACATGTAACCCTTCTCGAAACGTAATCTAATTTATTCTATTAAAAAAGCTACGCATAATTGATTTCAGATTATATGTCTCAATATAGCATATATGAAAAATCGAATATGAGTATACGTGCTGACTTAGATTAGATATGGATCTTTTCATCGCGAATCGAATAATCGTCATCAATTTCGAAACATGTGTAATTAAACGAAAGCGCGTTTTTCCCGTGGAGAAAGATTTCGCGATAGCAAAAATATCGTCGAAACTCTCTCGTCCCTAGGAATTAATAATGGCGGTCACGCTAAGAGTACCACAGACAGATGGTCTTTATTATTTATTTCTTTTTTTCTACGCGTATCTAACGGGAGGGAAGAAGAATTATAGAACCGAAGAAAATAAAATACATTTTCCGCTATTGCGCGCGCTTTAATTGGTCATTATTAAGTCTCCCTCTCGATGCAATTACCTCGGCCCTTTCGCGCTGCTATATGCAGTAATTACTATACCTTGTTTACTAATAGCCATGCCGCCGGATATCATAGTTGATAGCGGTTACGCGATATAGGAGCAGCGTCATAGGGCAGCTCGATGCGAATTACGCATTGTCGTAGACCGTGCATAAAGCGCGGGTAAATTTGCATAAATACTAAGGGTCTGTCGACTAACGAGATGTTTAATACATGGAGTTTACCTGATAGTGATGTGGTTGCGGTAGGCGTTTCGTCATCTCCGACACGCTTCCGTGCCATTTCTATTCCATTTTAATGCGTATTACTGCGCGCGTGCACCTCTTAAAAGAAATGCCTTTATTACTTAATGAGAGACTTAATAATTGTTTCCTCGTTAATGGCAACTACATACTTACTTATCACAGTAATTGCGTTGATTGTATTGTTTAGAGTTGTATCGATTTTACAAGCATCGTGCCTCTCGCTGCGATTATGAAATCTAGCGAATCATAGTCTCTATTAATAAGTGAGCCCATTAACCTCATTTTAAACGATAATAGCAAGGATTGATAAGCAGTGAAATATTTCGATCTACAGAATTATAATTTATTACTGTTTAATAAAATTATTATTTGCAGATTACGTTAGAGAAATGTTTACGAATATTTTTAGAACAGAAAAAAACTTTTGTGATACTTTTTATGTGTACAGTTTAAGTAATTTTCGTCAAAAGCTGTAAAGATTGTAAAAGAATAGATTTACAGAGCATAATATTTTGATTCGTTTCGTTTATTCCAGTAATTCATGAAAATAAAACACAACATATACGAAAGGAATAAACATGTGAAATATATGATGGATCAAGGAAGTGCGATAAATGCATCCTAGTTTATAGGTAAAGAAACGACATCTGCTGTTCGCGATACGTAACTTGTAAGAAGCAAAATCCCATTCAAGTTCTCTTACAATTTTCATGCCATATAAAAACATAATTCTATGATCTATCTTATTATTATTATTTGAGACTGAAAAAATTAACACAATTCATTATTATTTATTACAAAATATAAACAAAGGGACATAAAGCCGATTAGGCGCCATTCTTATGATCAGCTGATGCTCTCAATTTTACGAACGTCGCCAGTAGTTTAAATATAATTTTATACACTTACGTAATATGTTTATGAAAGCGATTTCGATGGCTATAAGTCTAATCTGTGATTAATCGCACAATTAAACAATTGTATTGTTGTCCATACAACGTATAAAGTGCAAAAGCCAATATTAGACAACAGTATTATTCGCCGATAATGTTATGTGCTATACTATGAAGACAATATTTGTTATTGCGACATTGGTACGATAAGGTTATAATTCTATTCTGTGCGGCTAAAGTGCTCGAGAAATCCTTTCGAAAACATTAGCTTTGCAGAGTTTTCGCACACACGTAAGGAGAATTATCTGTTAAACTTTCAGATAACCTGCATATTAGCATTTGAAGAGGAATTATTGCACTATGTCAGTGACGATGTACCCGGTGGTTCCTACAAATATTACAGCTTGACATACGACGGTTATATTAAAATACGGCTCACATCACTGTGAGTTTCTTGCATTCTAGTCCAACATTTTTAATTATCTTATTCATTAAACAGAAATTTTTATTTTTCTTTTGTTAACTTATATATGTTGTATATATTGTATATTTTATACTTTTTAGAACAGGTGATGCAGATTTATATGCATCACAAACTACAACTAAACCAACGTATGAACCAGATCATTATTGTTTGCAATCGACAACTTGTGGGGAAGATATTATTTTCATTCCCAAAAGGTATTACATATTATATTCTTATAAATTTACTTTTAGCATTTTATATAATATGTTGTTAATCTTCAGCTTTAAACGACCTGTGAGTATTGGTGTTTATGGCCATCCATCACATGAAATTAGTAAATATACTCTTTTGGTATCGGAGTTAATTATTGAAGACGACACCATACCATACGATCAAACATCAAGGAGTAGTTATAAAGATCGAGATAAAGTAAACGGCCATATAAATTATTACTTTTATATTTTTATTTTATATAAAGATATATATTTTAATTATTTTTCATAACATCTTATTCTAGAGGGTCCACATCTCATTTTTTGCTAATTTGATTTGGTATTTCATGGATTTCTTGTTTCAACTATTGTTTTAAACATTAAAATAATTAAGGAATTTAAAAATTGAGTTGGGATATATCAATAAACATGTTGGAATATGAAAATCAAATGTTCCTTGAAATCATTCAAGAAGATGGATTAGTTATTGCAGCTAAGTAAGTATCATTATTTTGCTCTTGCTATCATATATCAAATAACTTGTCTAATCATTGAATGGAAAATATTATAGGGGTCTTGGTATAGAAACTGTTTTTGCTAATGTAATAAAAGCTTATTTGGATCCAGGCAACTTAGTTATAATCCTAGGAACCACTGATCATGATGAGCGTTACTTCATTGATCTGCTTAAAAGTTATGGAACTAATACTTTGCCACATATTATCAATGCTGAATGTACTTCTAATGAAAGGTATATTAAAAAACATTTTATTTTTTTGTTTTATATATGCATTTAATAAAATCTGTTATCAAACTTGATAGGGAAATAATATATTTGGAGGGTGGAGTGCTGTTTATATCAGGTCGTATCTTGGTGGTAGATTTATTAAAGAACAGAGTTCCATTGCACTTAGTCACTGGTATTCTTGTATACAGAGCGCACAATATTCTAAATGCGTATCAAGAAGCATTTGCGCTGCGTTTGTACAGACAAAATAATAAGACTGGATTTATCAAGGCATTTACAAATTCGTCATTGGCTTTTACAGTTGGATATTCACGAGTAGAGCGAGTTATGAAAGCCCTATTTGTAAAAAAATTATATTTATGGCCGCGCTTTCACGCAACTGTTAATAATTGTTTGTCTCAACACGAGCCTGATGTTATAGAATTACATGTACAAATCACACCAAAAATGCAAAACATCCAAACAGCTTTGCTTGATGTTATGAATTATATTGTGAAAGAATTGAAGGGACTTAATAAATATCTAGACTTAGAAGAATTAACTGTGGAGAATGCAATAGCAAAAAAATTTCACAAGCAATTACATTTGCAATTAGATCCAATCTGGCATCAACTTAGTACAACAACCAAACAATTATTTTCTGATTTAAAAACCTTGCGATCCTTTATTATATCTTTGACATATGAAGATTCGGTTTCATTCTACGCTATGTTGAATCGTTTACGGACTATGGAATATGCCGTGAAAGCCAGTGGCTGGATAATGTTGGATGAAGTCGAAAATTTATTTAAGTATGCCAGAAACAGAGTTTATACACATAAAGATGAATTAAAGCCAGAACCAAATCCAAAATGGATAGCTTTGTCAGAAGTTTTATCTGAGATTCAAGAACAAAAATGTAAAAAGAAAGACAGTGAAAATATTAATAAAGTTCTTATCTTAGTTCATGATAACAATATATGCAAACAATTGAAGAATTATTTAACTATGGGTGCAAATAAATACTTATTTTATGAAGCCCTAAAAAAATTGTCACATAATAAAGAACAAAAGGCAAGTAACAATAATGGAAAAAATATGAAAGAGCAACAACCAACATCTGAAAATAATACAGATGAAGATACACAAAATGATCCAGACACTTATGTACTCACTTTGACGCAAAAATGCATAGAAGAAACTGAGCCAAGTACTTCCACAGAAGACATAAAACATCAGACATTATTTGAGGAATGCTCGCAAGTAATTTAAATATATATATTATAGTAAATATATATGTGTGTGTGTATGTGTGTGTGCGCGGGCGCGTATATTTATAGAAAATACTATTCTATATAAATTATTCTGTGATTTTAAAGCTGGCAGATTTAGATGTAACCAATTGCGCGACATCCGCACCCATTGTTTTCATACAAGCTATAAAGAAGGGAGGAGACTCGATGGCTTTACAGAGAGCGTTAACTGAGCATACGCCGAACAATATTATTTTATACGTAGCCGATATCGGTACCGTGAGACAATTAGAAGTGTATCAAAATAATAATCCGTCATTAGATCTGAAAGTATATTTTTTGATTTATGGCGGATCTGTCGAGGAACAAGAATATCTTACTTCCTTACGTCGGGAAAAAGAAGCATTTCACTCTTTGATTATTACGAAAAGTGTAAGAGTTAAATTATTCAATAAACAAAATATGATATTGAGCAATTACATTATAATTTTTATTGCTTTCTCAGACCATGGTTGTGCCAGAAGATCAAGATGGAAAATCGGGAGATTGTCTGACTCTTGCAATTCAATCAAATAATACAAATGAAGAAGATACACGTAAAGGTGGAATACAATCCGAAGCAAAAATAATTCAAAAAGTTATTGTTGATATGAGAGAATTCAGAAGTGAATTACCTGCTATTTTGTATACACGTGGTATAAAAGTTGAGCCAGTGACATTAGTGGTGAGTGAGATATAATGAGAAGTTTATGCATTATTTCTAATTATATGATTTCTAATGTTATTACAGGTGGGTGACTATATTCTTACACCAGAAATATGTATAGAAAGGAAAAGTATATCTGATTTGATTGGTTCGTTGTTTTCCGGAAGATTATATAATCAAGCAGTTGCTATGACGAGGCATTATGCCAAACCTATGCTCCTCATAGAATTTGATCAAAATAAGCCATTCTGTTTCCAGGTATATATATAGACAATCTTATAAAGGGTGCATCCACAATCACTCAATGAGCAGCTGTTCATGATTGATATATATGTTTACAATCTAAAAAGTAAATCAATCATGAATAATCGCTCAGTGAGCAGTCGTGCTATTGGATTGATAACATAAAAGCGCACTCTTTTATTTCTTTCTACATAATAATTATTTATGTATATCTATTATTTTAGGGAAATTATTATGTTAGCAGAGACCTTAAAAATACTGAAATAACAGCGAAGTTACAGTTATTAACACTTCATTTTCCTAAACTAAAACTTATTTGGTCTCCTAGTCCACACGCTACAGCACAATTGTTTGAAGAATTAAAGGTAATGTATAAATTTAAAACAAAATTATTAATTTTATTATAATTAATATATATGATAATTAATAGATATTTAATTTATATATTTGTAGCAAGGACGAGATCAACCTGATTCAAATGTAGCTGCTAAAATTGGAGCAGATGAAGATACAGAAAACAAACAACTAATGGTAGAAAAATATAACTCTAATATTCAAGATTTTATGGCTAAATTACCTGGTGTGCATTCGAAAAATCTGCGTATTCTATTAAATAAAGGACAATCATTAAGTCATCTTATCAAATTTACACAAGTAAGTGAATAATAATTAAGGTTTATCTTTCTTTAATAATATATAATTTTTGTTATACTGTTTGTAAATATTCAGAAAGATATTCAAAAGTATATATGTGTAATTAGGAAGAACTAAAAGAAATATTTGGGAATACAAATGATGCTGAATTATTATATAAAGCTCTGCACGAAAAATGCTCCCAAACAGATGAAAAATCATTGGCTAGCAAGGGTGCTTCTAAAGTGCGGGGTAAGAAACTTTTCTCCAAAATAAAAAAATGATGTGGATAATATGTTCGCAATAAACATTTGTTAGAGGAAGATTTTTATGTATTATTATATGAAATGAAAATATGTTATTGTGTCAGTATAACTGTATACATGTTTTGATTTCATAAATATGTGTTTTCATAAAACAAAATATGCTATATATTGTGTTAACATAATTAAAAAATAGTACATTATAAAAAGGCAATATAAATAAATTTATTATGTAATAACAGCACAAGAGTATATAAAAAGATTTTTTAGTATACATGTATATACAATATATATCTCTCTCTCTCTCTCTCTCTCTCTCTCTCTCTCTCTCTCTCTCTCTCTCTCTCTCTCTCTCTCTCTCTCTCTCTCTCTCTCTCTCTCTCTCTCTCTCTCTCTCTCTCTCTCTCTCTCTCTCTCTCTCTCTCTCTCTCTCTCTCTCTCTCTCTCTCTCTCTCTCTCTCTCTCTCTCTCTCTCTCTCTCTCTCTCTCTCTCTCTCTCTCTCTCTCTCTCTCTCTCTCTCTCTCTCTCTCTCTCTCTCTCTCTCTCTCTCTCTCTCTCTCTCTCTCTCTCTCTCTCTCTCTCTCTCTCTCTCTCTCTCTCTCTCTCTCTCTCTCTCTCTCTCTCTCTCTCTCTCTCTCTCTCTCTCTCTCTCTCTCTCTCTCTCTCTCTCTCTCTCTCTCTCTCTCTCTCTCTCTCTCTCTCTCTCTCTCTCTCTCTCTCTCTCTCTCTCTCTCTCTCTCTCTCTCTCTCTCTCTCTCTCTCTCTCTCTCTCTCTCTCTCTCTCTCTCTCTCTCTTCTTTCTCTTCTCTCTCTCTCTCTCTCTCTCTCTCTCTCTCTCTCTCTCTCTCTCTCTTTCTCTCTCTCTCTCTCTCTTTCTATCTTTTATTCATTCTTTAATATATTTATGATTAAGGAAAAAAATGATCACAAGATTAATAAGTAATTAATCAATTGATTGCAATTTTAATTAGATGATAGATAATATTAATAAGATTAAAAAATTCGCAATTTTTTTATAACTCATTATATAAGTCTTGCTTTGTATTTTCGTCTATCGATTTTTATATAACTATTAGTACACACTGCTGTATCAGATGCACTTATTCGAGTCAATTTATCAATATAGTTGCATTTTCTATTCAATGTACATGTGTTTTGATACATATATTTGCATGTGTTTCATAATTTTGAGGAAATTTCTTGAGAAGATATCAAGATTTTCACATATATGTATGTACAATTAATTTATATAATTTATGGAATTTATATATAATAATAATAAGCTTTATGAAAATAAACATAACTATGATAAGTTAAGTTAGGTTTATACGAATCGAATATTCGTATAGTAATATGCTGTATTGTGATCTTGTCCGTTGAATCAACTATATACTTGTAAAGTGATGTTCTCCTTCAATGCTACTTTTTTTATTATTCATATTTACCACATGATCACATTAGAATGAGAAGACAAATGAAAGCGCGCAATGATATTTTCACTTTGCTTATGTATTATTTAAAAAAAAAGTGGAGATTGAAGGAAAACTGCACAATAAGAACAATGATTTTGATGACTTTATATAATAATACAGACAGTTGACTATATTTCTTCTACCCACATAGATTTATCGTCAAACTGTAACTTGTATTATATATGTTCTTTTGCAAGATTTAACAATAATTGCGAAAATAAATTGTCGAAAAACAGAGAAATTGTATGTCTACTCGTTTTGGTGAATAATTTATTTCCATTCAATCCGTCGATTCCAGATTCCTCTTCGATAATATTAATAAATTATAATTATAATTACAGAATTATAATTTTACAAGACTTATACATATATATATATATATATACATATATGTAACAATACTTCTCACAAAGTGCAATGATTATTCATTAATTAATAGAATTTCAAATTATATCTCATCAAGACAGAAACGTTATTTATAAATTAGACCTGAAATTTTTTGAATACATATGTTTTTCTTATTTGTATTAATTTATTTTTAATATATGTCAAGTAAATTTTTGTTTAAATATTACTTACATTGCTTCAGTAAGATTTTCAATGTCACTTTCTTCATCGCTGTTACTAGTTGCATCAAGATTGTATAAAAATGAATCATTTTCTGACATAGGAAAATAATATCTGCATAGGATAAAACATATTTTTAATATAATTTATCTCTCTTATGTAGATTAGATCAATTTTACACGATTTTAATCATTCTTACTCTGGTTGATTCCAAACTTTCTGTGCAGGAATTTTACAATGTTGTTGATTCTTCATGTGCTCTAAGACATTATCTGATTTTGCTTCACAAAAAATACATTGTTGTAGTTGAATTTGTCTCTTTATATAATTGACTACTTTCACCTATAACAACAATAACACATTATAGAAAAGTACATCATTAAAAATATAAAATTGATTATACGACATAATCACCTTCTGATAAAAAGTCAAGTCTTTGACTGTTTCTTCAAAATCGAAATTATGAGCTTCTTTCATATGTCTCAAGGTACAGGCAAATTCATTATTGCTATAATTACATAATAGACATATTATTTCAATAGATTCATCATTCCAATCAGACCATGAATTTTCTTCATCTTCATTTTCACTACTTCCACCTCCTAGATCCAGATTCTTTTCTGAATTTGGCTATAAACATTGAGAAAAAATACATTTTTAAAACCTTAGAACTTTTTACTCTTTAAACTTTCATTACCTGTCCTTGCTTCCAAACTGTTCCTGATTCTAAATAATTGTTTATATAAAATTTATCGTACAATTTATTATAAGGATTTATACATTTGTGGAATTTTTTTCGCATATGTTCCTTTAGTACTGTACGATCCTTAAATACTTTCTCACAGTAAATACATATTAAGCTAAAAAAATTAAATAAGTACTGTATAACATTGTGCATTTGTAAGCATCATATAACATTAAAATAACATGTAAATTGTAATTCTTGAATGTAATACCTTTCAATATTATTCTGAATTTTGTCCAAAAGCTCATCAACAAATACTAAGTTTTCTGGCTTGCCAAGATGAAGATTGTGCTTTTGAAAAAGATGTTTTATATACATAATACGCGATCCACAGAATTCTGTACGGCAAAACATGCAACCACGCTTAAAACTTTTATCCGTACGCTCAGCTTCTTGTTGCGCTAATGCCCATTCCTTAAAATAATAATGTATCTTCATCAAATTATATATTAGACATAACAAATAATAATTTATAATTTTTCCATTGATGTACATACTAATTTAGCCTGATGTATTTCACTTCTCAAAGTCTTGTCTTCTGATAGACAGTCAGAAAGCAAAAAGTAATGTTCATTTTTACTTGGCTGACCATCTGGTGTACAATCCATTAATAGTGTTGTACAATAAGTCGTCAATGGTTCCTCCTTAAACTTTACGCTCCAGTAATGTATATAACTAAAATTATTGATCAGAATTATGTTATATTTGATTGCTAAACATAAGATTGATAGATATAAGTAACATGATATATAAAAATTATCATACCTTCTCAAACTAGCTATTTTTGTAACATCCGCTATAACGAGACGATGCGCCTTGAATAAATGCGTAAGGAAATCCGTTTCATTTATCGGAAGAATAAATGTACAATCGCATAACAGGCATTTTGTATCGCACGGTTTATCATCGAGACCAATAAATTGAGATTTATACATTGCGCATAATATATATATATATATATATATATCTATTGCGCATAATATATATATATATATATATCTAAAGTCTAAATTTAATACAAGTCTTTTCGTATCACGATTATACTTTATTTTGTTAAAATCTTCAAAGACACTATTTATTTTGCCGCAAAAAGATCTTGCTGACAACGAATTATTTTCAGAACTATACGTCAGCAGCAAATTTTATTTTTTAGTATCGAGAAATATGTGCATTTTGTATAGATTTGAGATTACATACGAAATCTTAATAAATTTATATATTTTGTGCGATTACGATAGATCTCATATAACATAGTACATACATATAACCACAATATACAATAAAGCACACAAGCTTTATCTTCACTACGTTTATTTCACGAAGCAAAATTATCTATAATATATAAGAGTTTACATCAGCTGATCGCGATGATGCGCATTAAGCATTAGCGCATTAAACAAAGTTCTTTTTATTATGCCTGATTTTAATCAAATCGAAAATAGTATTTTTATAACTTTTTCTCATCTTATATATTTTTCTCTCGTTATTTCAAACATTATTGACAGTTGTATTTATAATTTATGATAACTACATAATACACACTGTCAAGGGACAAGGGACAAAGTCGCGTGCAGTGTGCAGTCGTGTGTCGTGTCGCGTCTGGTGTCTGGCTGTCTGGTCGCATCAGTCATCAGTCGTGTTGTTGCGTTCGTATGTCTTGTCCTTTCTGATTCCTTCGTTCGCATGCAGGATGAATATCCTTTGCGTTATATGTCACGACTTTTTACAACCATCCGAGACAGTCGTTTTCTCTCACTGTGGACATGTGTTTCATTTCAGCTGCTTATCACGATGGCTTGAAAGGTAATCACGTTTGATGGTTATGTTTTCATACAATGAATATATATGATTAGCTCTGTTTTAATTGCACTTTCTACACTTCGTATCTTTTCTCTTTCTCTTTTCAAAGCCTAAATATATTTCTTATCTCATTTTAAATGCAAAAAAATGCAGGTAAAATAAACATTCATTGTTGTGAGATTTTAATTTCTTTGATCTCTTATTGTCTTCTGGATTCCATCTCTAAAAAAAGATAGAAAACCAATTTAAGATATAAACTAATTTTAACTAATTTTTATTTATGCTTCAGATCGAAAACTTGTCCGCAATGTCGTGAGAAAGTGACAGAAAATAGAATCTATAAAGCTTATTTCACGTTTCCGAACAGTGAAACCGTCTTAGATAATGGAGACAATTCGTCTTTCCAAGGAAGGATCGATAGTCTGCAATTTCAAATTTTACTGAAGGATAAAAATATCAAATATCATATTTCAAAGAATGCGACTCTGGAAAAACAAAATGCTGGCCTTAGGCAGGAAGTACGCAAAGTAGAAAGCGAAATTAATCAGAAAAATTCTGCTATTCACGCTTTAAAGGAACAAATAACATATTTTAAGGAAAAATATGGAAAATATAAAGTTCTAGTACAGAAACTTTCTAAAAAAGAAAAGGAATTGGAACAATTCCAATAGTATGTTTGTTAATGTTAATCATTTGTAATAGTTCTCGATCGAATATTTATAATTTACTGTTTAAACTGATCTTTGTTGTACCTTTTTTCAGCATGCGCGATACGTTTTCAAAGGGCTCAGTAGAAGATATTAGAAGAGTGATTGAGAAAACAAAAGATCATGATACTTTAGTTACTTGCATTTCTGTTATGAGAAAGTATGTCTTTTGTTTATATTCTTGATTTTAATATTACACTTATTTGTTTTTTATTTTAGATTACTGTCAAAGTCAAATAAAATCGAAACTTTTCAAGATCAGTTTACAGTGAAGCGTAATTTCTTTGTTGAAAAACTATCTAAGAGAATATATGTATTTTCAGTTGTAAGATCTAATTTCTTATATTGTTATTCAACAAAGAAATCATGCTGTATTGTAAGTTCTACTTTTAGAGATTTTTTATTTTTTATATGTAATATAATAATTAGATTTTATAACATAGAATATATATAATGTTTGTATCATATCTTTTTGTTCAGGAAGTTTGAAGAACGTTTAGAATTATGCGAAAGTGAAAATTTATCCTTACGACATCGAGTTAGTAAACTAGAAAACCTTAACACTCTACCAAGACAAAGCCACGTTAGACAATCTGGCAATCAAAGAAACTCTGATAAAAATTCTTCCAATATCGTACAAAAAGTAGTTGTTTATGGTCAGGTAATTAATATAATTATAGAATCTATTATAATGGAAATCGGTTCTATTTATTTTAATATAGCATGTTTATTTAAAACATATTTTGGAAATAAGATTTCTCTCTAAATTCTATGAAAAAAGAGAGAGAGAGAAAATATATTTTGACATAATAGTAGACATCATTTGTATATATAAAGTTTTTTTATTTTTATATGATAATAATTTAGAGGAAATCAGGATTAATTTTTTCTAATTTTCTATATCAAACTTGATACATTATATTTCTAGGATGATTACACATATGTTATGTTTTTTGAACAAAACTTTTTCAATTCTACATGTATAATAAACAACTTTGTATATTTTATATCTTAATTTTAATTTTATTAATTTTATAATTTTTTATTCGTTATTAGACAAACACAAAACGGAAAACAGAAAATCAAAATACTTCATTATCTCCAAGGATAAAAACTGACATTAAGATGAACCAGGGAGACTTAAGCACTACAACTGAATGTCCATCCATTATAAAACGAGCGAAACTGCGACCAGGTAATAGTAGCGATAAAACGAATTGTGCGATTATTGATGCGGTTAAGAGAAATGTTAGAAATATTACAGAGATAAGTACATCATCAAATAACATAAAATTGTTAAACGTAGAAAATCTTTAGTAATATTATTATTAAGCGTTTAAATTAAGCTTAAATTACGCTTAAATTAAACGTTTGTATAAAAATCAATTCACTGTTGAAATTTATTTCTAGTATTGATTTACATCACGTGCTACATTTGTCTAAAATGATATAAATTCTTCTCACAATAATTAACTATTTTATTTTGTTAAAATCTATATTTATATGATAAACGTTGTGGAATTTCAATAAATAACTTTAGAATCTTGTATCTTTGATAAAATAATAAAGACATTTACAATGTCATGCAAGTGCTATTTTTTCAAAAATATATAATATATTAAAATTTGTGTTAAAAGAGAATAGTATACAAGATTTTTTTTCTATATTATTAACTTTATGTATCAATAAGCTGTATTATAACAAAGTAATACTTTATATGAAAAGCTATCTTTTTAATGCAGAGCATATTTAACATTTGCATCTGTAGATATCTACCTCAAGAAAAAATCAAAGCTACACGTGATTTTTGACATAGCAATTTAAAATTACTTGCAACTTTGACTAATCAGATATCAATGCATTCATCTTTTCATTAATTCACTTAGCTCGCTATGTGCCAAACATAGATATAAATAATAAAATAAAAATCGATAATAATATAATGTATAAAACAATGTAGAATATAGGAGAGAGCAAACTAGTTAGATTAATAGAGTAGCTTATTATCTAATTTTCTTGTTGAAGGATCAAGCAACAATCATTTCATTGTATATCTATATAAATTTTATTCAGTATTCGTATCATGTAGGCGCTACATCATTTTCGTATGTGAAGAGATAGACAAAGGAAGAATTTTGAAATCCATATATGTATATATACACAGGATATTTCACGGACACGACATGCTTATTTAAATGTTACAAAACGCATTGGTTCTTATTAATAGCAGTCATCAGTTTTAACAACTGGATTGTTAATTGGAATGCTCTCTTATTCTAGAAACTGAAAATAAGTACTTTGTATATAAGACTAGTTTCGTTCTACTCTTTCGTATTCTATAACTGCAAATGCTATCAATTCAGAATCGTTATTTAAAGCGTCATCTAATGCGTCGACTTTTATATTTATATATACTCGTTTACATATTATTAGTTTTTTATTTATTTAATAGCATATTGTATCTTAAGCGTTGATACGAATGTACAAAAACACACTTTGGCTCTTCAACCAAGCTAAACTCGTAATATATTAAAAAATTGATTATTTAAATTGCCATCATCTTATACTATTATAGTTAATTAGTTCAGGTTTGGTCAATGGTACGGTAATTGCAACATTTTTTGTATGATCTATAATATAAACATCTGAGTGAATAATATTGCGAGATGATAAAATTGATTTTCGACATAATTATCGAATATAATTGTTTAAAATATGTACAGACGTATACTCTCTTAAAATTAAATTAACTTTTAAGCGATGGAATTACAAGATAGATGAAGTACTATTGCATATTTCATTTAATTCTCTTAATAATAATTACACAAATATAACAATAATAACAATAAATAAAAAGATATGATAAAAAACGGAGATACTTATTTTTGAATAGTATCTATATATATGGATGTATATTTAACAAACTATAAAAGTTTTATTACACGTTGTAAATTGCAGATAAGTAAAGTAGCAAAATCATTGTTGCATGTTTTTGCAATACAAATATTATCCTAAGAATAATTATAGTACTTATTTTGTATGAGAAAATCTCCATGAGATTCGTATAATGATTAATCCATTTCATCACATCATCTTTTGTGATTTCAAGTATATACCATCTCATAAATGCATAGTTTTTTGAAATCGCACAACATCCAATTCTTTATTAAAGATTACATTGTATACTAATATCTCAAAGTATACATCCATATCGCGCGCGTGTGTGTCTGATTCGATCGTTGCTGCGATTTGCACGTTTCCTTCGTCAAATTTCTCAAGCTGCACCTTCAAATATCTAATGCCTAATATATTTCGTTCTAGATTAATTTATCGATTGACCCATCTCTTCACCGCTTCCGCCCAATTGGACTCGTTCTCGTCTTCCTTCTCTCCATCTGCCTCCTCTCGTTCACCTCTCTCCTGTTCCTGTTCGCTGGACAATGTGGCCGATGGTGTTTGCGGTATGTTTGCATTACGAGCTCGTAATTCCGCCAGAAAATCGTTTTCCTGTTGATAGCGCCGTTGCAATTCCTCGCGCCAAGAATTTCCACCACCGCTACTGTCATCCCCGTCCTCGCCGGCTTCAAAATCTATAAATAGACAGGAATTATTTAAAAATTTATTCGTACACGAATGCGCGAATCTTTTATTACAGTTGTCTCTCTCTTTCTTTCTCTTTGCCTATTTTAAACAGTTTATACGATACAGATAAAATAGTATATATATATATTTGCTAAATTTAATTTTATTTTCAACGAGAGGTCTCAATTTCGAACAAGGTTTACGATTAGTCATATGTAAGAAAATATTAACTAATATTTGTGAACATTTAAACTTATAACTATAGATGAATAAGAGAGTACTCATTTATTAAAGTATACGATTATATGGGAGGGATTCGTATATTGTATATAAGATGACTTATATCTTAATATTATCGTCAGAAGTATACATCGCGTGTAGTGCCTGATGCTTATGACGATGAAAGAAATGTAAGATACGAATATGATGATATGTACAGTTTGATTTGCGAAATTAATAAGATGAAAGTACCAAGAAAAATTAAATAATACCGAAATATCAACGCGTTAGATAATCGACGCTTGAAAAGTTTCGGAATTATTTCGATTAAAAAAGAACGACATTGCCGAATATCTAAAGGCAAACAAAAATAAAAATAATGAAAGTCTCCAAGTCAATGTAGAGATACTTACCTAATGGTTTTCTGATGTTCATTAGCCCAGAGTTGTGAGAAAGGTCCTCTTGGTCTGAGTCTGCAAGGCACCAGGACACATTCACAGGGGGTGCATCACACACATTCCACAACACGTCTAAAGTGTCATTTGTCAATTGTCTTTATGTGCTATATTGGAATATCTATTTGTCGGCGATGGATTCAATTATAAAAGAAAATATTTTGATTATCATAGGTTTGTATATTTACTTTTAATTTTTTTATCTTCCTATCTTCGTTTTCTAATTCGCTTTCTCTGATAAGATTCTGATAAATAGTAATTCTGATTTTCAATATTTTTTTTTTTTTT
>NW_021848439.1:1918429-1930845 GCF_003651465.1 Formica exsecta | reverse complement strand
TGAAAATGGAAGAGGGGGATTTTATGTTTTATATTTTTTTTTTTTTTTTTTTTTTTAAGGATTTGTCCCAGATTATGATGGATTCGTTTCCAAAAATTAATAATTTAACTGTCGAAATAACTTTCAAAAAATAATAATTAATTTCAGGAATCTGGCGTGTAGTGTAGTCCGTGTGCTATTCACTAGGCTAATATTGACTAACTCTATTCTAAAAAGAAAATAAATGAAAACGAATAGAAGTGGCAAACAGGCAAATATACAGACTATTTTTCAATCATTCGGCCTAACTTTAGCACTTGATCTCATTGACAGAAATAATGAGAAAGGCTGGTATACAAGATTTGCATCTGAAAACGATATGTTTATGATACGTATTCATCTAAATCTTTCTCGTTATTTCCGTTAGTAGAATCCGGCTAAGTTATACCAAATATTTTAGAAACAAACTGTATAGAAGAAATATACAGTATCCCAGAACTATATATATCGTATTTTCTCTCTCTTTTTCGATCATGAAATTAGATTTCGAATTAAGAAAAGAAGCGTTTTTTATTAAAGACTTGAAGATTGAATCAACAATTTCTGAAATATGTATAATTGAAATTAAACTTTAAATATGCAAATAGATAATAAAATCTTGTAATGATTTTTATTTTTACGAAAATAAAAGAAAAATAGATAATAATAGAAGATACAAATAAAATAAAATTAGATATATTTTGTCAAACATTTATTTAGTTAAGAGAAAATGTAAAATAGTTTTGAGAAAGACCGTATAGATTTTGTATTTACATATGTATGTATTTACATATTCAGAAATATATAAAAGAGATCTATATATGTTTCTTATAAATGTGATATAATTATTATCGAATTATTTTGATTGAATTAAAAAAAGTTCTGTTAAAAAATAATTGTGTATAATGCAAGAGGCACTGTGAAACTGAGTTCGGAGAAGTCACTTATTTCGCAAAAAATTTTATAGTAATTGGAGCGAGATAACAAATTCGCGTGTCGATTGCTGTTCGTCTTCCTACGAGATTGATTGTTATACTTACGCGACACTCTCTTCGAATATGAACATATGTACATAAATAAATAGGTGCTTTCAAGTTTTCTTCAATTCAAGTATGTCCAATGGAATATCTTACGTGTAGATAATATCTGTGCGGACGATTCAGAGATCGTTTACGAATAGCGAGACTAGAAATATATAGATAGAGAGTAGCATTTTTCATGCTATATGATATGATTCCAACGAGATGAGAGAATATAAATGCGCGACGTGGCATGCCTGTTTACATTCAGTTCTGCGATGGTCAAAAATATGTTAACGATAAATGTTAACAACAAATGGATTGAGAGAATAAATTCTGCATCATTTTTTGCGATTTTAAATCGAGTCAAAGGTAGTAAAAAGTATATGTATCATACATACTGTGCGAGAAGTTTGCATCCCGGTTTAAAAATTATATTCCTTTTTGGACAAGTTTAAAATAACTATGCAGAAAAAAATTTCTTTTAAAATGGCATGTATGAAAAATATGCAATAATTAATATATACATCTATAATGTGGTAATAGTAAGAGTAGTAATAAAAGTAGCAGGAGTAAAAAATAGTAGCAATAATAGTAATAATAATAGATATGGTTTTGTTATAAAATGCTATGCACGATAATACGGTGAATGCAAATCAGTTTATCTATTGCTCACCTCGCTTCCGATCGAACAATCGAAATCGACATAATTATGGCTCCCTTGACGAAATCGCTCAATATTCGTATTACTAACATGCTACCAGCTAAAACACGGCGATAGTTGCTAATAGATACTTCGTAGCTAAGCTTGCAGTATTAAACTGATCTGTTTAATTCACGAGACACCAACTCTATATTGCCTCTTAAAAATTACCTTCTGTCTGAGATAATGTAAAACCTATATTTCTGCGCTATTAATATATCAACTAAGGATTTATTACACTGTGACATAAAATAATAGATTCAGTAGTATTGCATATAATTATACCATTTTAAACTATAAGTACAATTGGACGTAGTTTTATCAATCAGACGGAATTCTTGTCAATGATGCGAAATTAAATAAATAAGTATATTTTTAGGTGCTATTTAAATTACTATTAGGTATTATTTAGATAGCATATAAATTTGATGAAATTTCAGAAATAATTTAAAATTTCGAATTCACATCACATATATTATTTAATTGTGTAATATGCATTTTTTTCCTAATATAGCTACAATCGAGAAATATTTTTAACTGACAATGAGTTAAGTCTGCTTATCTACGTCCAATTTATTAATAGTTTTTGACACTAATCGATTTTATAGCGCATTATTATTTGACATACCTGAATTTAATTCCCTCACAAGCGTCGACATGGCATTAGTAACGCTGTCGGCAGCTACCAGTAAGTCGTTTCTTAAGGATCGGCCCAAGCTATTATTGGCACTGCTGGAACCGCTTCCTGGTAAGCTGTTTGTCCTGAACGCAGACCTGACATCGAAAATCTCTATTTTCTTCGCGCGAAGCAATTTCCAAATGAAAATTATTTTTTAAACAGAAATTGCAGCATGCAACTTTTATTGCGCAAGCATTATCATTCCGCTTAATCATAATTCTTATTCAATTCACTACTAATTACTCACAATATCAAGACATACAAGCGGCATCTACAAAGTTTTAAATTAAAATTAGCAAATTTTTGATTATAATAATATACACATGCACGATATTTCTCGGGAAGCTATATTTATTAGATTCTCTAATGTAACGAGATGCTAATAAAAATATATCAATATGGCGAAGTTGTACAGATATCGCAAATGCTTTGTTTCCAGTTTAAGTATTTGCCGCGTTTGGTTATTATACATTACTTGCAGGACGGTATATTTACATATCGCAAAACGCATGATAAATACAAAATAACAATGTTTCAAAGATGGATGGTGTTTTACACAAGCTTAGCAGAAAAGAAGGACTGGATAGGTAACTCATACGCGTCAAACTTATATCCAACGCATCAATAATTTCTTTACAGGATAGCTGCTTTTGTACTGTACATAAATGATACATTTAAGATGACTAACAATGACAGCAGAAGAACTAAAAGATATATCCAGATAATATAAAAAACTTACATCAAACCTAATATATAACTTAAAAGAAATAATTAAAACAGAGTATTAAAAGCGACATGATATGATGTACAAATATCTCTACTATATATACTTATAGGTCGATATATATAGATCTGACGATTTAAGTAACATCTCACGAAGTACTCATTTCCTCATACTTATTTCGCGCTAGTACCATATTGTTCTTAATACTAGCTTAATCAGAGAAATATCTCATCGCTCATAATTGCATGCAGGAGAGAATTTAGGACTTTTTCAACTAATTGTGAAAAAATTGTATATAGTGTGCAATAATGTCTCTATATCGATCGCTACAGTAATATTGACAGGAGAAATTAATTTTTTAGTAAACATAATCGGAAGGGGGGAATATATATTTCACATACAAGTGATGAACCTGATTTTCGAGCATTTGACTTTTGCAAGTTGACTTTATCTTATAGTACATACAACCATTCGTTTACTTAGCTGATAATAATTTAGAGAGATTAAAACCAACGAGACACGTATAACGTACAATTACTATCTTCAATATGTATCTTGAATATCGATAGTTAATATTGATTTAGTTCCGTTATTTAATTATATGCCTGTATGTTAGAATATATTTTTAATGCACATGGAATGTGTATAGATCTAAAATACCATTTAGAAATCTACTTAAATGGATGAAAATTTTTAACTGCGTAGTATAATCATATCAATGTGAATAAACCGCGTGTATAATCATGTATCAGGCGTAATTTGTAATATTCCGTTCAAAATGTTCTTTGCTGTTTTTGCGCTGTAGAAGGTTCTTATCCCTTTTTGTAATGTATTTTCTCTTTGTACATGCTTGCCTACCTTACATCGCCGCCAACGCACGACAGGCTATCCGGAATAGGATTTTGTATCGTGCCAAGGATAGCATTGCCTTGTACGTTAGCCACTGTCGTTGGAACGGAACTTTGATAGCTCTGGGACATTTGTTGCGACGTTTGCTGCTGTTGTTGTTGCTGCTGCTGCTGTTGCTGTTGTTGAGGCGTTGTAGACAACGGGCCACCGGGAGTTGGCGGTGCCGACCTGCTGCTCGGGATAACACCAGGTGGCAAAGGCGGCGATTTTGTACTTCGCGGTGAACTGTTTGGCGTTGATCGTGGAGATGCTTGGTGATTCTGTTGAGACAGATTGCATTAGATTATTGATTGCGTTCCAAATTATCGTGAAAATTATGAAAATAATGGCTTTACCTTGTTATAAATTTTTATAATATACATCTAATCAATTCTCTTTTCAATTTTTTTTAGAGAAGTAAATTGAAAATTAGAGGTGAGTTTTTAACTAGCCTTTACAGAAATTACAAGAGAATAATTGTATTATAATTGTATTGTGTTATAATCGTAATAAAAATACCTTCAACATTTTCATTAATCCCTCCAGCTGTACCATCAATTGTCTTCTGGAATCTTGCAATGTTGCTAGATGTGTCTCCAATTCGTCTTTTCTCTGTCGCAAAGCTCGCAATTCAGACATTAACGCTGGATTTTCTAGACCCGCGGCTTCTATCTCTTGTTGCCTTCTATAGCGAAAACAAAGTTTCTTGAAAAAACTTCCGATGCGATATCAGGAACGTCAGGAAGTGAAATATATCACGATCTTACATTAGCACATAATAATATTCCACTCCACTGACACTTTTTATCATAAGCGATGTGATGTGTAGTTGATGTAGTATATTAGTATATGAATCTAATGAATATATATTAATCCACGCGAGAGAAATGAACGATTAGAATGTAATCGATATTAACGAATTTGTTTTTTCGTTTAAATGTGAATAATCTCTTTATCAATGTCAGTCGACAATATGTGTTGTTTCTCTTTGTTTCAGCACAAGCTATGCAACCAAAGTGACACAAAGCGAAACAGAACGTTCTGAACATGCGTGATCCTAGGATGGGTCAACAGGATAAAATCAAGGTTTAGGCTTGATATAAAGGAATATAAACGACACAGGTATACCTTAACCTTGCTATCTCGCGCATTATCTCTTTGTTCTTCGCCTCTAACTGCGATATAAGTTCACGCTGCGCCCGCGACGCATCTAAAGACGCCAAATTCGCGTCCGACGGCGCTCTCCCCTGTAACCAGAAATGATCACGCGTGAAACGATTCGCAACACGAAATTGTCAGTGATACTTTGAACGATGGTATACTTACTGTTTGATCTGCCTGGGACATTCTGGATGCAGTACGAGGCTGTTAACGAGGCAGTTATGAAATTAATATTAGTGCTGGCCATGAGTCGCGAAATGGCATAACGCACAGTTTAATTGGCTTTCGCAAATTTAATGGATTAAGATAATAAGAGCAATTTATTCGCGTTTTAACGTTTAAGCAAAATTACAACGCGTGGCTATGTAAAAACAGTAAGCGTAAAATGAATATAAAATGTATATAAATGTTAAAGGACTTACCATGGTCCTAGCTTCTTGTGCCAACCTTTGTGCATATCGTGCTATTAATTTATGTTCATCGTCCAGTCTTGAACTGTCCATACTGGACGATACACAAAAGAATAAGTAAAGCATGGCGTTTGGCACACTATTGGCAAAGGCAAATAAATTGTGCATAAATAAAAATCTCGTTCAAGCTTACCTCCTCAAGGTCGAACGACTGTCCACCGAGCCTGAATCAAAGGGAGCCATAAATCCTGGATCTGGAAAACCGTTGTGAGATGGTAAAGGTGATGGTGGGCTGGAACGTAGAATTTATGTAAATTGTAAAATCACATTCAGAAAGGCAATGATTGCAAAATTATAGAATGATAAAGATACTAACACTATATGCGACAGATCCAATGTCTTCTCGGGCTGTTCTGGGAACCGCGGTAAACTGTTCTTTCCCTTTTCGGGAACGCATCTAAAGCTCTTTCGCAGAGAATGACCAATCTGTTTGCTCGGTGATTTCTATCAATGAAAATTAAAAATTATTAAAGATTAAAAATAATGAAAGTTTAAAAGTTTCAGAAAAAAAATAAAAATAGTCAATAATACATACAAAACTACTATATTCTCTCGTTTCGTGATCATTGTTATGCGTTCCCGAAACTTTACCACGCCAGAAACAGTCTTGACACAGCTGATACGAATGACATTTTTGACATCTATATCGGAATCCGGTGAAATTCTCTTTGTGACACGCGTCACACATGATAGGATGGGCCACTGAAAACACAAAGGATTGAAATTTCCTTTATCTTATTCAATTTTAATCGGTTTATTGCGATACCGCGCAGTTACCTGTTTCCACGGCCGCCATTCTGTGATACAACGGTAACCAGATTAAGCAGTGCGGTCCAGGATCCGACATGAGCGTATCCAGAAAATCGTTCACAGTAACTTTGGAGTTCTGCCACATACAATGCATTATCCCTTTCGTTACTTTATCGATGTATTAAAGCGATTCATATACAATATTACATACCGCGGGAAAAATGGAGTTAGCGAGACCATCCGAATATCCGAACGATGGGGATTCATAGACTGCTGCAGTTAGAGCTAGAACTTCTTTCAAATAATCGGCGAACCTCCAATGTATCATGTGTCCGTTACTGTCAGATATTTGCGAATATATATCTGCTCGAAAAGATAAATTTCGTTAATAAATTTGCTCAGCGATTAAGGAATTAAGGAAATTACTTGCGACTTACATCGAAATTTGTCCATGAGTTTTCCCGCGCATAATGTGGCCAGAGCTACTTTCACCGAGAATACGGATATTTTATTATTTTCTCTGAAAAAAAAAAATTATTTAATGAGGCATCAAACAATAACGTCAAACATGAGAGAAATGATGTAAATATTTCTTTTTTAATATGAAATAAATTAATTTATCTAATCATTATTAATGCCATCTTTACATAAAAAATTCATATAATTTCTCACTTTGTTCAATATGACTGCAATAAAAGATCAAGAGTTTTCGTAAAAATCGATAAAAAATTGATAAAGAAATAGCGTTAATCTTCATAAACATACCCGCTAGTATAAGCAGCCAATAGCCAGTTCATTAGCAACGCCGTAGTTGCGTCGACTTTAGATTGCTGTGATACCGGGACCCTCTTGTTCAACGCGTGAAACAGGGAAGACAGTAGTGTTTCGAGTCTGGATACCCCTAACGTGCTCGACGGCTCTAACGTGTTTAGACCGTTCTCTCGAAATGCCTCGATTACGTTCCATATGTCGACGTTGTGCACTGTATACAATTATGCATCAATCATTACAAAGGTATATTTTAACATCTATCTTTTAATATTTTTGACAAAACTAATTAATATATAAGCACGAATGCTTTTGTTTAAAACCTGATATGACGCTAATGTGGAAAGACTTCTAATTAGATGCATTAGTATAGTTGTATAGAGTGTTAGAAAATTAGCATTCTAGAGTTAATAATCCTGAAGTACGCATGCAGAACCGATAAATAGATTAATCCTCATAGAAATACAATAATAAAAATGCAGAAATATATATTTTTAAAATGTTGAAAAGCTTATAAGTATACGATATATATTGAAATTGAAGTGTGTATACTTACGATGCACTTTTTTCTGTATAAATCTTAGCTTGCAGGCAGTACGATATGACGCAAATCGAATGGTATCAAAGTTCTGCTGTCGCATCTCTTGTAGAAGCTGCAAACGACTCATCTCGCCGCTACTTCCGTTTCCCGATCCACCTGCGCCTTCTTCTGCCATTTTCACTGCGAAAAATGAACGAATAATGTATTTATGTATTAATTAATGTATTTCTACGTTAAATCTTCTTCCTGAATATTTCTTTATTCATAGCGAATGTTGTTTCACAACGAATAATATAATCTTGCACATACTTGAGATTTATTAATGATTATGTTTCTTTTTAAAGGAGTAGTAAATATGTCGCATAAAGATAAGCAACGTACCGTGAAGGCCGAATAATAAATAGTAGATGACAATCAATTATCTTGCGCGTTTTTTTTTTCAACGAATGTTATGTAACAATTTTGCGTTAACATTTTAAATCAGATAAACAAAATAGGACGTTATTACGTGCCACGTACTAGAATAACAATAACTTTCATTTGCTGAAATTAATCGCATTTTTTAGCAGCATTCATGCAAATATAAACACGACACGGTAGAAAATCGTAATATCACTTAAATTTGCTGCATTTTCTTGTTTTAACTCCAACCATTTCAAACGACGTATTTCGTCTTAATTTGATGGAGCTCTCTGTATAATATATATAGACGTGCAACTAACGAAGCTGTGTTCTTAATTCGTAAAGGACGTTACGCGATGCATGGTGATTGCGAGAATGAAACTCTTTGTCATCAACTGAAGGATGAACTAGAGAGAGAACTAATTAGTAATGATTAGAATGTACATGCAATATATTCATCTTATGAAAGCAACCACGATCTAATATGATGTTATTAACAACTGGAGATTTTCTGGACTTTGTTCGTACGTATGTGAATCTACATAAGCAGAAGTGACTAAAATATTATAAAAATATTTTTAAAATACGAGAGATGTATATACATATAAAGTGCTTTTTATCTCAGCTATTTGTTAACTATTTATATATATTTACTAATTACTATTTAATTACTATGTAATTACTATTTAAATTTCTCTCCAGTTATAAATTGATAATAAACAGTTTTCATTATTAAATAATAAGATGATCAAATATGTTAATAAAGCAATGAAATTTTTTTTATATACCGTTTTCATGCAATGTTTAAGAAGCAGATAACTGATATCTTTTTTTCTTTAAAAAAATATTTGAGAACTATAATATTAAAAAGAGAATATACTGCTAATGAATTACTAGACATACGTGATTATTTATTTTATTTGTGATTTTAACATTCATAGTATTTTTTGTCATGTGAGTTGCTGAATATTATTCTCTCTTCTATTACAATTTCTTCCTCATAGATTTTTCACGTGAAAATTATACTTTGGGAAAAAAGTTAATTCAAGATCGTCCAACTGTAACAATGTAATCCGTTCGTACACGATTGACCTAGTTAGTAAACGTCGATACCCGAAGGTGTAATTGATTTAAAACCGACTGTTCATCACTCAGGGGGTACAAGCTTTATTTTTTTTTTCAGTCACCAATTTCTTACTCTCTCTTTGTAATCGACACTCTAAATTAAGCAGTATATTTATTAATCTCGGAAACTATTCAGAATAGTTCAATTATTTTGCGATACGGTAATATTAATTGAAGTTAATTTTTGGGCAAAATAATATTTTATTATGCATGAAATAATATTAATAAAAAAATATTAAAAAAAAAAGTTTAATATCTAAAATCTCTAAACGTTTTAAATCTTTTTCAGAAAAGTAATAGTGTGTTTATTTATCGTTTAAACATTTTTATCTATATTCAGTGAATTAGGATGAAATAAACTGGAGTACCAATAATATACTTCATTTTCTCGAAATATAATATCGAGTATCGCATCGTTTAACCGTTCTTAATAATTGATCGAGATTGTAGCGGAATAGACCGGAATAGACTGATCAGGAAGCAATGAGGTAATATCGGCGATAGGTTCAACGGAATGAGGGAACTAAACGAGGATGCCTAAGTTTGAATCAATACGATAAGTGGGCCAGGTGGGGGAACGTAAGATCGGTCAAAGAAACGGTGGGAACAGTCGGGAAAGGAACGCCAGGTGCGTTTGAAGGAACGCGGGAAATGGAGCGACTAAAAGGCGCGGCCAATTTCATCTCGTTGAGAAATCTTGATGCGGTTGATCTGGGAATCGCGAAGTTCAACGCCCGCAACAAACGAGATCGATATAATTTCAACAACGTCGACGTAACGTATATTGATATACTTCTACATAAACTTATGTTTACTATATGTTTAATAGGCGTCATAAAACTTTTAATGAGCTTTAGAACTCTGTATCATAACATGCACTCTCTCGTCTGTTCTTTCTAACCGTAATTTTCGCCATCTTCCATTTCGTTCCCGCCCTTCAAATCTCTGACGAACATGTGCTTATTTTATTTTATATAGATGCAGGAAGTATAACATTATGTAACTGAAAAGAATAGACAAAGTGACATTTCCATCTGCGATTTGCGCGGGACAATTTTATAAGTACGCGCGTGCGCAGTTTAGAAGAGAAACATACTTTGAAATTTCTTTTAGCACAGCATCTTCCCGACTATTAATTAATTTTCTCACCAATTAATCACAGCACACATCGCAAACTTATAAAGATATTTCTTGTTGGACAAGCACATTTTGCGTATCAAGATTCAGCATCAAATAGATATCAATATGACATCAATAAATACTATGATATTTTTGTTTCTCCTATCATTGCATTTAGTAAAGAATCAGTCTTTTAATTTAATTAATTTCATTTGACTTTCTATTTTTATTAGATCCAAATACGCTTAATTTTTCCAATCTATTTTAAAGTTGAATTGCATCAATAAACAATTGATATTTACGATTAACCATTAATAATTCAATATTAATGAAATAGTTATTTAATATAATTTTATCCTAAATCTGGCAATTTAAGCATATGCATTTACATGAACTTTAAATAATAAAAACACGATTAAAGCGAAAATGTTTTATTCAAATTATATTTTATAAAATGTTTTATCCAAATTTTTAGATATCAATTTATTTTCAATAAATATTTTTATATTTTGAATCAATATTGCAATTAAACAAATATTTGAAATGTAGATTTAATCGGCTAAAATAGTGTCTAAAAATCTTGACATATTTTAATGGACATTAATTATACTATTTACATTGATTTTATCAATTTATTATCGCAGACACTTTTTTTCATTTATTATAATTCCACTACATCAACAATATTTTTTCCAGCCGGATTTGCTTCAAGTTCTCTTTAGCCACATTAATTTTTTTTAAAAAAAAAAAAAAAAGATAAATATACGCTCAAACATCTATGAAAAAAAATTGCGAAAAGCTACAGTAAAATACTAAAGATAAAAGAATAGATGTACAATAATATAGAATAATTTTACGAAGGTATACAGACACCTAACCTGTTCTACCAGTCGGCTCGCTATCTACCTCTACCTACCTGGGGCGCTCGCGCTGCGCGCGTGTCTTCAGCGAAAAAAAAAGGGTACCGACGGGGGCGTGGAGTCGTCGTCCCGTCCTCGTCAAAGATCTCCCACGTATCCTCTTATCGCTCCCACCGCGCCATTGTATAGCGAGACGAAACCAGCCCTGATAATAGTCGTTATTCCAGCGATTAATCTCACGGTACACAGTTAGCACGGAGGGGGCTCGTGCGAAACTGTTCGCGGCCACGGGAGCAGTTTTCGTTGAGCGTAAAACGTACGTCTCGCTTGCCGGGAGATCGATACACGCTCGTGACACACGAGCGAACGATGCCCTGGTACGGGCGATGTCCGGATTCTCGGAACGTACGTGACCGAGATCTTCGCCGGGACGACGTCACGATAAACAAGCCCGTCCGTCGAAGCCCGAGCTGACGCACGTCGCGAATTCCGCGGCCATCACTGGCCATCGCTGGCTGATACCCGACGACCCGTCAGTGGCGCCGACGCGCACCGCGAACGTGAACGGGAGAACGGAGAATCGGACCGCGGCGACGCGCGCGACGCGACGGTTTCGAAATTTCGGAACGCATCAAGGTAAACTGTGCGTATCAAAAATAAGTTTTATTAAATAATACATTGAATTCGATGCTTTAATCACATTATTTTGTCGTAATTAAAAGAAAATCTTTATACATGGCAGTGATTTATAAGGGATCTCTGCAAAGATTTACACAGGTTAGAATGACTATTAAATTATAAATATACTTAATATATCAGAAAACACATCGAATTATCTTTACTATCCGCTTTTCCTGCTACATAAAAAATTCTTTAAGTTTCTATAGAATATTGTTGATCAAGGACCTTTTTCATTACCACGATTGTACTGCAGGTAATTACTGCTAGGATAATTACAAAATTCGCAAAATCCTGGTGGTCCTTGCGCTCCTGGCGCTCCGACAACACCGGGAACACCTGTAAATCAGATGGAATTAATTCATTATCATTATTAATACATTATAATTAATTAAATAATATTATTAGTATATTATATATTATATATATAAAATGATTACACATACAAAAATATTGAAAACATCACTAATAAAAGTTTTAATAATTCTGTAAGCTAATTAAAAACACCTTT
>NW_021848439.1:1905476-1917145 GCF_003651465.1 Formica exsecta | reverse complement strand
ATATATAAAATGATTACACATACAACAATATTGAGAACATCACTAATAAAAGTTTTAATAATTCTGTAAGCTAATTAAAAAAAACTTTTATTCTAAACTTATTTTAATTCTTTTACCTGGTCTGCCTCGCTCGCCTTTATCACCCTGTCTTCCAGGTAAACCAACACCATCGTTACCAGGAGATCCTGCCATAAAATGCAGTAGAATTATTATACAGCCATCCTATAAATAAATTGTTGCGAATAATCTTTTGTTGCTAATAATAATGTTGTTTTACCAGGGGGACCTATTGGACCAGGTGGACCTTCTGAACCGATTCCCTCGAGACCTCTGTCCCCTTTTTCTCCGCGTTCTCCTGGTGGCCCCTGTGGTCCGATGAGACCTTGCGGACCCGGTAAACCGACGAATCCACGTTCTCCCGGCAAACCTGGTGAGCCCGGATCACCTAAATACGATTGAGTAGAGTTAAATAAAATCAAGAGATTTTGAGAAGCATTAAATATATTCAAAAAATATGTCATCCATTAATTTTTATTTGTAGGATATCCAGGCATCTTTTTTTAAAGCAGTTTAATAAAGTTATATAATATGATAAAATTGAAGATAAAAACTGAAGATGAAAGAACGAGATAAAATCTAAGATAAAAAAGGAATTTATTAATGATAATGCATAAAGCATGTACTGCTTTAAAAAATAGATTTGTTTTAAGATACATTAAAAGCATTATAATTGTTATGAGATTGTTAGTAAAATTACTTGAATTCTTCGCATGCGCACGATGAAAGTTTCCGTTATTTCAAATGGACTATTTTCCAGACGTTCCAGAGGGATGCGTTATTTTGAGCGGTAGATACCTGGAATGCCTTGTTTTCCGGCTCGACCGGGACGACCGTGTCGAGCCGGCCCCGGTAGCCCGGGTAGCCCTCGTAGATCTTCTGTTAATTCTTTCAGCCTCTCTGTGACACATGCCAGGATATCATTATTTTTATAGGCGTAATGACGACAAGAGAACATTTATCCGTTGATATTACATCATCGATATTGTTAAGTGCATCATGATGAATCACACCATTCGCATGTGCTATAGTTCTATGTGAAGACGATAATGATTATGATACTTCAAGCTTTTAAATGGTGATGCTACTATGACAGCGATACTCTTTGTTGCTTGCCAAACGTTCCTTCTCGAGTTAGGATCCTAGCGTTCCGCTCACTATGTCCAAGATTTATCTATAAACTAATAAGAAAATCTACGTAGTAGCTGATTTTTAATGCGATTAATATTGTGTCATAGGCAAATGAAAAGCGCAAAGAATTGGTAATCCTGACTCGATGATGTACCTGGACGACCTTGGGGACCAGGCGATCCAAGACGGCCCGGACGACTTCGACCGGGCGGACCGGGTGGGCCTTGCATGAGTGCTGCCATTTCGGTCATCTGTTCTGTATGTATATAGATGATAAGAAAAACTATCACAATGTAATTCATATATATCCTTCTGTATATGTGATGTCATTGCATGTTTTTCATATGCGCACGAAAGATACAGATACCTGAGATGATTGAAACAGAGAATCATCGTTTTAAATCTCAATTAAAGTTAACCGAAGTTTAATATATTCTAATTCTAAAGCGAAAACGAAAAGAATTGACAATCGGAGAATTATTTAAACTTCAGTGAACTTTCATTAATATTTACAACTGCAATAAAAAATAATTTTTAACGACGATTAAAATTACCTCTTAACACGCTGGCGCAAATATCACGAATTTCCGCTTCGTTGATATTGTGGCCCGGCAGGCCCTGAAGTCCTGGTAATCCCGTTTGACCTCTATTTCCGGGTAATCCTTGCAATCCAGGTGCTCCGTCCTTGCCGGGTATTCCGGGCGGTCCTATTTGACCCTCTGATCCTCGTTCTCCAGGGGCTCCTCTTTCACCTGGCTAATTATTTATTCTGATTTAAGTTCATTATTAATTAATCGAATCTGTAGTTGAACTTGATCCTAAATAAAATACTTACTATTCCTGGAGAGCCTATTGGGCCTCTGGGTCCTTCAAGATCGAGATTATCAATCCTATCGAAGTTACTGTTTGAAGTTGGAAAACCAGGAGATCCTGGAGGCCCTAGCGAACCTGGCGGTCCTGGCGGTCCTGGTGGCCCGGATAGACCGGGCCTTCCTTCCAATCCTGGTACGCCTGGTGTACCCGGCAGGCCCGTTGAACCCTAAAAACATATAAATTAATTTTTATGTTATAAAATTTCGCAATTAAGCCATTGCTCGGTAAGTATAACGAAAATTGGCGAAACGGGACTAATGTTACTAATCTCCACTATATTGTGTTTTATTCATTCGCTTTATTGTCATGTTATCAACAATAATTTAAAATGCTATGCAATAATGACGAAAGATCATACTTTTTAAATAAACAGATAAAGATACGTTTTGTTCATTCTTACCGAACTTCCTGGTAGCCCACGAGGTCCGACAGGTCCTTGTTCACCTTCTTTGCCTTTTTGACCTGGTTTTCCATCGAGTCCTGGCGGCCCTGATTTTCCTGCAACCCCTTCTAAACCTCGCGATCCTGGAGAGCCCGGTTCCCCGCGTAAGCCTGGTGGTCCCTTATCGCAGTAATGAATATTTATAAAAGAGTGCATTATTTTACGTAATAAAAAATTATAATAAGACAAAGTACTAAAATACCTGCGGTCCCGGTAATCCTGGAATTCCATCTTTTCCTATTTCTCCGGGTAATCCTGGAGGACCTATTGGTCCAACTTCTCCTTTCTCACCGGGAAGACCATCTTCGCCAGGAGGACCAGCACGTCCTTCAGGACCAGGTGACCCAGGTATTACGTTATTATTCGTCAGTCCCGGTATGCCTTGAAAAATAAAAATAAATATTTTAAGTTATGTATTTATAAAATGAAAGAAATAGTTTTATTATTCGTGTATTAAACAATTCTCTTATTTAATCTCCAATAAATCAGTTACAAACCATCTCGACCACGTTCTCCGGTATCACCCTTCGGACCTCTTTGGCCTGGCGGTCCAGGAGGCCCTGATAATCCTGGCAATCCTGGAGGACCTAGTGGCCCCGGCAGACCTGTTACGCCACGAGGACCTGTTGGTCCTGGAATACCAGGAGCATCCGTAAATACGATATTTCCTGCGGGTCCAGGGGAACCGGGAAGTCCCGGAGGACCGGGAGGACCTGGTGTGCCGTCATGACCGCGAATTCCGTCTAATCCCCTGTCTCCACGTTCGCCTAAAATATTGTTGAATTTTTTACATGACAATTAATATGTCAGAGGTGATGTTTTTTTCAAATATTTTTATATGAGTCAATCGTATATGTATAAATGTTAAGTACTAAATATATATTTCGTAAATGTATATATATCATAAAAGCTATTTTAATAATGAAACTTTCGTTCCTATTGTGCTCAATTAATTTTGATTTTTGTTATGTATTGTACAATCACGGACATTGTCACGAATTGTAATAAATTGATTTACAATGACTGCGAATGAACATATCTAGGTCAACATCATAAGTGAAATATTATATGTCGCCTGAATCGTTTAATAGTCGCTATTGGAATCGCGACTTTTTACAATTTGCGCGGTGCATATACAATCCATTCTTAAAAATATTAATAAAAAGGTCATAAACACGGAATATAGACAGTTCAAATATTTTAAGCAATAACATGTCGTACCTTTTTCACTCGGTTGTCCTTGAGCACCATCGTTTCCCCGTTCACCTTTAGCTCCTTTCTCGCCAGGGGGACCCATCAAGCGTGACGAGTTGCTATTCCCTGGTGGGCCCGGAAATCCTCGAGGACCTTGATCTCCTTTCAAACCCGGAAATCCCATATCACCCTATGAAAAATTTCTATTGCATTTTTCTATCGCTCTATTTTTGTTATAAAGAAACTTTTTTAAATTACGCCTTCCTTTCTCCCTTCCCTTTCTTCATTATATAAAATTTAAATTTAAAAATACTTACTCTTTCACCACGATCACCTTTTTGTCCCGGTAAACCTGGTAATCCCGGTGATCCCGCAGGTCCGATCGATCCTTTGGGACCCTGTAATCCTGGGAAACCTCTGGCGCCAGTATTACCAGGGGCTCCCTGATAACATGCATCTCTTATATAATCCTTTTACATACATACGTTTGTCTATATTCCATAAATGTAAATATTATTTAATAATTTCCAAATTAAATAATAATAACGTACTGTTCTTCCTTGTTCTCCCGGCAGCCCACGTTGCCCGGGTATACCAATTGGTCCCGGTACTCCGGGCGGGCCGCGTAAATCGGGGGATCCCTGATAAAATTTCATTTTCATTCATCAACGATTTTAAATATATTACTAAAGAAAGTGATATTTTTCACATTATATGTAATATTAGCTTCGAAAGATGGGCATTCTTCGCAATGACATATAATAGCAATGTAATTCGTGGATGTTAGATATATGTAAGTACATGCAAGCCGATCTTTAAATCACAGTGATTATTCGAAATTTACTACAACATCTCTATAGTTAATGTAATATCTAATTGAAAATGATATTTTTATTATTGACTTCATAAGTATTCTAATTTTATTAATGTTTCATTTTTGATACTGTAAAAACAAGATCTTTTTCGCGGTTTGATACATATATAAATATTTATAATAAATATTTTATAAATATTTAATAAATTGGGAGGAGAAACTTACATTTGTACTGTTGAATCCTTGCAGGCAGATTTTTTCGCAAGCAGGTTTCATTTGAAGCGAGGCGGCTAAGTTTTTCTATAAACACGTTAATATTATATAGTCATATCTTGCAAATTATAAAATCTTGTCAAAATATATCGATACCTACTGGTAGCTCCTCGCACGTTTCTCTCTCTAGTCTCGTAGGATCGCAGTTTAGGCTCATCCATTGTATGTCGATCTAACGGTAGTGCAGATATTCAATTTTGGAATATTATGTATGATGTTCTATTAATTTTTCGATTATAACTTTTTATAAATATATTGCATTTAGATGCTAACGTTATTATGTGCGTTCTGGATGTGGACTAAAGAGTCTAATATTAAATTTAGTTCTTGTCCTACTGACAGTTTTAGCCTCGCTCTGCGTAAAGCTGGTATTAATTAAGTAACAGGCTGCATAATTGTGACGATATGTAACGTTAGCTCTGAAAGATTGGTATTCTTCGCAATGACATAATAGCGATGCAATTCGTGAATATTAGATATATATACATGCAAGCCGATCTTTAAATCGCAGTGATAGTTGTATCGAAATTTATTAAAACATCTTTAAGTTTTTCAGTCATCTGCAGTTAAAAAACAGGGTAGATTGGTATATTAAATAGCGTGATAATCAAGCTTCAACTGCACATTTCATAGATGTCAACAAGGCTTACCGGTACAGTGACTTTACTATTCTTCATTTTGGCTATCGACATGTCTCCATCGACTTTACTTGATCTGCGCGGTCTTAATTCTTCTGTACCAATATGTTCGCAATCAACTTTAAGCACTAATTTATCCTTGAACACTCCGAAATTTATTTTGTGCCAACCCTTGTCGAATATCTATTTTATAAAAAAAAAAATATATCTTTTTTAATGTTATTATACAATGATGTAAATTGTAATTAATTATTATTGTAAGTATTATTGTAAGTTTTCGCTTGAAGCTATCTTATAGAAAATATTATGGTCTAGAAAGAAGTAAATGAGTTCTAATCCTAAATAAGGCATAAATAAGGCCTCGGGATTTCATATTTATCGCATGAATGCACGCTATTTCAAAACGCTAGTTAAGTGCCTGCAATAGCGGTATCCATATCGATCAAAAGACTCTGAGCGCATCATGATGATCTTACTACTGATTCATCGATTGTATAATGCAGTCCTAGTTTTTCTGTCACTTGCGTGACAGAATTTCTACCGTTAAGAATCTCTCGAATGATATTTTGTGTAAGAAACGCCTTAACGCGATTTATATCCATTGCATCTGATGCATATGGCATAACGATATAATTCACACGTTCACTTTTATGAAGTCTATCACGTATCTTGATGTATCTCACGCACTAGCCTACGCTTACGTAATGATTTCGTGAGACAATTGACGAAACACTCATGATAATCAATTGATTAAATCGTTTTAATAATGACGACTATATTTCTCTCTTCCCCCCTCTTCCGTCTCTGTTCGTCTCTCTTTCTCTTTCTCTTTCTTTCCGACGGCATTTTTGAAAGCGAGTTAAATAAAATTCGTGAATATGTTCTGTAAGTGTGATCACTATCGGAAAAGCTTAATTTTAAAAGCCTCGAGATTTAGGAATGATTTAATACATCTCGCCAAAATATGTCGTCTTTTGTTGAAAAACACATAATTTTAATAATTTTTTTAATTGTGTTTGTATTGTATGCGACTACTTATCGAAAATACATAGAATCAGATGATTCTCTATAATGATTTTTTTCTTTATTGTTCGAGTTTCTTGTTTGGCAAAATCAAGTATTTCTTTAATTTTAAGAATATGAAATCGTTATACATACAACAATGCGCGACAACGAGCTATTCTAGAACAATAATAGACGTGACTATTAATAATGACACTCACGCGATCATTCGGGAAAGAGACCGTCTGCAATTTTCCTTCGTGATCAATCAATGAAAAATCTAGCGTCTGTTTCCTGGGACTCATCGTGATGAGAAATTGAGCGTCACCTCTCGCGTCCACGATTTTAATGATATGCCAAGCATATTTTGGTGACTTTCTAGCTCTCAACGTGTACACCAACGAGAATTCCTCTGGAAGTCCAGTAGGTATAATATCCCTGAAAAAAAAACTCAAACGTGAAAAATATATCGCTTGGTATTTTGCTAATAAATATCTTCAATGAAATATTATAGAGGTCGATAATAAAGAATTTTTTTTATTAGATAATCAATTGTAATCGTCAGCTATGATTTGGCGGGAATCTATATAATGGTATATGGTCGTCAAGTTAGGATAGATGAACGACTTATTTGGATTTAATTCAAATATTGGGATCATCAGTAAGCCTTTTGCATAAATAAGATGCTGATTACGTCGCTGTTGCTATGCGAGTTAATTTGAATACTTTGTTGGAAGGGTGACGTCAGTGTCTTTCTCTAGCCGATATGCCGTCTGTATGCGATTGCTGCCTCGCACTTTCGTCATGCCGCTGTAACGCGCATTCAACAGATCCAATTGCAACTTGCTGATGAAGTCGAAGGTCTGTAGATCGTCTTCGCCGAGCTTGTAACCGTTGCATAGACCACGTTTGATAATGCTTTCTCTCACAACGTGTTCTATCAAAAATATGATATTTTGAGGTTCAGACAAGTAATCCATATCGATTTAATCTGCATCGATGCAATGATACTTACGGGCATAGATTATGTGCGCTACCATAAATATCCATATTTGCAAATACATTTGTCGCGATCGAATAAATCTGAAACGATGATAATAATAATAATTTACAGGATGAGCAATTAAACAAAAGTACATAAAAAATAATATATATACCTATAATATTACAGATATATTTATAGATTTTATGTATATATAAAATTTAAAAAAATGTAATTTTATACTAAATATGTATTATCAACGCCGTTTATTATTTAATAAAGTTGTACTAAATAAAGTAGATATAATTCTGATACAATGGGTAATACGTCTGACTACTAATCTGGATGAGTCTGAAGATACCAGATTCAAATCCTAACAAAATGGAACTAACAATAAATTAAACCTTAAAGATTAGCATATGGATCATTTTGACCTTATCAATGTTTTAACAATAAAATATCAAAATCATGCTTTTCTCACAGTTTGTAAGAATATATTAATTCTGTTTGAAATAATATGAGTGTTTTTTCCAGTCAAGGATGTGTGTTTCAGGATGTAGTCAACTAATTTTTAAGAAAGCCGAAAGTTGACAACAGAAGCGAACCAACAACACTGTAGCGGTGAGCGGCAATCGACTCTAAGCAAGCGACGTTGCCGGAATAGGTTCTCTTGTCTCTTCTTCGCCGGTACCGAGAATTACACAGAGTTGAAAGACGATTCCGTATTACGGTGTTGATTTGTAGATGGTCAAAAGATTGTGAAGGTCTTCGAAAACAACGAGGTATGAAAATTATTGGTCAGAGCCTTGCATTAGCATCATTTCTGTAGAAATATTTAGTCTATTTTCTTCAATTTGTATATCATCGTTATATAAATCGAATATGACGTAAAAACCGAAGCAGACAATACATAAAGAGTTTCTCCGAATGTTGAAGCTTCAAAGATATTCGCGTAATAAAGTTGTATGTAATTGAATATTATATTATTTCATATATATATCAGAAATTTTATAATTATTTTTACTTATTGTTAGTTATTTTTAGGTATTTTCACTTATTGTTAGTTATAATTCTATAATTAAGCGATTAAGTAAAACTATATATTCTATTCTATAATTATATGTCTATAATCAAGTTTGTAAACATAATCGTTAGCATATAACTTGTATCAGTTATATACTGTGAATTATCGAATTTTATTTAATATCAGAGAGACTGTCTTCAAATCTTATATCTGGTGTTTACAGTTTTTGTCATGTTTAAGGTCACATAGTTAATATAAACTATGTAGAAGAAAAACAGATCGTATTTCTCATGTTTTCTTTCAATAACATATGAAAAAATGTTATTAAATATTGTTGGGAATGTATTAAATAGAGAGAGAAAGGGAGAGAGAGAGAAAAAGGAGAAGATAATATAATATAATCAGATTTCTGAATTAATACTGATTAGTATGGTTAAATTGCTCACAATCAGTATTATTGATTATGTGATCTTGAAATATATCAAAACAATATTATTTATCAAAGATACATTTATAATATTTCGTATAATATTATAACCATAAAACGACTATATCTAACAATACACACACACACACATATACTATTTAAAAAAATATATTTAATATCATGTTTGTTTAATATTAACCGTAGTACTTAGACATATTCGACATACAGGTTTATTGCTTATTTAATTTTATATGAATCGCAACCTATACTTTTTATACGTAACATCTTTTTCGTTGGCACATCAGCTGGCAATCCGTAAAAATGTTGCGTGGTCACGATTGTTGCTCTTGTACAAAAAAATGACTGAACAATTCTTCAAACGTTGTAGATAGATTAATCAATCTAAAGTTCAACGAATTATTTTTTGTCAATCTATTATACGTTATTTATGAAGTATATATATACTCTATTCAATGAGAGAATAATATCGGTCTGCGCATAGGCAGGCAAAGTGGGGAAAACATGGCAAGCTGCATGAGCGATACGGCGATGTAGTGGGGGCTTTTTAGGAAAAAAGTTTCTGACTTGCGCGAAACGGACGAGTTTTCCTTATTATTCTCTCATATTCTCGATATTATTCTCTCATTGAATAGAGTATACAACATATTATGAAATACATCTCGGACAAAAGCCAAATTTGACCGTTGCGCGAATAACACACACAATACACGATCAACATGACAATTGTCTTTTGTCTCGGTGTTAGGTCAGGTTAAAGTGATCCGCACACGAGGTGGCGCCACATCAGAGCCAAGACAAAGTCCAAAGAAGTCTTATCGCTGGCAGACGAAGTTTATAAGTGACGAGTCAGCACGATAGTGACCGCGCTGTGCGACCGTAACGACTTTTCAAGAGAACGTCAATGCGCGATGAAGAGCGGCGGAAGAACAACCAAAGAATATTCATCTTAAGATTCGTCGAATTTGGATGAAATGCGGGCATTCAACGATACACAATTAAATAAAAGAAGCTTCCGTGTTTCCGCTGGTGTGACTTTGCGAGAGTGCAGTGTCGTCATTATCGGAAGTACGTGCAAAATATGCGGTAGAAATTTTAAATGCGAAAGCGATGTTTCTCTGCACTCACAATGGCGACACGGAACTATAGGATCGCTAATGAACGCTCTACATCACGAGATTTATCTCGAAAGCATCGGTCAGAAATGCGATATATGCGATATGCAATTTTTAACTGTTTCGGACTTAAAGATTCACAAGCGATTGATACACAAGCATGGTACAAGATCTAAGTACAGAAAGAGACCAGGAAAAGAAACAGTACGCGTGAAATTCAAACTAAACGGAATGACGACAATGGATGTGAATCTGAATCGGAAGTACTTAAAAATGGAAAACTATCTAAGATATTTTGTCGACGCCGGTACGCAAACTCCGGACTCGCTCGAAATTGAGAAACATCAAGATAACTGCGGTGCGGATATTGATTTGTTTCTCTCGGACCATGTTGTGGATAACAGTTATATGCAACATATACGGCCCCACAAAGCCGCAAATCGATACATTGTAGGTAAATTCACGTCTACTAAAGGCGACGCAATAATGCGTTCTACTGCTGTAGTGGGGAGAAGTCTTTTAGAGATTTCAAATACTTCGAATAGAGACGTAATCCCTGGTAACAACGGCTCATGCAAAGAATATGAAAATCGTTGCAATTTTACTTCTCAGGGAAATACAGCGAACACATGGATCAAAAGTTTTCTCAATAATGTAGACATTTATAACAAAGAAAACTCGCAAGGAAAGCTAAACGAGCCAGAGAGAAAAAATGCATATTGTCAAGCCGAATTTTTATTGAACGATAACAAAGTTTCTCTCGCCTATCAGCGAGACAAGTTTGACAAAACAACATCACTAATGTCTAAACAACTCTCGGCCAACGAAATCCGTTACGATCCTATCAAACAACCTTATGAAACTGCCGGAGATAAAAGAAGTACTGAATTAACAAACTCTTTAGCAGATTTTGAAGAAATAATTATTGATAATGAAAATAATAATAAAATCGATGAAACTGCGATAAAGCAGTCGCGTGCTCCCTTAATTCGAAATTCTTTTAACAAAAAAAATGAATTGATAAAAGATAATTCAAACGTTGATGATGATGATGTACAGGAAGTGCTACGAATAACGAGAAGAAATATTCAAAGCGATATCAACCACGAATCGCCTAATCGTATCGAAAGAGAGATATTGATACAAAATACTGATAATGAAACACTTAGGTTTTCCACACGACAAGAACCGACTATTCGTCCAGAAAAATGCAATGCTAGATTTACAGCAAATTTTAAACCATCGAGTTATCCAGCGTTTACGACTGTGACCGAAAGTAGTTATCAATTTTTGGCAAACGCGTTCGATAAAAAACTGGGTATTTATTTGGAAGATATGCATCATTACGGAATCAGTTATTACAACGAACAAGCGAAAATTAACAACAACATAGAAGAGTACGCGATATATAGTCATCAAGGATTTTTCGAACCGCGGATGCAAGCAGAAGAACCATAATAAACCAATGGATTGAAAGATTGAATGACAATGAAGTAGCTGTACTAGATTGAGCGTATGTTAGCAAAAATGTATTGTTGTATGTTGAATGACACGATGTAAATCGTAATCTTTTTAAGGCTAAAACAGCAAATGTGCCAATATATGTTTATTCTTTATTGTTTCTTTTTTTTAATTTTGGAAAAAAAACCTTAGTTATTAGTATTATATATTTTATATAT
>NW_021848439.1:1904303-1904955 GCF_003651465.1 Formica exsecta | reverse complement strand
TATATATAGTCATTAATTTATGCAAAATCAACAAAAGAAAACAAACTTTTTGTTATATTTTTTGTTACTACTGTCTTTCCTTATCGTAGAAGTTATAAAATATTATGCTATATTTGGATATAGAATAAGTATAATATATAAGTATAGTATAATATATAAGTATAATGATATAGTAATTATTAGTAAATATAAATATAATTATATATTAAATTCAATTTTGACAAAAGAGCTTCCTCTCTTTCTCTTTTTGTCTCGCTCTCTTATTTTTTTTTCATCATATAATTAGTTACAATGTGAGATATATAATATTTTTAATGATTGCGATATTTTTGATGATTGCAAAGTTGCAAAAATTAGTAAAACTTATCAAAATGTTGGTAAGATTTTTCTAAACATTGTTAATTAAAAACATTTATAGATAAAAAAGAAAGGAGGGAGGAAGGGAGAATTACTAAAGCAGTTCCAGATATTACAAATGTAATACCTTTCTTTGTTTTAACTTTTGAGTGTATTGTCGATTGTTATTGTCGTTATATATATATATATATCGATTAAACAGCTATTTTATAAATAATATAATAATTATATTAATTCGTTTGCACTAAAAATGGACGATTATAGTCGCCTAATCCTGTGCATTAACTATTATATA
>NW_021848439.1:1883828-1894615 GCF_003651465.1 Formica exsecta | reverse complement strand
CCTGTGCATTAACTATTATATATATATATATATATATAGGAGCTTTCATGTAATAGAAAACGCTTCCGGGAGCTTTCATGTAATAGAAAACGCTTCCGGGAGCTTTCATGTAATAGAAAACGCTTCCGGGAGCTTTCATGTAATAGAAAACGCTTCCGGGAGCTTTCATGTAATAGAAAACGCTTCCGGGAGCTTTCATGTAATAGAAAACGCTTCCGGGAGCTTTCATGTAATAGAAAACGCTTCCGGGAGCTTTCATGTAATAGAAAACGCTTCCGGGAGCTTTCATGTAATAGAAAACGCTTCCGGGAGCTTTCATGTAATAGAAAACGCTTCCGGGAGCTTTCATGTAATAGAAAACGCTTCCGGGAGCTTTCATGTAATAGAAAACGCTTCCGGGAGCTTTCATGTAATAGAAAACGCTTCCGGGAGCTTTCATGTAATAGAAAACGCTTCCGGGAGCTTTCATGTAATAGAAAACGCTTCCGGGAGCTTTCATGTAATAGAAAACGCTTCCGGGAGCTTTCATGTAATAGAAAATATATATAGGAGCTTTCATGTAATAGAAAACGCTTCCGGGAGCTTTCATGTAATAGAAAACGCTTCCGAAAATTAATCGTTTTCGGAACACAACTTGTCTTTTGTTTTTGTCTTCATTATGATATTGCGCTTAACACTATTTGTGTTTGACACTTTTTCTCTAAGGGTAATATATTTCTGCCAAAATGTCGTTTTCCCTAGCACTAAGGTATATTAGCAATACCTTTAATTTTTTGAGATAAAGATATGTAAAAACATATAATATTTAACAATTTTTTAAATATATCTTTTCTACATGTTTGTAATAAATATTTGTTGGAAATCTCAAACTCTGTTTTTTCATACTCTTATTATATATATAGCTATATAAGCTGTTATAAAAGTCCTTATTAGTAATAATAAGGTAACAATAAGCCAAATAACATTACAAACAAAAAAAATTAATTTAATTAAGATTAAAATTGTATTAAAAATTGATCGTGCATTATATAGCAATTTCGCATATGGTAATAAAAACGTCCACTTATTACAGTGTTGCCGCGTGATCTCGTCGTCCTGTGGATATCTCGTGTTCGACACAGTTCGAGTTGTGGTAGCGGTAAAATCTTGATGGGGAGGGGGAGAACTTCCGCTCATATATCGCTGTTGGCTGTTGGTTTCAATTTTCAATATGCAACATTCAGCAAGTTCACATTCAGTAACATTCAACCGTTTCTTCGCTTTCTTTCCGAACGTGACACGTTATGACGCGTTAACTTTCGCCACGTGGTCCCGCAAAGTTGAATTGTACTCGGGATACAGGATGTAACATGTAACGCGACGCACGCAACAGTCGTATACTAACTGATAAGATCGCCGGACTAGACCCCTCCACCACGCGGAAAGACCCTCTCAAGTAGGAGAGCCCGATCTTATGAGACACAAAGGGAGAGAAGAGACAGTTACACAATTATCGAGTCGATGCATCAAAGGCGCATGAAACATATGGTGCAAGTTGGAAAACAATTATCAAACAAAAAAAAAAATACTCTGCTAGAAAGGAAAATGCTAATAATTCTAGCGTTGTAATACGAGAAAGGTTTTTTGAAGAAAATTTTAATGTCGAAAACACGGAGAGAAAATTGCTGCCATAAATTGTTTGGGATGAATTACTTTGAAAAACCAAATGAAATTCAAATAATTTCTACAATAAGCCTGCACTTAATTCAATAAATTATATATTTAACTTTTTCAAGAAGAAGTAGGGAACATTTCTTCATACACTAAAAATTGGACTATTTTTAAATCGCTGAAATTCGGCGAAAAATTATCGCAAACAAAAAATAAAAAAAACATTTTGAAGCTTGAAGTTTTCAATGCTCTATCGATGTTTTAAAACTTTTTTGACTTTCTTGTTCTGTGCTTTAAAAAAGAAAACAATGATTTTGTTTCTTAAAATTACGTATTTTTGATACTCTGCAGCTCGATAAAAAAATTTCTCTCGAAAAATTTAAATCAAGTTCCATACGACTAAAACCTTTCGAAAGTTACTCTCAGGGCCGTGTCCTTAATAATACATATCAAGGCCATTGAAATCTGTGAAGTCGCCTCTAATATGCATAATTATCGCACCAAGAATTATCCGAATCGTACCAAGGATAACTCATGATAGCAAAAAAAGGAAATCTTCTAAAACAAAAAACTGAGAATATTGTTTATTACATTGCAATATTATAATACATTCACGAATTTATTGCCGGCTATCGCGATGCATTTTGCATCGCATTTGGACATCACAGCGACGATTGACAAGCGAAGGGACGTTTTCACAAAATTAACGATTAATCTTCCTCTTGTTTCGCACGCATTTTGGCTCGTTTCAGTTCCTCGTAACGTACAACGTACTCATTCACCATCGCACGCAAGTCTCCATTGTTCTCCATTGTGAGTTCGAGAGAGGAGAACAGACTCTCCAATATATGACTCGGCCACTCATCGGTCGATCGAACGATTGTTTCGACCAAATCCTCCATTTGCGAACTGAAAAGCTTTTCGGCGCTGGATCGAGATGAAGACGTACCGGACGTAAGTTTCTGCCGTTTCGACGGCGGACCCTCACCAGATGCGTTGTATTCTCTCTTGATATTCGTTCCTGGTAAACAAATTTGTAGAACTATAAATTGCGGTTGTAATTTATAATTAATATATTCACATGAATAAATTCCAAGAAATTGTTTATTGTAAATATAAGTTGGATTTAGAAAATTATCAATCAGTAATTACTCGATCTGGAAAACGTCGAGGATCGTACAGTTCCGAGCTTATTTCGCGCTTTCGATTCCGTTTTAATCTTTCTGGTCGTGCGTGCCGCGCTTATTTCTTATGAAATCATTGCACATATGTACATTAACGATCTTGTATGCGAAATTTGTGCTATTAAACATACCTAATAATCCGTTAGAATCGCTAGAACATACGTAGCTCCGCAGCTTTCTGTTATTTTCACCCTTGAGCTTCTTCGGGCTCAGGATTTGCACCAGATCCGCTACGTTTGTCAGAAACCGATTTATCGTTAACGCAATAACCGTGCGATATGCGATTATTTTAGACGGATAATCACCTTGTGAGGAGCAGTCGGAAAGACTGTCGGGTCCACTGAGGAATAATTGCTTGAAGAAAGATCGCCGCTTTTGTGGTGAAGGCGATCTCACCTCATACACCTCGCCGCGATTATCGTCATACAATTCTGCAATCTATAAGATATCAATAATTACGCGTTTTACTATGTATGAGTAAAGATATTACAAATATATCAAGTAGAAAAAGTAGAAAAATTTCTCGAGAAATATTGATATATTTCTCGAGAAATTTCAACACTGCTAAAAATTTCTAAAAATTTCACGATTCTGTCAATCCTTCATTTTTATATAGATTTATAATGAAATGTATTATGTTTGACTATATAAAAAAAAACCACATTAGAGCATAGATATGGCTATTTGAAATATTAAAGTACGAATAGAAATTAAATAAAATAATGCGTCGAGAAAAGACCATCAACCTCCGATGGCAGATCGGCGTGTCGACAGTGGACAGTCATTAACACGAGCATGTGCACCGATCGATCGAGACCGCGCATTAAGGAGGTAAAAACCACTCTCGCCGTCTCATTCACCAGATCCCACCAAGTCAAGACATCAGGAACATACAGTAACGCTGGTAAAGTGTGACGTGCGGTCTTGATTTTCTGTATTACGACGAAACGATTATCGTGTGACATTTATCTAGGAACAAGGGAAGAGAATAATCTTTTTCTACTTGTATCATAGCTTCCTCGGCTGCTTTGCCTGTTTCCTCGAACAGCGTCGTGACATCCAGAATGTGACAAGGTAGATGTTCCAGAGTGTGCAGCAATGCCGGTCCTAAGTGACGAGTGTGAGAATCATCGTCACCGCATAGCACGATTCGCGGACAGCCACTCGATTTGGACGTGGCTTTGCCTGTTCTATATTCGGATTAGTATTTATTTTGATTTTGTTCCTGGATATTCATCGCGCGATGCTTACATGTTGTCAGAAGTTAGCATGCCGGTTGGACAAAGTGTTTGTAAACGCGACAGAATTTCCGCCAGATCCTCCTGTAATAACGGTTGGATTTTGGAAGGTAAACTCTTGATCGGCGCAACGATAACGCGATGGGACGCGGGAACGATATTCTGACGCGCCTTCAGAAAGTCTTCCTTTTCCACCTTGATGAAAAAAAATCAAGTTGTTTAACTTGTCACAAAAGTGTTTTTATATATAACACCTATGTATTTTTCTTGTAAAGTAACTTCTCTTATTTTTTTAATTTGTTAAACAGATTTAATCGATATTTGTGTTGTCAAATGATGTATGTCTTACTTTGAGATGGCGTTCATTGATGTGATACTTAGATTTAGAATTATAGATTTGCGGATAGTTTCTGCGAACCGAGCACATAACTGCTTCAGCGCAAAGTGCCTGCAGATCGCTGCCGCAGAATCCCAATGTTTTCGACGCCAAGTACGCTAAAAATTTCTGTGCCGGTTTCTGTTTCCAACTTTTAATGTGTACCTGTCTCACCGCGTTACAAAAAATATTAATATTTCTCCATCAATTTCTATATTTTTTTTCCGTCAAATTTTATCAGTTTTTTTCCTCAATTTCTTACATTTTTATTATGAAAACAATACCGAAAGTATCTCTTTCCGGGCGCTATAGCAAGGCAAGGGGAAATATAGTTCTTTGTCGAATCTACCAGGTCTCCTCAGAGCGGGATCTATTGCGTCAATTCTATTAGTCGCCCCTATCACTATGATCTCGGAATTATTGTCCAAGCCATCCATCAAAGCCAAGAGAGTGGAGACCACGCTAGCATGGACAAAATCTTGCCGACTTGACCTTACAGGCGCGAGACCGTCGACTTCGTCAAAAAAAATTATGCACGGTTTCGTCTGTTGTGCCTGGGGAAAAAAACAATTATTCCTTTGGATCGAAGATGTTCTCTTGGATTTACACGTAAGATTTTTTCGCTCTTTGTGATACAATTTTCATAAAACATCTGAATTGTAAAAGAGGAAAGAAAATTCGTAGGTTATTGTAATAAATATATAAAATAGAAAAAATATAATTATATAATAATCGAATTTCATTGACCAACGAGAAGATCTTCTCGAGCTTCTTCTCGCTTTCTCCGACCCATTTGCTGAGACAATCGGAACCCTTGCGCGAAATGAAGGAGACCTTGCGTTCGGAATTGCTGCACTCGGTTGCTAGAGCGCTGGCTACGAGGGTCTTTCCCGTTCCTAATGAAGAGTAGAGGCAGGAGAGATCCACAATAACGCTCTCTCACACATTTCATAAATGAAGTATTACCTGGAGGGCCGTAGAACAGTAAGCCACGAGGCGGTCTGAGATTAAACTTAGCATACACGTCCCCGTACATCAGCGGAAACAGGACCATCTCCTTCACGATTCTAATGTGCTTCTCCAGCCCTCCGATGCACGAGAAATCTTTCGCGACAGACATTTCTTCTTTTCTTCAAAAATTCTCAAAAGAAACCGCCGATCTATTTTTATTTCTGTTCGCTTCTCTATTGCAGTCAACGCAAAAATGACATTTTTACTATCATCGACATCTCGATACAAATCTCTCGATTTATTCGCGCATTCTGGATGATTTTACGATCGAGTTATCATCACTGGAATTTTTATGCAAATTATTTAAAAAGTTACGAGAGTTTATTACTCAATTTCATTATTTTTGACGTATCGCCGGCTAACAAACGGAAGGTCATACGAATCGATTACCGTATCAATACGATAGCGTTCATATGTTTTCGCATGTATAGAAATAAGCATACAAAATGATAATTTCACAATGAAACAAACAGGGATATAATTTGGAAGAAACGAGAGAATAACTGCAAATAAATTGATTACATTACGAAACTTTATTTCACTATATGTATGACTATAAAATGTGTGTTACTTATATATATAATATATATATTTATATATGGTAAAATAAATAAGGCAGTGGATGCATCGTCGCTTTTCGTCCGTATCTTTTCCAACTTGTCGTGTGTATGTATGTGTGGATTCTCTTAAGGCTACCATCTACTATGTCAATAGAAAAAAATTGCCAGATTTGATATGCTACAGTTCAAACGTGTTGACATCTCATCGTTCGTAGAGAGTAGTCTTAAGTGATATTATTGAGAAACACAGAATAAAGGAGAGATAAATGTGGTAGCGCTCGTTTTCATAATCGGCAGTGTTATGAGATAACTTCTCGATCTGATGGCGCATATACATTCATTGTATATATATATATACGGATTCACAATTCACGCGCGTGTGGTAGTGAAATGACAGCATGTCCGAAAATAGCACCAAGAATGAAATTGCGTTTCTTTCGGATCGTTATTTCGAAGCGGAATGTAAATCGTAATCGCTAGAAGAAAAATCACATCCGCTCGGCGGTTTTTCCTTGTAATTTATGTTTAATGCTTTACAATGATTATAATTATATGCGAGAAGAGAGTTCTGGTAGAGCATTATCTGTTGTTATTTCTTTGGCAAATATTTATATAATTCTCACTGACGAGAATCCTCCATCATCGCGCGTGTAAGAGAATCGGTGATAATTCATATGACACTACAGCGATCTTCTTTTTCTCATATCCTTCCTTTTCTAATCGAATTTTGAAGGCGTGTACCTCATAATAAACTTCATACGAACGCTAAAAAGCGAGCATTTTTTTCTTCTTCTAAATCTCAGTCTTTTCGACTCTCTAGTCACTAGAAAATTTCGCAAGTAATACAATCGAATTTCGACGAATGATCCAATCGCCGAACAGAACGAATTTCTACGCTAACTACAAAATTTCATTGCTATAAAAAGAATTTCATCGCTATCACCTGACGCGAAAAACGGATATGCTACTAACAAAACCTGTTAGATTATCTTTCAATCGCGCGATTGCTAAAAATTCATCATATCTTAACAACAATAACATATTTCTAAGAAAGATATTATACTCGTGGATCACATAAGTTTTATTGATAGAGTTTATTTTTTGTAGCTCTTCTATATTCGATCGTATGGTTTAAACGGTAGAAGATGGATCGCGCCCTGTAAGTGTATATGTACAATTCGACAATCATACATACTGTTTAAATGGTTATATCGAAGAGAATCGGCTTTTTAGGCTGTTTGAAACAGCTCAGATGAAAACGAGTTTTCGTCTCGTCGCATACAATTTTATCTGATCTATCTGGTTTATATGTGGTAACTAATCTTTCACGATTATAGCAAATCACAACCAATACACGAATCTGGAAGGCGTTATATATTCTATAAGTATTTACTAATATTTATACGTACATATATATATACATACATATATATACATGCATATATATAACAAAGTCTCCCAGAATCGTCACACAATTTCTTCTCGAGTGCGGATATTCTTTGATTAATAAAAATGGCAGTTGTTTTAAATCGAGAGACATCTCTCAATATAGCTTTGGAGTTATAAACAATTAAATATGAGATAATCTATTTACACTTAGTTTCGATGAAATATAACAAATAAAAGAATCAGAAAAGAATAAAAGAAAATAAAATCGAAGAAAGTGCGAGAGTCCCGGAATACTTTGTAAAGCGACGGCCAGATATTCAAAAGTACTTATTAGGATCAACCGGAAATAAACACTTTGTTGTCACTTCAAATGATTCAAATTTTAAAAATTTAATAAACTGGAGTCATTCTTTCCTCGTTCCGATTTCTTTAATCCTAATTCAAATATTTAATATTAATTACTGTAATCCACTCTTTGAGATCTCGCTGTGTAAACGATAAATTTTGCAATTATAAAGTCCATTTACTCTTCCGTGAAGCTTCAAAATTAATTTAAACGTGACTAACTAGCCGCCATTGTATAACGCATTTTTTTTATCGAGGTATTTCATAATTGTGTGTGTACGCGCGTGCGCACGTGTGTTAAGTTTTCATATTCAATCTTATCTTTTTTTTACAACTTTGGTCTATTTAAATTGCAGATATCTAATCGCATTTCGAATATGCCTTAAGTTATTTTGTATAAAGTGAACTGCACTAATGCAGGAAGGATAAAAAATTGCTATCGCGAGAAAAGGATCACATTTAATCAGATAATCAATATCGATCGTTCTCTCAATTGCTTGATTAAAAACCTTAACAGGATTCTGATAAAACAGTACTATTACAAAAAGATATATGTTCACATAGCATAGGTTTTTTTAAATATGTTAATTCTGAATACTTTCTGTGATTTTTTTGTTAAATTAAATTCAAATACTTTTATGTGGATTTTTTTTTCGCGATAATAATCTTCTACCTATCCTATATAACTCTATATACGCCAAGTAATATCATCTTATATTTTAATAAGAATTTGAATTGATACATTTTGTTTCGCGAGGTATATTGATATACAAGGAGAACCACAATTTTAACACATATAAAGAAATACGTTTCATATTTTAGCTCTCCTTACTTGTAAATTTTTATTCGGATTGAAGACGAATATTTGGAATAGTCCCTCGTCAATAATATAATAAAATGTCGAATTCTTGTGTCTCGTAAGTGTTTAAAATAATGATGTTCTAGAATTGGGGATGCATTATACCATGTTAGCGTGTTTGAATGGAATATTTGAATGGAAATAGTTAAGTACATAATGTACTAATTTCTGTGTTTTCGTTATTTCTCATCAGTATGTACTTTAAAATTTATCAATGTAATTTCACACAAAATTTGAAAAAGAGGAAAAGGAATTTTGTACATATACCTGATTTTTTTTCCTCAAGCAAAAATCTATAATTATTCTTCAAGAAAATGATGCAAAAAATGTTTAACAATTTATTACTTTTATCTTTTGGCTGACTATGGTAATGAAAGTAATATAATCTCAATCATAAGTGAAGAATAATAAAAGGCTATAAACGCAATAAAGATAATAATAATACTAATAATTATAATAGCAATTATTATTATGATACTGATGATAATATATGATAAAACTTACAAAATTTTTTTCTTTGACAAATATAAATCAAATTTATTTTTTAAAAAAATATATAAGCAACTGCAAGCAATAAGACAGCGATGTGATTCATTCTTATTACTTCAGTCATGTGATTGAGAATCACGATACTACCTTATCATGTCAAATATCAAATAATTACTTGTTTGGACATTTACAGCACTTTTACAATATGTACAAAATTTAATTGGATTGTGTACATACCTGGAATTCAATATTTAATTAAAACTAATTTCCTGCTGCATTTTAAATAACAAATGCGATTGCTTTGCAGATGTATGCTATTATTTACCTAAAGACTGGCAGTATAATAACTAAAAAATATATCATTCCAAAGTTTTGTTTGATACAATGATAATATTCGGCTTTGTAATTTCAGTATAAATATATAAAAGAAACCATCTCTGATTTTTTTTTAAAGATTAGTGTTGCTAAAAATATTGTGATGGCGTAATGTATAACACGTTTGTCTCATTAGCAACATGCTGCATTTTCTTTCATATATGCCATACCTACTTGTATCGTATGTATTCTAATGACACTGTCGCTTGTACTCCGTAAACTTTTCCACTTCCTTGAGCAAGTCCTGCATACAATCCAAGTAACAATATATTAATAAGACTCCTCTATATGTTAATTTATATATACAATATGTAATATGTAAATTAACAATGTATACATTTACATGCATTTACATATACAAATTAAATAAGTCGATATTTTTTTAACGCTATATGCATATGTTCTATTTTTTTATAATAAATAGAATATATATATTTACCTTTGGCAGTGATTTTCTATCGTATTTATGAGCATATTTCCCAACACATCTGCTTAGTTGCACATAGATATCGCACAATACCTCAACAGGAAAGTCTTTTGTTATTTCAACAATATAATGCCACGCATTTTCGAGTTCACTTTTATCAACTAAAACTTTCTCATTTTCTTCAATTTTATCTCGACTAGAATCGCTTTCAATGGCGAACGACAATTCATCCATGCTTTCGCGTCGAGACGACGAACTCGAATCACCGTTCCCAATATGTTTATCTTCTTCTATGAAACATAATTCCATTTGGTCGAGATTATCAATTCGTTGATCTGTAACAGTGCCGTTTTGGCTTTCCTTTGAATTTTCATTTTGCGAATCGTTCTCCGAATCGGTATTATCGAACAATCCCACATGGCCGTTTAAAACGCTATTCGCTTCGGTTTCGAATTCTTGGAATTTTTCTAGATCAATACTAGTAGTAGTTTCATTGTTTAGCGATTTACTTGCGACTACCTCGGTAACATTTTCATCGAAAGCGATCTTTTTCTTCTTATGAACTTTCTTCACGTAGCCTCTCGCCCATGCAGGTATTTTACGTTTTCTCGAACTACCGAATTTCTTTCCGTTCACGATGAGGGAATGACTAGAATTTACGGACTCCTTCTTTTCTATCCGTTCATTTGTGGAGATAGATTCTGATTTTTTGCTTTCTTCCTCGTTATTACAATTGCTTTCTAAAATTCGGCGATTCTTAGAAATTTCACGACACTTATCCTCGAAATCGGAGTCCAGTTCGGCTTTTATTAAAGCGTAAGCATTATCCCGCAAGGAGCACGCCCGATGTCTTATCAATTTATCAGCAGGATCCCTGTGGAAAG
>NW_021848439.1:1859070-1883685 GCF_003651465.1 Formica exsecta | reverse complement strand
GAAAGAGTGGGAAACATATATTAGTCGCATATATACAAAGCTTTAGCAAAATCTTTCAGCATTCCATTAACAGAAAGCGTGAGGACTAATGGGAGTGGCCTTCAATGATGCATAGTGATTTAGTTATAATGGTGTCTAATAAAACAACGATTATGGTGCGCTCTAAATTGAAAACCACTATTATCTACGGAGCGATAACAGCATTACGGGTAAACAGCAAAAAGCTCAACTACCTCTTTAATATTCCGAGGGAGGGCCTATCACGTAAGCTGACATGAAAACATACAATATGAATGTCAGTATAGAAAAAGATAGTATCGCTAAAAAATTACCTTAGGTTATAGTACAATATCAATAATATAAGCTGCGCTTCTGTAACGGAGATACTTTCGCACAAAACTAATGAGACTGTTTTTCTTGATTCACACAATGAATTTTAGAAAGATCGTCCCTCTCGAATTACTAACCTGTCCGGATTGTATTCCAGAGCGTTTCTGCATATGAGATCAATATCGTCGAGAAATTCGCGAGCGCATAGATAACAATTCATATCGATTTTAGTCATCATCGTTTCTAAATCCATAGGTTGTTTTATTATCAAGTTGTAATCTGGCACTTCCTCTGTATCCACTGGCTTTGTAAACATGAAAAATCTGAAACACCATATTATTTATAAATACCTCTAATGCTATAAAACAAAAAAAAAAAAAAAGAAAATAATTTATAAGATATGCTTACTGTCGATTTCTCGCTAGTTTAGCACAGATTTCTCTCAGGAAAATCCGTAATTCTCTCAAAGATACTTCATCTTTCTCGTACATGATCCGCTTCTCTGCTTCAGTTAGTTTCTTTGGCAACGGATCCGGTGCTAATGGCAGTGTTTCTAAAACTTCTACTTTGTTACTTTTAATCTGCGGCGATCTTAGACTCTGAACCATAAAAATATGTCGGAAAAATTTCATTCTTTGCTCGGTGGTAGGAGTTTTCATGGAATACACTTCTCCACGTAATTCGCTGAACAAGTTTTTCAATTGATTAGGGAGATCTTGATACGTCGCGTCGCTTGTCGCAAGAATTAAAATTGGTAATGAAGGATCCAGTGCTGCAATACGGCATAGGAAAACTGCTTTCACTGTCTCTGGTACAAGAGGCCACCATTTGTCAATTGATCGAATATAAATTATGGACGGTACATTCCTAGCAGCTTCATTAATTACCTGTAATATTAAATAGATACTATTAAATTAAAACTTTTTTTTGACACAAAATTATAAATTATATTGTATATAATTCGCGAGGGAATTATATAATATAAAATAAATAAAATACTTATATAATTACTATCCATATTATTTTCAATTATTATAAAACTTTAAAAGTTTTAGATAAATATGTTATAATAGCATTAATATTAAATGTATAGTAATGTTATATAACCTGCACACAAGTTTCTTCCGGGGATCGAGCGCTTTCTGCAAATAATGTGCTAACATCCAAAATTTGGACTGGTAAATGTTCCATACAATATAATAATGCTTGAGCTAAATGAGGTCCCTGACCTTCAGATAGACTGCCACCCGAGATTAATAGTCTTGGGCGATAGATACCCTTAGCATTCTTTATTCTATAAAAAAATATAATAAAAAATATAAATAACAATTTGAAAGAAGACAAATATTTTTATCATTGTCACAATATCATACATATATTTGAACAATAATTAATATGTGAAAAGAGGTCCCTGACCTTCAGATAGACTGCCACCCGAGATTAATAGTCTTGGGCGATAGATACCCTTAGCATTCTTTATTCTATAAAAAAATATAATAAAAAATATAAATAACAATTTGAAAGAAGACAAATATTTTTATCATTGTCACAATACCATACATATATTTGAAAAATAATTAAATATATGTGAAAAACTACTTTTACATAGTGCTTTAATTACTTTGCCATAGCAGGGTTTACACCATGAGGAAATATTCCTTTCACCAAATTAATTAATTCTTCCAATGGAGGTCCTAACAATGGCACCATAAAAAGTTGTAATTTTCTTCCTGCACACGGAGCTACTCTATGCGACGACGGAACGAGCATAGAGCTTGCTTGCATAAAATCACGTTTTTTTACCTAAAAATTAATAATATATCATTAACAATTTCTAAAATAAAATTTTTGTTATATATTGATTGCATAATTTTTCTTATTACAAAACGTACTTCGACTCTATCTGGATCTAGCAACAGTCTGTCATTTGTCATATAAATTTGTGGATAAGTTCTCCTTAATCCTTGTAGCACTGCTTCGGTACACAAGGCTCTCAAGTCCGAGCCGCAATATCCAGTTGCTTTCTCCGCCAGTATTTCTAACAATTGTTCAGATGGTGGATTTTTCCACTTACTGACATGAATCTTTAAAATTTCTAATCTCTCTTTCATAGCAGGTAATGGAAAGAAAAGTTCGCGATCGAAACGGCCAGGTCTTCGTAGAGCCGGATCGATTGCGTCGATTCTGTTTGTTGCACCAATGACTATAACCTTTTAACAAGTAAAAAAAGAAAAACTGTAAAGAAACACATAGCACAAAAAAATTCTTTGTTTCATTTTTATTACCTCTCCCCTGTCACTGAGACCGTCCATGAGTGCTAAGAGTGTGGATACAATGCTGGCATGAATCTGATCTTGCTTGGTACTTCTGACAGGTGCCAAACCATCTATTTCGTCAAAAAATATTATGGACGGTTTCATCTGTTGAGCTTGTTCAAATAATAATCTCAATTGTCGTTCCGATTCCCCAACCCACTTCGACAGGCAATCCGCTCCTTTCCTCATAAAAAAAGCCATTTTCTTGTTACCTTGACTGCATTCATTGGCTAATGCTCTGGCTATCAACGTCTTACCAGTTCCTAAATAGATTTTCAATTTGTATAAAATTTCAAAATAAGCTTCGATTTCATTATTCTTTTGTGAAATAATAGATTTGATACCTGGTGGACCATGAAACAAGACACCCTTTGGTGCAGTAGTGTTATATCTCTCAAAAACATCCGGATACAACATAGGAAAAACGACCATTTCTTTAAGGCAGTGAATGTGAGATGCCAAACCACCAACATCGCTAAATCTAATATTAGTGTCTAAAGTAATAGGATTTATATCAGCTTTTCGATCTGGTGGACCGCCTTGCGGTATCGCCGATTGTCTGTGAAAATATCACTCAATGCTCAAAATATTTACTGACGAAATCATTGCCCAATGAAAACTTTCCTGTGATATGTATAAATACCTCGCTTTTTTGCCCTTCTTCTTGTCGTAACGTTGAGGCTCAGAGTCACTGGAGTCACTAGAACTCGTGCTTTTACTTCTATGCTTTCTTCTTCTCATTGAATTGCTGAGAACGCTTCTTAGAGCTCTAATAGATCGTCTAACTGGCTCTACATTAGCTTGAAACCTATCTACAGTAGGTTTTTTTTGACGTAAACTGTACTTCCTAGGCCCGGGAGAATCCGAGGATTCGGATAGATCACTGTCCACTACTGTATGTATAAATAAATCAAGATACATTATATTTTATTTTTAGAAGAAAAATATCCGCTATACCACTGGTGAAAATGAACTCTTTTCTTACCTCTAGGCAGTTGCCGTTGAGCTGTGCGTCTTGTTCTCTTAATTCGGGTATACATATCCTCATATCCCTAAAACAATGCGCGTGTGGAAAAAAATATATAAATTTATAAATTACTATTTGAGATAGCAAAAAAAATTATATAAGTTTGCTCACATCTTCATTTTCAGAATTATCATTATTATCTGGCTTTTCACTTTCTCGCAAACTATCATCATCCGCCTCATCTTGCTCTACTTTGGGCTTTTCATTTTTCTCAACTACACTTCCACACAATCTGGTTACAGGACCTTCTCTAAATCTGCTTGGGCTATCAGACTTTCTCCTGAAGAACAATTTAATTTCAATTATATTAAATCCCATCAAGTCCAACATAAATGTTTCATCAAACTACATGCCTAGTATCTTTTTCTTCGTTTGCTGGTCTGGTTTGTTCACTAATATCTTTTTCTGGTTCTGGCCTTTCTTTAAGATCACGATCAGATCTACCTCTAAGTTCCCTATTATTTTGCCGATCATGTTCCGTTCTATCCCTAAGATGTCTTGTCGGATTTTTATTAGGTGGATGATTTTCGCGAGATCTTAAGGGCATACGATCTCGAAGATCACGCTTTCTACCAGGTACATCATCTACCATCTCTTTATCCGAGGAAGAAGCATGTTGTTGAAACATAGGATATCCTTTTAAAGTTTGCGTTCCTGTTAATTTTAATGAACATTTAAAAACAATTGCAATTGACAATGAATAAATCAAAATAATTACAATTACGATATTTTGGATGTTAGTTATTTCTACAAACTTTCGATTTAAATTATATATTGTGAAATTCTCCTGATTCTAGATAAATGTATGTATATGTATATTTATATACATATTTATGTTGATATAAATACAGAATTTTCTGTTTTATTTATCTTATATCTTATGTTCGAATTCAACTTTCTCTTTTTTCCTTGTCTTATTTATATTTGATTAAAAACATTTTAATAGCTCAAAAAGTATTAAAGTGATAGCAACAACTAAATTACCAAAAATTTTATTTCAAGAAATAAAATTTATCTTTGTTTAATCAAAAAATATGTTAACAAATCAATATTTTATAAATAGAAATTTTTAATTATTATATTCTTTCAGAGTTAATAAAATATTTTTCAATCAACAATAAAAACATCTTTTATTCTCAGAATGTTTAAAAAAAAATAAATAATTGTCTCAAATGGAGCAAATACAAATATAAAAAAATAAATGAAAAATCTGAAGAAGATATTAGAAAGATACATAAAGAAATAATTATAATATAATATAATAAAAATTTTTATAATCCTGAAAATTTCAGTAAAACAGATGAAACAGAAAAACTGCATATTAAAATAAAAAATAATAAGAGAAGTTTAAAAAATGTATTTATTACTGCTAAACAAACTAACAGATAAAAAATCTTTCATTTCTAGTTAATAAATTTCAATACTTCAATGCATAAATGCAACTATACATATACATATATAATATTTACAAGTAGAAGAGTAAGTATTTTGTTGCTTCATTATCAAATAGCACTTTATATTTGTATATAACATGTATATAATTGATACCTAAAATCCAGCTAGTATTAAGGTTGTCATAAGTCTGCATTCTATTACGTGTACTACGTCGTACACTTAAATTGTTATTAATTATATGTGAATTAGAGCCAGAATGCGACCTCAGCTTGCGTAGGCTCTTAGGTCGTCTAACATTTGACTCCAAGCTGCGGTTGCGAGAAGTAAATATCTCTTCCTCGGTATCCATTGAATCCAAAGCAGCATCATCATCTGACATTATCTATAAAATATTGATTAATTATTTTATTATATTAACACAATTAGAAAATATGTATACTTTAACATGAAAATTTGTGTACTATAAGTAGAAAATATTTATTTAAATAGTAAATACATGATACAAAATGCTTTACAAAAGTTAGAAACAGCAAAATGTAATTCTTGTTTTGTAATTTATTTCTTAATTATTAATCCTGATCAATTCTTACATTTATAAGTGAACAAAGCATACAATTACAATAATCATTGTTGTATTAAAATATTTGACAAGTGTCTTCCCATACTATACGAATAAACAGCATAATCGAAAAATTATACTAATACACTTAAAATGTTATAAAATTTTTAAGAAAAATCTTAATATCTTCGATATCGCGCGATTCAAACTTACGTAATTAAATCGTATTGTGATATGCCTAGGAGAAGAAAAAAATAGGTGAAGAATATCCTAAACGATAAACAACAAATGGAGAACGGCACGTAAGTAATCCGTGTGTTTCTCGAACTTTAACACTTTTAACCTTTGCGTGAATTTCTTTGTCTGGATAGTATCGCTCTACGTTTAATTGGTGATTACCTTCATCTGGCCAGTTCTCGTTGCCGATGCGCGATTAAAACGTTAAAATTGTTAACATTCGTCATATGCGTGGGATAGAGTGTGCCAGAACTGCATTCACGATCTCCAAGACTGTCCTGTCCTTCCTTGCAACGGTGCGTGTGCGCTGATCGAATCACTAGCAATCGAGGATCGTTCAATCGAAATTCCTTCTCGTTAGCATAAAAAAACCCACATAATCGTAAGTTATCGCGCATCGAACGACATTAAAAAACGAGACGATACATTCTGGATTTACCGCAGTTACGTACAGTTGCAAAATCCGTCTCCTCTGTATATAATACATATATGCACACATACAAAACACACCACTTCCTCTAATCGCTAACTGTATTTGTATATTATGCCCATTGCTCTCTGAAGTTGGTCGCGTGTTGAGCAGACTCGACCAATGAAGATTGAGAAATACGCCCCTCTTCAATATTATTCGTAGATTTGTTCATTTTTAATGCGTTCTACTTGCCATTCGTAATGCTCGCGAGTATCATCTGTCTTTGTTCAACCTTCGGTGATCAATTAACAACCAGATAATCTCACGAGCGTTGCGAATGTCAACGTATTTTTGTTTGTTATCCTTAAAAATTTTTAAACTTGATACGAGATGAATGTGTGGATATTCGCGCGTTGAAGAGAAAGAACGGGATGAATCTGAGTGTAGAAAGTGTAAGCGGAACGAACAGATCTAATATCTCATAGTTCCGGTTTACGTTCGGGGCGACATGTGTCAAGTCTAGATATTCATGCATCATGACTTAAAATTATGTCCGTCTATTGTCTATTTAATATCTTCAAGTGTTCGACACATACATATATGTAAAATATTAAATATATAAAACACAAATAATAGATTGTACTACAGTATTAAATAATCGATGAAAAAGATATAGCTAGAAGAATTTTATAGCTTTGGATTTTTTAATCAGCGGTCATGATGCGTGAATCGACTTAGATATTGCTACGTTCGAATCGGTAATGCTCATCACCATCGATTTTTTCTATTACAAGAACGTCTATTCTAGGTTTTCCCTTTATTCCAAGTTAGCTGTTTTTCACGAAACTAAGATTCCTTCTTGCGTTGCTTTTTATTTGCCACATGATGTGATTACGTTAAATCAAGATAGTTGCATTCGGAATAATGTATTACAAAAAATACTTCGAATCGTTTAATTGAACGATCAAAATAAAAGGCGCGAATATTCTTTGGATCGATTGGTCAATCAAATTGATTCGAAGCAAAAGCATCATGAGAAAACGTACGAAAAACAAAATGCACGGTGTTTTTATTCCGCGCATATCTTGGAATAGAAGAAATGAGATGAATGTGTTCGGTCCTAATGGATTCGAATAATAATCCCGATGATATTAGGATATGTAGAGAATTGTATTTTCTTGCCGCGTATACAGGAGTCATAAAAATATATCTAAAATATAAGGAGTATTGGGATTGCGACGTTGATGCTAACTTCAGACTGGAGATATCAGCTGATTACTCCTTTTCTCATGATCTCGAATTAATATTGAACTAGTAATCATTGTATGTTATATATGTAAGAGAAATGATTTTAATTTCGGAAGATTTTAGAAAACATTTTCTTGATTCAAACAGTATCACTATCATAATACAGCAATTATTATCTGAAGTAGTTATATATATATATAACTAAACAGTCCATATTTCTATAGTCAAAGATACTTCTATAGTCAAAGTAGTATATGCTGTAACTGTACTATTGTGCTATTGATAATATGTTGACAGACTACACATTATGACATGACAGTGCAAGTTGACAGCTATACATTTAGCGTTTTTCCGGTCGGTGAATTTCAGAGTTGATTCATCAATATATATATATAATATATACTGCATAAAAAAATAATACATAAAAAATAATTAAAGAAATAATAATTTGATACAATGACGCGATATAAACACACGCATTATAAAAACAAAATTGACCACGCATACCAGTTTATTGAATGACTCGATAAAATTTGAATTGACGACGATTAATATCTAATATATGCGATAATAATGTACTCAATCCGACGATAATGGCGCATAGTAATTAATTTCGCCGGAAATGATTTTAGAATATAAATAAAAATGCTAAATATGCTGAATGTGTATATACAAGGTCATAAAATCGTCAGTCTGTTAGCAACAGTGAATATGTGGACGGTTTCTGCAAAGATATTACACTCTCAATCATTTTATTAATTAATCTTTGTCTTAGATATTTCTTTTCTTATATGTAAATCTAAATATGTTTTCCTTTGTATACAATGTATGGCCAATAATAGAAGAGACTATAGGTAAAAACATTGTATTTATGTAAGCCTTTTTATGGATATTACTATTAAATGCACATCATTCTAATATTTATTTTATCCTTATAACAATATATTTGTTTGTAAAAGCTTTTGCTTAGGTATATTTACTCATGTGATATATGTGTAATTTTTATATTGAAGAAAAATTTTGTGCGTTTCTTATTTAAAAATGTTTAATGTGCATTTTTATAATCTTCTTTCTCTAACAATTTTTAAAAAATGTTGGGATTATTTTTTCAGTTGAATATATCGACGTGGATTTTACGTTGTGGCTGTCATGGCTTTTAATGCCACTTCTCATAACATTTCTGCTCCCGCTTGTGATTGTGCTACTGTTGTATTCGACTTCCATAATATTATATATCTACAAGTTACACAGGTTTAAAGATAAAATAATTATTAACTGTATATATGCTACTTACATTAATGTAATTAATTAGCATTTATTATAACAAATATGTTAAATTTATCAATCTATTAATTACACTAATAAAATTACACTAATAGTGATTCATTTTTTTAGAAACAAGATAGTTTCATGCACGCATCAATCTGCAAAATATTCTATGTCTTTCAATAAAATTCTTTATGTTCAAAACATTTTCTTAATTTATGTATAACAAAATATTTTATTTCTTTCAGAGTTAGACTAAGAAATGCTTATGGCACTGCGTGGCAAAATGCAGCACGTTATATGGTCGCAGCTCTCTGGGATGCACATGGTTGGATCTGGCATGGTATATATTTTGATTTGATAAACTATTTTGACAAGATATATTCTATTCCACTTAAATCAATTTATATAAATTTATTTACTACAAAATTTGTTTACTAATAAAGAATGTAATTTTTAAACAGGATATGAAATTGTGGGTTTAGAAAATATCCCACAGGATAAACCAATATTGTTTATATATTACCATGGAGCTATCCCAATTGATTTGTATTATTTCACATCCAAAGTATTTTTATTTAATTCAAAACTAGTCCATACAGTAGCAGATCGATTTCTCTTTAAATTTCCTGGATGGTCTATCATTTCTGATGTTCTGAAAGTGATACCTGGTACAGTTCAAACATGTTCTGCTATTTTAAAGGAGGGTAACATGCTCTCTATCTCTCCGGGTGGAGTATATGAAGCTCAGTTTGGGGATTCTTATTATGAACTTATGTGGAAAAAAAGAATGGGTTTTGCAAAGGTTGCCTTGGATGCAAAAGTGGTATGTTTCCATAAAATTTTGTATTATTTTATGAAGATTCTATTGTATAATACTTATTTGTCATTAGAGTATAATTCCTTTGTTTACGAGAAATATCAGAGAAGCATTTAGAACAGTGAGTTGGGGAAGAAGAATGTGGCTGAGGATATATACTTGGACAAAATTTCCTTTTGCACCAGTCTATGGTGGCTTTCCAGTAAAATTGGTAACATATGTGGGTAAGCCTATTCCATACGACGGAAATCTTACACCTGAAGAGTTGCAGCTAAAGGTGATATGAAATATACATATTATATATTTCACCAATAATATTGTATATCTGAAAATATTTGGATACACTTTCAGGTTGCTAATGCTCTTAGAAATCTAATAAAAGAACATCAAATAATACCTGGTAACATAACACGGGCTTTAATTGAAAGAATACGTAATATAAAAAGATAGAAGGATTAACAATAGATAAATAATCTCTCTTCCTTCATGTACTTAACAATTAATGAGGTACAATTCTCAGTATTTCTTAGAAATTATTTTAATTTAATTGATTAGTTTTTTTTTAGCTGTTGATAGTAAAAGATAAATGTAGTAAATTTAAAAAATGGAGGATTTATATTTAGTTTTTATATTTTATATTTAGTTTTATATTTGTACTTGAATACATAGTTGGTTATTATAATTTATAATAATATAGTTATAATTTTTATATATGTACGCATGCGCGCGAGGAAACAGGAATGTCTTAATACAAATTTATGCACATATTGGTGCATTTTCATATATGTTTCAGGATATGCCCAAATTCATCGTGTATTAAGATATTTCTGTTTCTGTATGTATAATTTAATATGCATACAAATAGCATACAATGTAAAATAATTCCCTGTGTATTGTGTTAAGTATGAAAGCAAATGTGATTATTTAACATTTATGCATATATTCCTATCTTTTGTTACCTTATACACATTATGATCTACTTATCTTATTAAAAAAAATTATTATTTTTATATGAGAAGATTCTATATAATATAAATAATAATAAACCTACTTATGAAAATAAAAAGATATTTTGTTTACTTTCTTTCTAAATTTAGAGATATAATGTGGATGTATGTATTAAGCATATGTGTATAATATGTGTATATTTTTTTTTTTATTGGAAATCTGGAAAAATTGAAAATTTGTATTGTGTTGTTTAAATATCTAATCTATTATACTGTCTAAATCTTTTCAATTTTCATCATGTACTTTTTCTACTTCCTGTCTTTTTCTGGTCATTTCGAACATATGTTTTCCATAAATTCTCATTTGATTAAGATTTATGAACCCTACATACTCTTTGGCCCATTTTGCATCCCAAATACCTGGTCCTTGTTGTTGTTCAATGATTTCAGCAAAAATACCTGCCAAAGGTAACATGTCTTTTGGAGAGTAATATCTGAGATATCCAACATTTATGATTCGAGCCCAATTGAAGCCATATTGAGGTCTTTCTTTATCTTGGTATGTTCTGAAGAAATCCTCAATTAAATTCCAATAACACTCTGTATTACGCACCATGAGAAGAGCTTTTTTACGTAATTCTATCAATTCGAGTCCAGTTATAGCTACAGCTTGTTCTACTAGTTCAATCATTCCTAATCCATATTTAGCTGTATGTGTAAGAACTGCTGCGTCAAGATATCTAGACACTGCTGGGTCTTGATACTCTGGTTGTCTAGATAAAACATATTCATAAGCAAGGAGAGTGAACATAGAGGAGGTAGTGGAAAGACCTGATGTAAGGTATTCAATACAAATATTGATACAAGCATTGCATGGAGGAAAGAAAGGGAATTCATTCGACCAACCAGCTAAGACATTTAAATTTGTTCTGTATTGCGTTTTCAAGAATGCATTTCTCAATTGGTTAGCATTTTTGGTAGAGGCCCTCATTAGAGTCAAAGCTAAAAATCCTGTCAATCTCTTCAATTGAATTTCTTCTTTAGTTTTAGAAAAATTTCTTATCATTGATGAGATTTTGGAATAAAATTCATTTCGATTTTTCTCACAAAAAAGTCGTTAATGCAGTCTCCTGTTCTGCTAGGGTCATATCAGAAACTAAGATTGCAAGAGTTCCAGTCACATTTTCGGAAAGGTATTCTTCTTTGCTTCGATTTATAGGATAAAAAGGTTTTTCTCCAAATTGAGTAGGTTTCCAGAGATTCCCATTAACTGTTTGAGCGAGGGCTATTGCATCTGCAACTATAGAAAAGGCAGCATCTTCCTTAGAAACTATGCCTTGAAAATATAATTCATAAAATCTTCTAAACACTTTGCGTTGCATTTCTCTAATTGTGATATTTTTGTCAAACTGCAAAGGTTCTCTTAATTTATGAAGTAGAGTATCACTCCATCCAGTTTTGTAAGGAGCGGTGGGCCTAAGTCTCTGGAAACAGTGTTGTATGCCTTTTTTTAATTTCTCGATGTCGGGATCGGGAGTCCATTTTTGGGAATCCATTCTGAAGAATAAAGACATGCAATAGAATTAAATTGATTTATTAATATTTTTTTCTTTAAATACAAAAATATTTTTAATACAAGCAAGAAGATGCATCTACAAAGAACTTTCTAGAAATTTTTTAAATTCTCTAACTTTGCATTTCACTTACTCTCTTAGTACTTCCTTTTGCAATGCTAAACTCTTTATTATATAAATATAGATGTTAATTAAAACAATATATTTATATCTAATTTTGTCTTTATTGTTCGCTGGATTCGTCAAGAAGTTTTCGTGCGTCTTTTGTCTTCAAATCACCTCAAATCACGCGTATATGTGCAGAGCGCTCTGCGCATCATCACATGTACGCGCTACGCGGTAAGTTTGCTTCCGATTCGCCACCCGGGTGCACCTGGGTGGGGAATCGGACACACCTAATATATATATATATATATATAGAGCCGCGTTCGCAAACATCACCTGTGTGCACACGAGCGTTATTCTATCTTTGTTTAACTTTCAGTAAATAATAGATAAAGATGAGAAATGCAACTCATTTTTTTATTGTTGTGATTTATTAGCTGTGACACTGGTCCACACACATACGCAGTCGCAATAAATATCCAAAATGTCCAGTATTTGATTGACCAATCCAGGATAAGGAAATCTTTGCCATTTTTGCCGATTGGTCAAATCAAGTCACTCATAGCATTTTTAACGCCAAGTGAAACGCACGCTACAATAATCGATCGTTAAAATCCATATCAGTTTATAGATTGAAGAAAAGATGGAAATTAAAAATTGAAGATTAAAATTTGATCAATCAGAAAAAATAAATTTCAGCTCCTTTTATTCTGAATAATAAAAAATAGATATCAATTTTTAATTTTCAATCTTCAATGCATAGTTTCTGATACAGGCTTCATGTTTTCCGGCGCATTTGGGGGAGAACAAAGAACAAGTCGCACGGCAGAAGGCAGAAGTGAGTTTTCGCACTAAAACGACCGCGCTTCCAATGACTGACGCTTGCGCCGTGCTGTTCTTTTCTCGTGAAAGTACGTTTCTTTCACACTCGTAAATCTCCCGTATACCTTTTCCCTCCTGACGAATACCGCCGTGCGCATCAGAATAGTATCGTTTTCGTGTTTGCGAATCTTCCGTGTCTCTTGTCTACGTGCTTAGCCTTCGTACGACGAAGCGAATCGTATCGGACACCGGTGACGATTTTGGATAGGCAGGACCACACACGTACGCACACACACGCGTGCACACAGTGTAATTAATCCATTATCGTCCTACAACTTCATGCACCAGCATGAGTGACTATTCAGCGGTTGCTCCGCCTCAAAACTTTAGTCAAAGCACCGCGTTTGCGGCGGCACTGCAACGCGCCAAACAGGTAATCATAATTTTTTGAAAGTGACACGTCGATGATAATCATTAAGCCAGGATGCCTTATGATGAGTAAACGTTTGCCCGCCAAGACCGCATCTGCCAGCTTTTTCCAGTTTGGAAGAGCGTTATGTCCTTTCTAGCGCACGATTACAAACGCATTATTTTATTATATTACCTTTGTCTATACTTTATGCTGCTGCATCTTGCGGTGTAGTAAACTATGGAAAACTTTTTATATACATATTACATTATCTGAAAAAAGATCATTCTTTAGGATTTATATGTTGAATTAATCTTCCTAGATTGCCGCAAAAATAAATCCAGCTGGTGCAAATAATCAAGATTCCAAGTTAAAACGTCCTTTAGAAGATAGTTCAGGTAATATATATATATATTTGTTGTATATATATATGTATATATATATATCATTCTCTCTATTTTCTTAATTTTATTACATTAGTAAATGATTCATTTACCATATTACATTCTGTAGTTATTAATATTATATTAAATTTTGCATTTTTAGAACCAGAAGCAAAGAAAATGGCATCGTTAGTATCAGATCCTTTAATAGGCATTCGTGGAGGACCTACAAGCAGTTCTATCAGCGATTCAGGTAGTCAAGGATCTAGACCAGTTTCTTCCAGTGTAGGTGGTATATGTAATGAAGATATCAGAGTTCCAGACAAAATGGTTGGTTTAAGTAAGTAAAAAACAATAGTAAATTGTTCTACATTCCTTATATGAATATATCTTGTAATATTCTGCAATATGTTGTACATATATTATAATGTATTGTAACAGTTTAAGAATTTTCTGTTATAATATCCTTATTTTATTATTTATTATATAATAGTGCTACTGTTTAAATATGTGATAGTTTAAGCATTATTATCTTAGCATTAATTCATACAATTGATTATCATATTGTTTCTCAGAATGGTATGTTATTGATATTATTTTTTTATATTGATTATTTCTCATATTTGAAATACAATAGTAGGAGCATTTTATATATCATAAATATATAATTGCTTTTACGTAATAGTAATATATTTACAGTAATTGGCAGAGGTGGAGAACAGATAACAAGATTGCAAAGCGAAACAGGATGTAAGATACAAATGGCACCAGAAAGCGGTGGACTGCCTGAGCGTGTTTGTACGCTAACTGGTTCGAGAGAAGCTGTCAAGTAACTTGTTTTTCCCTTCTTATTTTGTTAATTTTAACTATTTTGTATGCAATGCAATATATATACCACAACTTTATATATACGCGATGAATGATTAGAATTTGTTATCATCTCTTAATTTTGAATGTATTTGTTTTATTATTGAAGTGAAATATGGTTGTTGGTTCTACATTTATAGACTGGGTCTTGTTAAAAATACTTTCCTGTTAAAATTATATATATATCAGCCAAGCAAATCTGCTATCCTCCTTAAAAATTTTTATACAGGGATTCTTTATATTCTAATTTATTTAAGTGCATATCTTGTCACCACATTCCCATCTTATTCCTCAAATCGCAACTGAATCATTTATCAAAACTGTGATGTTACCATAATACATGAATATTGCACATTGCTTTATGACTAGTTATTAGAATATGTGATTGGGATATGGTTAATTCTGATAACATAGCTTGTATTTTATGTACTACAATTTTATCTTAACATGTGTGTGTGTGTGTTTTACAAATATAGGACATATGCTTTTGCATATTGAAATTATGAAGTGTTTTACAGAATCTTTATTTAGCTCCTGGATGCCAATAGAGCGGGTTCAAACTTTCTGTACGCTTCAGAATTTCTGGTCATTGAAAATTGATCAATGAGTTGATCTTTTGATTTAATAATTTTGTATTTACTAATAGTTTTTTGCTTTCAATAGGGTATGGAGAAAAAGAGAAAGAGAGAGAGAGGGAGAGAAAGAGAAGGAAGGAGGATAGGATATGCATGGGAAGGTGTTAATCTCACAACATCAAGAAAAGATTTTATTTATATTTTTGATACTGTTTATAAAATTAAACCTATAGCATTTTAATACAAAATCTTTGAAATCTCTAAATCTTTTATTGCATTATTTGAAAAATGTTATTGGTTACTAAAAAAAAAGAAAGATGTTACAAATGTATGATATATAACATTTTGGCCCACAATAGATATTATTGCATATTTATGTGTTGCAAACAAATTTTATTATTGTATAATGATTAAATCTCTTCACATGTGAAATATATTTTGATTGAAAAAAAAATTACACACTTGCATTGTGTCTGTTTCAGCCGAGCAAAGGAGCTTGTATTGTCAATAGTAAATCAAAGAAGCAGAAGCGAGGGAATTGGTGATATGAATATGAGCAGCACCAGTACTGGTAGTACTAGTAGTGGAGGAATGATGGGACATCCAGGATTTGTTGAGATAATGATTCCAGGTCCTAAAGTTGGTCTGATAATTGGCAAAGGAGGAGAAACCATAAAGCAACTTCAAGAGAAATCTGGAGCTAAAATGGTTGTTATTCAGGAAGGGCCATCTCAGGAACAAGAAAAACCATTGAGGTAAAACAAAAATCTTTTTTCTGTGTAAAAATAATTGCTCCTCCTAATTTTATCTATCAAAGCAATATTGCATAATTGTTTAAAGTCGATATTCCTTTTTTTTATATAGAATAACAGGAGACCCTCAAAAGGTTGAATATGCAAAACAATTAGTTTATGAATTAATAGCTGAAAAAGAAATGCAAATGTTTCATAGAGGAGGAAGAGGTACAGGAGAAAGAACAGGAAATTATTCTAATGATAGCGGCTTTAATCACGGTCCTGCAAATAGTGATGGAGTAGAGGTTAATAATCTTATTAAAATTAATAAAATTTTGTTAAATTAGGATTTAATTATAGATAAAGAATTTTATATTTTTTAAATTTACAAAATATATTATTGTTTTTAATTTAGGTACTTGTTCCAAGAGCAGCAGTTGGTGTTGTTATTGGTAAAGGCGGAGATATGATAAAAAAGATTCAAGCAGAAAGCGGAGCTAAAGTTCAATTTCAACAAGGAAGAGAAGATGGTCCCGGTGATAGAAAATGTTTATTATCAGGAAAGCATCAAGCTGTTGAACAAGCTCGTCAACGAATTCAAGAGCTAATTGATAGTGTTATGGTACTTATATTGTATTAAAATCAAATGAATTCATATATCGTATGAATTTAGAATCTATATATTTTTTTAATAACACATAATAACGATCTAATTTCTGCTAATTACTATTATTATTTATTTATTAATTTTAGAAATGTTATTTTGATTTGTTTTTGTATTTTTAGAGGAGAGATGATGGTAGAAGTAATATGGGAGGCAGAAGTGGTTTGAGAGGAAATGGATTTGGTGGCAATCGCAATCCAAACGAATATGGAAGTTGGGATAGGCGACAAGGTGGTCCTATGCAAGATAAAATTGAGACGACGTACACCGTTCCATCTTCTAAATGCGGAATTATAATCGGCAAAGGTTTTATCCTTTATTCGTTGTTTTATTTGTTTTAATTAATTATATATAAATTGTTTTATTTGTTTTAATTATACAGATTTGTATGCATTGTTAAGGCTTTTAATTTTTTTGAATGATTTTACTTTTGTAAAAAGCTTAATACATTTAATAAGTAATAACGTTATATCTCCTCTCGACTTTTAACATAATATCTTGCATTAAAATTTATTTTGCTATCATTTATTTTAACTTTAGGTGGTGAGACTATCAAACAGATCAATCAACAGACAGGAGCGCATTGCGAATTAGATAGAAGGAATCAAAGTAACGAAAATGAAAAAATTTTCATTATTCGGGGAAATCCCGAACAAGTTGAACACGCAAAGAGAATATTTAGTGAAAAATTGGGCATGGTATGTTTTTGATATATATATATAATTATCCTTATATATAATTACTTTTTATATAACTAAAATAAACAATTTTTCTATTTATTATTCAAAGGGTCCAGCTGGTTCTTCATATGCTGGAGCACAAGGAGCAGTTGGATATAATCCAAATTGGAATACAGGGTATCAAGCATGGCCAAGCCAACCACAATCCAATGACGGAAGTACGGTTTTATGTCTTCCTTATAACATTTAAGGTTGTAAGTTCGGTATTTGTTATACAAAGAAATTGCTTTTGCAGGCAATGCTAATCAAGCTCCTGTACAAGTCAATCCGCAAACTGGTCAACCAGACTACAGCGCTCAATGGGCCGAATATTATCGGTCATTAGGTATGCATAGAGAAGCGGACATGATAGAACAACAGGCAAAACAAGGAAAGCAAGATCATAATCAACAAGCAGGTAAGAATTTTTATAATTTTACGTTACGAGGAAATACTTGCTGAAAAGATACGCGAGAGAAGATTTTACGATTAATTTCTGCAAAACTATTAGATTGGATAAATTTTATTTTAGGAAATTCGCAAAATCAATCTAATCCAGCGACAACGAATTCTGCTGGACCAAGTCAGCAACAACAACAGCAACCAACTCAGCAACAACAGCAGCCGGGCGCCGCGCAAAATGGAGGTCAGGCCGATTATAGCGTCCAGTGGGCGGAATATTACAGAAGCATCGGCAAAATTAAGGAAGCCGAAGCGATAGAAGCTCAAATGAAGGCGGGCAAGGTATTTTCCTTGAAATACTATGTGTTCTTTGTTGTTTGTTACTTACTTTATATGATATTATGTAGCTCGGAATGCAAGGAAACCAAATGGCTCAACAACAAATGCAGACTCTACAGGGACAGTCGGCTGGCCCACCGGGTACCACGCCCAATGCATTTCCTCAAACTTATGGAAGTTATCCAACGATGAATGCCAGTTCAGCACCAGGTGGTTATTACGCAGCGAATGCTGCATCTAATTCTCAATCACAGACGGGACAGCAAAACCCTTCTTTTCCAACAGGGTATCAGAATTACCCTTACTCACAGTCCAGTTCTGAGAATTAAACTTCCATTTGAGAGAAAGGCAAGCTGTAAGTATAATCTTGGTATTCAATATATATATTTAATATGTAAGCGTACGCACAAAAAATTGTATAAAACATACAATATTTTAATATGACATATTAAATCAAAATGATTAGTAAGTTTATATCTTGGCACAATAGTTAGATGTAAAAGCTTTAATTCCAATGGATAGCAATTCAATAATATATTTAATAATGCTGTTCAAAATTAATGATTGTAAAAATTTATACAATTTTTTCAACGCTGCAATTATACTAATAAGCCAATATGAAGTTGCTTTTACATATATATTAATACAAAGAACAGTCATAATTTTCAGATTTGTGTTTATATATACTGCTTATCTATTTAAATTTCTCAATTATATTTAACAATTGATCTTATCTATCTTCATAATTTGTACAATATGACATGTATCTTTATATTGGCTTGATATTTCAACATTGCTATAAATCAATGGTGTAAGAATAAGGATATGTTATCCTCTGATATTCATTGAACCTCTTTCAGGGAATTTGAACTAAACTTTGCAAAATATAAAATCTATGATAATATCGTGATTTTTTCTCATGTGATAATTTGAATAATGACACAATTCTACACCTTTGAAATAAAATCTGTTTCTTATACACACTGATCATCTCTTTCACCATAATTATTTGTTTATTTCAGATAGTTTTCAGATAGCTTTCCATCGGGATACGGTTAATACCTGCTATATCTCCATATAACTTTTATCATAAATAGTTGACTGCTTCATAATCTTCATATATCTTTGAAAATGTCATTGAAAATCGATTATATTATGTTTATACTATAATATGTTTCATGTGTTTTTTATATATATACATATACATATATAGTAGGATCGTTCTAAGTTTAAGTAACAAAAAGTATCAAACAACAAGTTTGAAAGAAATTAATATTATAATATAGTATCAATAATGATATATGTGTTCTACTTATACTTATTGTATGTATTTTTGTTCCATAATATGTATTATTGTAATATAAGTTGAAGCTGGCAGGTGTGAAGCAGCGGATCAGAAAGTGGAACGAGGGATCGACATCTGTACCTATTTTATTGCATCCTCTCTCTCTCTCTCTCTTATTAAACTTGTTAAATTATATCCTTATAAATGCATTGTTATGAACGATACTAGCATATTTTGTAGCATTATATAACTCATTATTTATGTCTTGACAAGATTTATTTACTTGAAATACTCGTGTTTCATTATAACTACAAATATTTACTATACTACATGCTGTAATTGATACAGCTATTATATATGTTTTTTCACTACCCATGAACGTTATTTTATCCACGTTATGTATACAGAAAGATACATGATATGACTATTTATATATGCATATGTCTTATTGCACTGGTGTTAAATACAATTTTACTTTGCTTTTTTTTGCTTTCTCTCGTGAAATACCAATACTATTTTTAGATATTTGGAGCAGCCAGTTAGAGAGAAGTTTACCAGTCCTACAATAAGCCATGTGGGGATCTACAATTTAAAATGTTTCATTCAGCACTAATCTACATATACACACTTGGAGGAATCAGGACCTGCAAACTGGAGATTAATTGAATGGGATATATGTAACGCATAATGTAGAATATAGTTTACCAACATCGTATTCTAAATCTTACTTAACCAGTATTACGTGTGATTTTACATGACATACTGTAATGAAATATATTGAATTTTTATTTTTCTGAATAATTCAGTTTTGGAAGACTTCACTAGTCATTTGTAAAATATTTCAAATTTTTGTACATTTCTGTTATTATATATATACCAAGTTCTTTTAAAATAATTTAGATGAATGGATACAGGATATGTGAAAAGTGGAATATAGGATGTATCAAAGAAGTGAACTATTTTTCGTTTTGATTACAAATTTTTTATGGTAAAATTAGATTCAATTTGCAAAAAATTGTGGATGACACACATTATCTCTTCGCACAAGTTTTATATATTTTTAATAATCAATATCTTGCATCAAACAAGTTAAGATGGTGGAAAATTTATTTGATTTATTTATTTGCATCTTATTCACTAAAACTACTAATATACTTCTTGATTTATCTCTAATCTCTAATATCTTTCATTTACAGTAAATATACAACTTCTGAAACATCCTGCACATAAAAAACTTTTCAAGTAAAAAAACTTGTGCGGAATATATCTCTAATATTTAATGTCTCTCTAAATATATCCATAAATAGTAATATATTCATAGAATTTTGTATATACATGCGTCTTCATTCTTTGTGAAAAAGGAATTTGAGTAAAACGTAATAATCGCTTTGTATTTTTTTTTACGATATATATATATATATTTCTATTTCATTTTTACGCGGTAATGTAAAATAATGAATGATTATACATGTCACTTAATATAATATTTGAAGTTACAAAGCTGAAAGAGCCAATTATAGCTTTCATTAAAGTTCAGTTACATATTAGAATAAGATTATATCGCGCATTTTTTTGTTTTTTTAAATATGAAATCAATTTAATATTAATATTATGCTTATATATTTATGAAATCCTATTCTCAAAAAGTCACAATATGAAAAGTTTTAAACGATATCTAAAGAATTCAATGATTCAACAAAGATGTTCCAATAAAAACGAAAAAGAAATTATTTAGTTTCTAATAAAAATTTTTGTTTGGCTTTGTTACTTATATGTTTAATGTTTTTAATGTAACACGAAAAATACGTATTTCAAACATGTAATAATATTTTCCCTTATACTATTTATACATTTTCAATGCAATTAATTGCATTAATATTTGTTATTAATAAAACAATTTAAAGTTTTCACTTAAAATTCTTCTATGGCATTATATTTCGAATATACATATTTATCTCATTGTTCAATTGAAAGACATTTGTAATAAATTTTTGTCACATTGCTTGGGAAATATTTGAAATAAGATATTAAACAAAATTTATTTGAGTATGTGCTGCTTTTATATTGAAACACACGTAAATAACTTTATTCTTTCTTTATTATTTGAGCTAATGAAAATAGCAATAATGTAATGGCTATTGTGATTATGTTATTGCTATTTTCACATTATCTTGAATTATAGAGAAAGAATAGAATTTGTGTATATAAACTCTATTTCTTTTGTTTTATTATAATAGCACAATAATATTTTTCCTTCTTTTTGAGTGCACGAAGATATCCTCAATCTTATTTATCAGTTAAAATATTTTCTGTAATTTTATACTTTTTATGCATGTAATTAATTGACATTGGCGAATGTTTCAGGGACAGGCGCAACAGAAAGTTTTCCAGTTTCTCTGATCAAGAGAAGCAAATAGTAAATACGTATAAAAGATTTTCATATATAAATAAATTCTGTAAGGTGTTATACATAGGCAGAGTGTATTATATAGATACAGGGCACATTTAATGCAAGATTTGTAAAATACATAAATATTCAAATTTTATAATAAAAAGTAACAACAAAAATATAAATAGAGTACAATAACAATCATTGTTTAAATATGAAATATAATTTTAAAAATCTATATTCTGTCTTATTGTTATATAGAGAATTGTATATGTAAATTATTAAAATAAGAGCATATATATTTTGAATGATGCAAAATAGTGTTTAACGTAAACGAAATTCTATATTTTTGTGCATGAAAGATTAATATTTGTTTTCCATTTTTGAGCGTATTTAGCATTAATTCGTAATACTTGAATGTTTTCACACCAAGTGATAAGCATTTGAGTAAGACTGCATTTTCACCCATTTATAAATATTATTCGCCAATAATACGCGATCAACAGATATCGGCGTTTAAAATTTTCTTTCCTAAGCTTTCTCTAAGGAGAGCATAATTTAATAATTGTATAATTTTACATTTCTGGAGGGGGACCATACATAGGATTTAATTGTTGCGTACAGCGTATAAATGTCGCTCGTCGCGGTAGTTCGCGCAAACGCTCGGCTCCTGTGTAAGTGCAAGCGGATCTTAAACCACCCAATATATCCAGCACAGTATTCTCGACTAAACCTCTATAAGGCACTTCGACAGTTTTTCCTTCTGAAGACCTACATGTACAAAAATAGCATGTGAATAACTTTCTATTTATTATCTTAGCATATCGCACTTATAGCACTATAATAATAATTCTTACCTGTAGTCCGAAACACCACCAGAATGCTTCTTCATAGCTGTATTGGAGGACATTCCATAAAAAAGTTTTAATTTCTTTCCATTCTTTTCTATAACTTCGCCCCCGCATTCGTCATGACCCGCAAACATTCCACCTGCCATGACGAAGTCTGCGCCGGCACCAAACGCTTTTGCCAAGTCTCCAGGGCAAGTACATCCACCATCCTACAATAAGCATTAATATATAAATAAAAATAAGAAATAATCCGTACATCTACGTTCATGTCAATTTATGACAGAATATAATATTTACAGCAATAATATGCCCCTTTAAGCCATGTGCCGCATCTGCACACTCAATCACAGCACTTAATTGGGGATAGCCTACACCAGTCTTCATACGTGTTGTGCATACAGAACCTGGACCAATTCCTACTTTAATTATATCTGCTCCAGAAAGTATTAATTCTTCCACCATTTCCCCTGTTACAACATTTCCTGCCTGTAGCGGCAGCAATTAATCTTTATATTTAAATATAAAGTATAGATTAGTATTCAAATAGCTAAACAAATTACTAAATGTATATTTCTAGTTAAAGCTAATGAGAAACAATCGGTTACTTACAATTATAGTGTGATTCGGATATCGCGCTCTTACTTTTCTTACATATTCAACAAAATGTTGTGAATATCCATTTGCAACATCCAAGCATATAAATGATATTTCTGGCACGGCTTCTAGTATGCTTGAAAGTCGTTCGTAATCTTCATTTCCTGTTCCTGAACTGGCTGCTACATTCTTTATGCAGTCGGGATTTAATGTGGAAAAGCTTTTCCATTCATCTGCGGTATAATATTTATGGATCGTAGTAAAAAGACCATGCTAAAAAAAATGTGCATAATAAGTATGATGCTGCATTGTATCATACTATGATTTGATATAATCACATCTTAATATATTAATAATATCTGACTTATATACTTGGACATAATGGTATGATAAAATCTAAACTTATTTTTAAAAAACTAACAAAAGCTCAATATATATATAAATCTTTCATATATATATAATATATTCTAAAATTATTAAATTTTTCTATACCTTTGATAAAGCTTTTGCCATTTCAAATGTTCCAACTGTATCCATATTAGATGCCATTACAGGAATTCCTCTGTATGTTTGTTTAGAATTGCGAAATGTAATTTCTCTAAAAAGATCGACCTGAAAAATATAAATTATTAAAATTTATTAATATTATGTGTGCGTATACAAGGTGTCCCAGAACATGTCCAAACTGAAGGGGAAAATTCAGCATGCCAAAACAAGAAGCTTTCCTATTTGGCACTTTGGTTAAATCTTAAAAATAGCACTTCCCTAGATTAAAATTTAACAAAAATGGGATATTGCTATTTGTACCAAATTCATTGCAGGTATTAATGGCATAAAAATTATTACTGAAATGATAAGAATTATGTTTTATAATGTTCTAAAACATAATTCTTATCGTTTGAGTAATGATTTTTATGCCTTTAATACTTGAATTTAGTAAAAATGGCAATACATCATTTTTATTAAACTTTGATTTGGGGAAGCGTTATTTTTGAGATTTGACCAAAGTGCCAAATAAAAAAATTTCTTGTTTTGATGTGCTGAATTCATTTCTTTAGTTTGAGACACCCCAATTCCATTCCATGCAGAGCTGGGACACCCTGTATATATATATATATATATATATATATATATATATATATATATATATATATATATATATATATATATATATATATATATATATATATATATATATATATATATATATATATATATATATATATATATATATATATATATATATATATATATATATATATATATATATATATATATATATATATATATATATATATATATATATATATATATATATATATATATATATATACAGGGTGTCCCAGC
>NW_021848439.1:1831316-1859057 GCF_003651465.1 Formica exsecta | reverse complement strand
TATAATATTGACCTTTTATGTATATATTAAATTGTGATTGTGGAAAATGTGATCATAAAAATATATATAAAAACAGGAATATATATATCAATTTTCTCATGTAAAAATGTGCAAGATACGAAATTTTTTATATCAATATAAAATTCTGATACAGTAAAATTTCTACTAACAGAAAGTGATATCATAATTAAAATTAAATTGAGGAAATTTTTACATATCGAAACAAATTTGAGAACTTTGATTGTGTAATGTAAATAATCGTTTTTTACAGGACACAAACGATAATAAAGGAAATTATAATTCTATATATACGCATCGATTTATTTAAATTATAAATTTAGATGAAAAGTCACAGAAGTGTTCTCAGATACACTTCGATGTATCTCGAGTTATCTCATAACAGATAACGCGCTTCTAATCGCTGAATTTTTTTCGTCTGACAAAGACGGATGTACGGATAAAGGCAGCAACGAACGGATGTGATTCTAATTTGCGCCAATTATAGCGCTATTTTTTACGACACTCACGTCAGATCTGCTTCTCAATGTGCTCCGTTTCGGGCGCAGCAGCACGTCCTTAAAGTCCAGTTTTATGTCATTTATTATGTTGGGCATTTCGGCGATCGCGAATATCTCCTATCTCTTTTAAAAGCTCAGTCTCTCTAGCAGACGACTCTGTTCTCTCGCGCTGTAGATCCAGTCAAACTTGCGAGGTCGTTCTTTCAACGTTCTTGCCTATACTGGATGGTAGATGGTACACCCAGACACATTCGGTATAGGATATAGGATATATACCTTATCTGACACGCTACTCGCAACGGAGAGAGGGCTATTTTTGTCTCTCTTTCTCTCTTCCTCCCTTCCTATTGAACCAGGACGGTGTTATCGGCGGGTGCTTTGGAGTATACATATACATTGCTTCATAAGGAATTATCTAGGACAATTATTTCTCGAGAACATTCTATCTTCAAAGTTTATGCGAAACCTATGTATATATAATTTTGTTAAAAAAAAAAGAAGACAATATTTTTTTCAGTTTTTTCAACTCGCTAAGAAATATATATTTTGCCAAGTGCTATAAATATACATATGTATAATGCACAATATTAAATAACATGTATAATATCAAGCATTTCCGGTGTTTTATAAAGGACGTTTTTTTCTCTCTTTCTTCTTCGTTTCTTATCGCATTTCTATCTCTATGCAAAAGTGCATCAACTCTGATTATCTGCGCGTTCGAATAAGATCTTATTCTAAGTTTTGGATAAATGCCAATCTCCCTCGGCATATTAGCAATCGACGCATTGCGGAAAATTTCAATTTTGTGATGGTTTGGACACTATCATAAAGATATTCCTGCATCGAATATGTATGCTGTGTGTTCTATTATTAATATAACAGATAACATATCAAATACATTTCTAGACATGACAACTGAAATAGTTTATTTTTTAAATCACTTAATTTTTTTTCAATTTACTTTAAATTGAAAAGAAATTATAAAGGATTGGATAAAATATTTTTACATTATAACAATTACAATCTTCAAACATATTTTATAACAATTTATTTTTATTTATGTAATACGTTGCTTAAAGATAAAATTGAAAAATTGAGTTTTTGTGCGCAATGTATTATCTTTTATTTCATATAACAGGTGTTCTCAGATACACTTCGATGTATCTCGAGTTATCTCATAACAGATAACGCGCTTCTAATCGCTGAATTTTTTTCGTCTGACAAAGACGGATGTACGGATAAAGGCAGCAACGAACGGATGTGATTCTAATTTGCGCCAATTATAGCGCTATTTTTTACGACACTCACGTCAGATCTGCTTCTCAATGTGCTCCGTTTCGGGCGCAGCAGCACGTCCTTAAAGTCCAGTTTTATGTCATTTATTATGTTGGGCATTTCGGCGATCGCGAATATCTCCTATCTCTTTTAAAAGCTCAGTCTCTCTAGCAGACGACTCTGTTCTCTCGCGCTGTAGATCCAGTCAAACTTGCGAGGTCGTTCTTTCAACGTTCTTGCCTATACTGGATGGTAGATGGTACACCCAGACACATTCGGTATAGGATATAGGATATATACCTTATCTGACACGCTACTCGCAACGGAGAGAGGGCTATTTTTGTCTCTCTTTCTCTCTTCCTCCCTTCCTATTGAACCAGGACGGTGTTATCGGCGGGTGCTTTGGAGTATACATATACATTGCTTCATAAGGAATTATCTAGGACAATTATTTCTCGAGAACATTCTATCTTCAAAGTTTATGCGAAACCTATGTATATATAATTTTGTTAAAAAAAAAAGAAGACAATATTTTTTTCAGTTTTTTCAACTCGCTAAGAAATATATATTTTGCCAAGTGCTATAAATATACATATGTATAATGCACAATATTAAATAACATGTATAATATCAAGCATTTCCGGTGTTTTATAAAGGACGTTTTTTTCTCTCTTTCTTCTTCGTTTCTTATCGCATTTCTATCTCTATGCAAAAGTGCATCAACTCTGATTATCTGCGCGTTCGAATAAGATCTTATTCTAAGTTTTGGATAAATGCCAATCTCCCTCGGCATATTAGCAATCGACGCATTGCGGAAAATTTCAATTTTGTGATGGTTTGGACACTATCATAAAGATATTCCTGCATCGAATATGTATGCTGTGTGTTCTATTATTAATATAACAGATAACATATCAAATACATTTCTAGACATGACAACTGAAATAGTTTATTTTTTAAATCACTTAATTTTTTTTCAATTTACTTTAAATTGAAAAGAAATTATAAAGGATTGGATAAAATATTTTTACATTATAACAATTACAATCTTCAAACATATTTTATAACAATTTATTTTTATTTATGTAATACGTTGCTTAAAGATAAAATTGAAAAATTGAGTTTTTGTGCGCAATGTATTATCTTTTATTTCATATAACAGAGACACTATAGAAAACGTGATATATCATATCGAATAAAAACTCATGCTTTTAATAAATTGATGCTGATTCATTCAGAAAGATTCTTAGTTTATAGATTAAAAATTATAGAAAGACACGGAAATTAGAAGAGATTGCAATAATAAGATAATGAAATAGGATGATGTTGAATTTTCGTCAAGTTGTGTGTCTTATATACTTGATTTTGTAATGCTTTTTTAATTCTATTAAATCGTACATGGTTTGTGAATTAGCATAGATAATATATGTATGAAAAAAATGTACATTGCTAATAAATTTTCATTTCTGCTTGTGATATGTGCATATAATCAGTGCTGAGTATATATATATATTTTTTTTTTTTATTAATATTGAATATCTTTTTCAACTTACACAAAATACATAATTCCATGCGCATTTTTATTCACTGGGACAGTTTGTATATCATTATATGAACATACTAAATTCATATTAATTTCTCTTCAGATGTTATTACAGTATACATAATGCTAATTAATATACTAAAGTAAGTTTAAAAACAATGGCATCATACAATGGAATGGCATATTTTGAAATACGATGATTTCATAATTGTTGTACACAATTCTGCACAATTTCTAAATGTGATAATATACAAATCGGAGTACAATAGACATGACATAATCATGTCTTGAAATTGTATTCTATTAATAAGATGGTTTTTCAAAGAAATGTTCTACTCTCTGCTCATTCTTTAAAAGGAAGAGAATGCGTTCTTAAAAAATGTTTACATATAATTCATGCACATAAATAAAAAGACATATAGTTCATGATCCATGTAGATTATACATGATAAAAAGAAAATTGTTTAAAAGTTTGGCAAAGTCTCAATATATATGTCAATGTGTAACACTTAAAACTTTTTTAAAAGATGGTGGTATTTAAAATAGACACCGAAAATAAATTTGATGAGATATCAGTTCGCTGGCAGTTACACGAGGCAGTGTAAAGAAAGAAAAAAAAAGGAGGCCATTGTTTACATGTTTTTGAATTCACCAGAACCATTAGCATTGAGCATAAGTATGTTAGGATTTTCCTTTTCAAAGGCAGTTGCGTCTCTACCTCCAGGTCTTTCTTCCTGTCCCCATTCTCCTAGAGTCCCATGCATCACATCTGGTTGTTCCTTCAGTTTTTGCTCCTCCTTCTGTGACATTACTCACAGTTTATGATCAAACACAAATACAAGTTTATTTTCAAGATTTATTGGCTTAAATTAATTAGCCTTTATATCATTCATGACATTTATAACAAATGCATTTTCTACAGTATATTGTTTGTCTTAAAATATTAAAACATGAATAGCCATCAATATCCAACTATTAAACATTGCAGAGGCGATTTTTATAGTTTTAAATAATTAAAAATAACAACTTCATGACCAGCAGCAATTGATATAAAATTCTGGTAGAAGAAAAGATCATGTCGATTAGAAGCGATTATTCATCATTATTGTTTTTCACAAACCTGTTTATCCTCTTGCGCAAACTTATCAAACATGTTCGCGTAAAGTTTCTTCTCTTTAGCTAATTGCTTCTTAATAAGATAATTACAAACTGAAATTTGTTTAGACGCCGCCGTATTTTTCGGCTGTACTTTTAGAACCTGCTGAAAATCTATGATAGCGTCTTCAGGTGATGCAAGTTTAAGATGTGCTTGTCCTCTTCTAAACAAGGCCTTTTCATTCTCAGGATCCAATTCTAAGGCTTTAGTACACTGTTCTTTTGCCAAAATGTTATCGTCGATTTTTAGATAACATAAAGCGAGATTTAAGTGAGTTGATAATGCCAGGTTATCCCTCTCTTTTACGAGATCATCTTCGAAATCTGATTTACTATCTAAATACTTGAAAACTTTCTGGTAAACTTTAATGGCTAAATTGATTTTATCAGATGTCAAATATTTCGTTCCTTTTTCTTTCTGTATCTTTGCTTGTTCTATCTTTTCTGCTGGCTTCATTGACCATATGCCTGTTTCCTATAACAAATGACATGCGATTAGTAGTTAAGAAAATTACAAAGTCACTAAAGAGATATTCTTATACTATTTAGAAATAACAATTACCTTTTCAAAGTTCTTTAACTCTACTTCATATTCCACATCCGCATTTGGCGGAATATTAAATTCAGAATTTCCTTTTTCCTTAAATGCATATTTACTTTTAATTAAAAGTCTAGATTTCTCTTCGCTTAAAAAACGTTGCAGCGCTATTTCTATACCCTCAACAACTCCCACAATTTCTCCTTCTCCGAGAGTAAATTCTACATCTCTCTCTTCGAACACTTGTCCATTATACTTTCCAACCAAATGTACTAAGAATATATAAAAATTATTACATAGAGATAAGAACATGTATATATATATATATATATAACAAATTTAAGCTTACTAAATTATGATACTAACTGTTCACTTGGGCACCATCTTCTGGATTAGCATAAGGCTTTCCAGCAACAATTTGGAATCTTTCAATGCTTTTATCCTTGTTTGGACTTAAATCTTCTCCATACCAATCAAATAGTTCAACCTAAAGAAATATATTAGAATTATAATGACTTATATAAAATTTTTATTAATTATTAATCATGTACTAGAATGTTTGACATATATACAGATGACAAATTCTCTTAACATAGATATATAAAGGATTTCTTAAAAACTGGCACTTTATTTTCAGTTATAATTTGGCAATAATTAACACAATTATTATTTATATATACTTACTTCAAATTTCAGGGTAGCATCAGGTGGGATTGATGGTGGGCTACCACTCTTGCCATAGGCATATTCGGGTGCACACGTCAGTATAGCAACTTCACCCTTTTTCATACTGGCTACGCCAATGTCCCATGCTTTAATAACGCTGCCACGTCCAAGATCAAATTTAAACGGTTTGTCCCTGTCTTTGCTGGAATCGAATTTTGTTCCATCCAACAAGGTACCAGTATAATGGACTTTTACTTTGCAACCGGTCGTAGGAGTTGCATCTCCTTCTCCTTCCTTGATAATTTCCTTCAATACACCCTTGTCCTTTGCAGGTGACAGATCTATCTCGGCCATTCTACAGATAAAAGGCAAAATTATTGAATGAAAGAAAAAGCCCCTTTTGTCTCCGCGGAATAAAATCGTAATAATTTTTATCCTCGAGTTCTCGGTCTCGACATCACAGAACTTTCTCGATGCGTAAAGCGCGCGAATGCAGGCAGGAAATGATTCCGCAGAAAAAGAGGAAATTACGCAAAGAAATTATGTATGTAAATATGTAAAATGCATCAACAAAAATACGTACGTTTTAGGAAATGAGAAACACGTTCGAGTACTTATATGTTATTCTGCCCAAAACGCGATTGCTTGCACGCGTGCCGATGGATTCGAGACTCGTTCTAGTTTTGTGTAATCGTGCTTCAAAGCACAAATCGATTTCAAGGAATTTGCTAGAAAATTCGTTTTCGCGGATACCGACAACCGATGTGTCACATTCGAGATATTTGGTATCTCATCATCATCATTCCCTAATATTGGCAGATACCAACGACCAGTAATGTCGGTAGATTCCGGCTCCGCATAACCGACAAAAACTTTTATTTTCGATTGCGGCGTCTTTGACGATCGAGTGAGAAGGTGAGAACCCATTCGACGGAGCTTAGCCAATAGGACGACCACTCTGTGCGTGCGGTATCGATGTGCATATGTATGTACATACGTACACCAATGCAGTATTAAGATAGAGCAGGATAGAGTTAGAATTTAGCGCCAACGAATTCACGCAACACGTATCGGGTGCGCCATATTTTGATTCCTTTGCGCGCTCTGTGGCGCTTTGTGCTTTGCCTGGCATTGTAATGGCGGATGCATCCCGCCGTCGCGAGTGAATCTGATCGTGAGAGAAGTGGAAAGTGAGTTTGAACGATACGGCATACTGCGTGGGACAACGCGATCGTCATTCGGAAGATTGTACCGTCGCGTCGATTTCAGCCTCGCCGTTGCATCGGCTCGGCTCGTGTCAAAATCACGTGGGTTCTTAAGGTTACTGATAGCGATGTGCAGGAACTCGTCGCGATTTAGTTCGCCACGTACTTTGGACCGCCGTTAAGATTCCTCTGAACATCCCGGATTATTTTGACCTTTTCTCGCGATACGATGTCGAGAAATCCGAACATGGCCGAGCGCTGTCGCATCTGCCTGGTTGATCACGGCTGCATGACCGATATTAACGAGGAGAATGTGGAATCCAAGCTTAAGGATCTAGCCAAATGCACCTGTATTGATGTAGGTTTTTTGACGTAGATATTTACTTCGATATTTCACCCGAATACTTATTCCGTCTTTCTTTAATGCAGGTCAAGCATGAAGAAAATTTACCCAGTGTCATATGCCATGTATGCTTGTATAAGCTGGATATGTGGAGCGAGTTTAAGGAACAATTTATACAGTCCAATAAGATTCTTTTGGAACAGTTGGAAATATCGGAAACATCTGATATTTCTAATCCTGTATGTAAATTTTTATATCTTTTTTTTATGCTACATTTCATTAGTTTAATATAATTATTATTCATTTTTCGTTTTTATCCTAGGTTAAGGATTCTCATAAGGACGAAAGATGTGTGACGGAAAATATGAAAAGGAAACGTTTGAATAGAAATGAAGATAGCATTTCTGATAATGATAAGGTGTTTTTACCTAAAATTTGCACAATTACTTAATTGTGTTTCATAATAATGTTATTTTTATATTACTCAATAATAAGCTATTATATAATATTTAGTTGAATGCTTGACAGAATTATTAAACTAATATATCTAAGAGTTATTTTGCCAAGCACAACCTGACTGTTTTTTTATTTCAGAAAAAATCCAAAGCAGATGCATCTTCATCAGAGCTCACAAATATTGATCGTGACACTGGCCAGATTATATTGGATGTAATAAACATATCAGATAATGAGGATAATGGACCAACTTTGTCCAAGGATTCCTCTTGCAAAGTGCTCGATGATCCTGATAATAGTAAGAAGGCTGCAGAAAATGGCAGCGGAGAACATATAGAAAGTAAAACAACTTCAGGACCAATGAGAACTAAATGGTTACCTGCGAGACGCGGCAGAAATATCGAACGAAGGAAGGCATCTACAAAGCGTTATATAGAGAGGAAAAAGGCGCTCGTGGCCGCGACAGGAGAGAATGTGTCTGATACAGATTCCATAGTTTCCGATGACGCGCAATTATCGCCTGTGCAAAAGGCACGAGCGAAAAATAACGCGGATAAGGAAGCGGAAAGGCAAAAGAGGATTGCAAAAGTGTTAAAAAATTTAGAAATGAATCTCACAGAAAAATATACTGTGATTCCTGACAAAGACACAGACTCTGACACGCGCAGAACGAGATTGAGTAATTTGCATTCGAGTACTTTGCAGCCAAATAAGAAAAATTCATTATTGAGCACAATTGATGAGAAAAACAGTGCCGAGAAAAATATATCCTCTTTAGAGAGTTCAATGGAACGAGAGAATTCTTCAGTTTCGTTAGCTGAAAATAATGTTACGGCAGACGTTAGCGTAAAAAAACCCGAATCACAAGTTGACGATGAAACGTTTACACCGTACACGTTGAAATCCGAGCTTGTGATCGGTGACGTTACATATGCCGTAACATCAACGTTGATTCTTGCGGATACAGAGAATTCGAATAATTTAACAAAGGATTCTAACATTGACGAAAGCAGTCGGGAAAAAAATACTGATATTATCGACGCGGTTCAGTTACGTAGAATAAATAATCCCGTGACGTCTGATGCAAATAGCAAGCCAGTTAACACCAAATCTGTCGAAAGGTGTTTAAATATCGAGGTAGAGGGTAATGAATTGTCGGTTTTGAAACGTGTACAAGTTGAATTGGCAGATTTTGTCCAAAAGGAAATGAGGCACAGAATATTCGGCACAAACGATAGCGTTGCGAAAACATTATTTCCCGAGAAATTGGACGATGTCAGTGCGATTTCTCGTAAAAAACTTGATGAGAAGTTGAAAGGTATAATAGAGAGAGCTATAAAGAAGAATATCGAGTCCTCAATCATTAAACATGCAGATGATACATGCGGATTCGCGAGGGTCTCGCCGGCGATTGCGAAGGCGGCTATGAGTTTACCCGAATATCAACCGAAGGTCGTACTTAAACGTTTAGATATATCAAAAGAGAGTAAGCTCTATAACATCAATAACCTTCACGTTTTGAAACAGGCCGCGCCAAGAGGGAGCAGTCATGGCGGATCCATCAGCTTAACTTCTCGTAAACGTCGAATTGTACCGCCGATAAAGTATAACGACTACAACACCTCTGCGTTGGATTCTGATTCCGACAAATCGGACGACGTGATCTCTCCCAAAGAAGCATCCAAAACTTCGACTGAGCACGCAATAATACATGGCAGTTCAGCGACGAAAAAATCACTGGGAACGAACAAGCAGATCGTTACTTCTGTCAAACGTATGGAAAATAGTTCGATGGTCAAAGTTTTGGATAATGGCGCTAAATGGGCGCCTCTCTTCGTCGAGCAAAATTTAACGAACGAACAGAAGGCTGATTACGAAGACACAATCAGGATAGAGGGTGCCATAACCGAAAATCATATATGCGGGGTATGCGCACTCACATTTAGCAGTCGAAAGGACGTAGAGGCGCATGTTCGTACTCACAAAACGATGCCAAGCGCTAGTGTCACACACGTCACAACGTTACAAAACGAGAATGCAGCAGCGACACCACCGCGACAAAATAAGCAGAAAATGATGCGTTGCAAGAGGTGTCATGAGATAGTCGAAGCCCGTTTCGTGAAGTCGCATGTCTGTAAAACAGCTACAGAGATTCACAAGTGTTATGTTTGCAATTCCATGTTCCGGACGGAGAAGCTTCTCGTGCGGCATTTGGAAAGTCACGATCAGTCGGAATTCAACATAGTAAACGCGATCGGGAACAAGAAATCCAGCACTATCGACGTGCCACAGAAAACGCAATCCACAACGCTGCAAGAGGATCAGAGAACTGAGACCGCGACAAAAGTGCAAAATGTGTTAACCGAGAAGAACGATCAATCTGATATCCAGTCCGACAAGATAACTAGTACAGGCGTAAAACTCGATAGCGGGGAAAATATCGGAGAAAGATCTAAGGAAACATATACCTGTTTCGTATGCGATAAAATATTCACGGACGAAGAAGTGTTGAAGGATCATTTGCAGAAACATTGCGATGATCTGAGCGAAGGAGAACAGAGCAACAGCAAAGAACAATATCAATGTGCTATCTGCGGCGATACTCTGGAATCAGATCAAGCATTAGAAGAGCACGTCGGTAAACACTTGTTTGATGACGAAGACGACAATCCCAATTTGATTAGCATAAATCAGGATAATAAGAGCAATAATGAAACAAAAGAAATGGAAATCTATTATTGCGGTCAATGCTCAGAATCATTCGATTCGGAGATGTCGTTGGAAATGCATATGCAGGAGCACGAAGAAGAAGTTGCGATAGCGGAATGGGAGAAGCAAGGAATGAGAGTCATCAATCAGTATCAGTGTATGCTTTGTGACGAACTGTTTGATACAGAAGAAGATCTGGCGGAACATTTGGACATACACAACGGAAATTCTCATGTATGTCAGTTATGTGACAAGCCGTTTCGCACGTTGGAGGACTTGCAAGAACACGTCGCAACCCATTGATGTATAGTTCTATAAATTTTGTCCCATGTATACAATAGGATACTCTAAAGAGAAAAAACTCTAGTGAGGGTATTCTAAAATATTTTTTGGACGATAAAAATCACAGCTGCTAAAATTGCAATTGTATATGTAATTATAGTTAAAACATTTATACAATTTACATAATTGTTATAAGATCTGCCAATAATGTACATGTAAATTGTGTTTTTTGCAAAAGTGCAGCCGTATATTTAATCAAAAAGTTTGGCAATTTTAATTTGTCATTATTTACATAATGATATCTAAGAACATTAAATAATTTATAAGTTACATGGAGTTTGTACATGTAATATCAATTTTATTATATCATTTTTTTTTGTAAAAGATAAATTCGATTAGATTGTTATGATTCAAATAAGATAAGAAATAATTACATTTATTTTATTATTTCAAAATATCTTATTAAAACATATTATTTTAAATAAAAGTACTATTATAGGACATAAGCTTTAGAATAGAAAATTCATATTTTAGAAAAAGAGAGAGGAAAAGAAGAGTGTATATATTATTATAAATTTTGGAAAAATTATATTCTATTCTAAAAAAAAAAGAGAGAGAGAGAGAGAACATAGTTTCTATATAATATATATTAGTCATAAAACACAATCTTATAAGAATAATGTATATAATTAAAATCTCTAATGTATATGTAATTAAAATTTATTGAAATTTATCATAGAGAGATGTAGGATAAAAATATAATTTTCTATAAAATATGATAACTTAAATAATTTACATTCTATATGATATATTTACATCAATAAGCATCATTAGTCATAAGAATATTTTATAAGAATAATTCTATGCTCATATAATCAATAAAGTAATGTACATATTTATCTTACATAAAAGGTATTTCCTTTATATTTTTTTTGTTTTTGTTCTTGTTTTTCTTTTTTTCTGTTAATTCATATATACTAGAAAATATTTTAGAATATACATCGGGAATTTTACATTTTCTCTCTTTTTTTTTATCTTGCTTTAATATAAAACACACACTATATATATTTTGAACATAAAGTTTCTAAAACTTATGCTAATAACACATTCTTTTTCTTTCTTTCTTCCTCTCCCTTTTATGGAATATTTATATTAGTTAAAAAATTTATATTTTATCAAAAATAAATATTACATATTTCCAATATATATTCTGAAATATGTATTTTGCAGTATATATAAATTAATAGAGAGAAGAAAAACACAAAAAGAAATTATTGTTAAGATAAATATTTGTATTACATATCATTATTCTCTTATAAAACTGTTTTTATGACTAATGCATGTGGATAGTAAATATGTCATATAGTTGTCTAAGTTATATTTTATGAAAAATTAATTTTATCGTATATTTCTGTCTATCATAAATATCAATACATTTTAATTCTATAATTCTATAAGATCTTCTTTTTCAAAACTTTTTCAAAAAATTATGAAGATTTATTTGGAACTGCGAGACCAATATCTTTAAATAATAAATTGGATAACTATTATTTCGAATTATGCACAGTCAATAGAAAATAGAGAATTATAAGTTTTTTTATTAAAAGATTAATAACATTTATTTTACTTTTGTGAGTGCTTCTGTTTATAATCAATTGGAGAAATAATTATTTCTTTAAAAAGATAATTCTGTAAAACATTTAATATATATAATATTCATACTGATAATGAAAAAAGCGTTGTATCTAATTTTTTAAAATAGATCACTTAAAGAGTGTAGTTCCAAAATAATAATATATTGTATATGAATTAAATATACTGTGTATACTTGATATCATATTAAAATTTTATTAAATACAATAGTATCAAATATATGATTTTAAATGGATATAAATAAATATGTTGCAATATAATTTGTTTGTGGAATATTGTGCTTCTTGAATTAATAAACTTGCTGTTTCATGTGAGGATTAACTGACATTTGATTCTGTCTGAATAACATTTATTTTTTGATTTCTCATCCTTTTCCTCTTTTTGCACACTTCGGATTTTTGGTAGGCATTGTACATCCATACTTATCTATAATCCAAATTGTATTATCATTAACACAATTTATGCACATAAAGTCACCGACCGAACTGCTTGCTCCGACTACATTTTTTCTTATATTCTCTTTTGTACTATTCAAGTCACATAATTCGCTTACATATGTGAATATGCCTGTGTTTTAAAAATAATTTATCCTGTAGAAGCTAATAAGAAAATAATAAAATTAATACCATTATAGTTATTAATGATAAACATGTATAAATCGGAAAAAGATAATGTTTCCTATAAAATATAAGTAATTTACATTAAGACATTCTAAGGATTTTCAAGTTTAATCTATAATTTGATATAAAAGCAGCTTTTATTTATATAATAATTTGATTTTAACGATTTATGTCAGCGCAATAGAACTTAAATGCTATTGTGAATTTAGTTATAAATAATTACATTTTTATTTGTAATAACAGGATGTGAGAGTAAGAGAGAGACGGATGGGAAGAGAGGGTATGAGAAAGATTGAAAGAAAGAGAGAGAGAATATGTATATGATTATAATAAAATAAATTTTTGTCATATATATATATATATATATAAATTTCATCTGTATGTATAATAATATATTATTTCTATGATAAATATAATGTGATAAATGGACAGAATATTTTGTATAAGTCATTTATTAAATATACATAAATTTTATACACAAGACAGGGTCTACTTAACAACTGTATAAAGTTGCGAACCCTTCACAAAGTAATTTAGAGGGGTAATAAATGAATGATTATAAAAAAATCAGACTGAATTGAAAAAGAAAAGATTTCACTATATTCTACGATATTTACATAAATATTGTGTACATAGACACAATGTATTCACAATGAATATTTAGTTTCTTCAATGTCTATTATAATAATCATAAATCAAATATCCCTCTGACTCTGCAGCTAACACATTAAATAACTCATTGTTAGAGAAACGTTTTACGAAAAAAATTGTGATTTTTGGAAGTAAATAAAGTGTTAGCTACATATTGGTTTTATATGATTTATGTAGAGTAACTTTCTGGAATTTTATGCATTTAGTTTCAGAAAAATTAATTTGATATTTTTTTGATACATGTATGGGGTATTTGATAGATATTATTACATTTATTAAATCAATAATGGTTAATATGAGACATTTCTATATACTTTTTAGTATACGATGTGTTACAGTTAATTCTCTGTGCGAAATATACAAGAGTGAATCATATTTTTTTAAATAATAATAAAATACCTAAGTTTTTCTCATGTAAACTTTTCTAATATTATCGGATTTATATAGAAACAAGTTATGTACACACAACATACTTTAGACGAAAATATTTTTCTGGATTCAACGTAACATTGATAATTTATTCATATATTTGTTTTGCCAAATTATTATATCTTAATTATAAAATATAATTAATAAAGAGAACAATTATAGTTTTCTGGGTCCCGCGAATACTCTTTTTTTTTTTACATACTGTATATTAATATTTATTTAAAGTAATGTCCTGTATATTTTATGTGTTCACATAAATATCGCAACGCTTTAAATTCGTTAAATGGTAATAATAACTTCACGTATTGCTATACTCTTATGTCTATTATGTACAATGACACCATTTAGATAGACATTAGATTTTAATAATATTTTTTTAATAACAATAAATTAAATAGAACTCTTGTCGCATCAGCCAAAAAATTATGAGTAGCAACGAGCCGTAAAATGATTGTACAATATTCCAATATCTAAACTTGCTATACGCGCCGTACGCGTGTAATCCATGTTTATCCATTGAAATTAACTAATAAAGGATTTTGATTCTAACTTAGCTATCTAAAAACAAATTTAAAGAGTGAGGAGCTATCTTTTTGCATAAGAAGCTATTCATTTAAATTAATTTCGCTATAATTGCCTCTGTTGCGGAGGATAGATCTCGAAACAGAATCACTTCTCACTATACAATTCGTAAATGCAGACAATTTAGGTTCAAGTTTTGGACTTTAAAATGTTGTAACTCGTTTTTTTCATTCTATATTCATTCATCATTCGTCTCTCTTCTAACGCGCCGCGAAATTGTCGTTCCACAAATTACAATTCGCGCAGACAACAGCGGAGAGAAACGAAACGCAATTTTTGTTCTTCGCGCAAAGGTTACATATTTAAGTAACTAACGAACTTGTGGATTTGGCTTTATATTAGTTAATCTATTGCGACACCAAGTCTACATAGTTCGCCGGATAAAGACCCACTTTACCGTCCTTTCTTCCTTTACACCATCCTTGTTCATCTTCGTCTTCTAGCTTTTCGAATACATCTCCTGAGAAAGATTGTGAAAATTCGATTTATATATAATATAACATAATATAATATTATATATATAATTATCGGTTGCTTTTTAAACTATATTAACCGCGAGAAATAACGAGACAATCGTATCTCTGTTTTTCGCTCTAGATATAGAAAATGATGTCATATCAGTTGATTATGTATATAAATAAAGTTAAATCGAATGACTCCGAAATTTTGCGAAAGACACGATTTATGTAGGTACCTTGCTTAAAACTAAGTTCGTCCGCCTCGGCTCCTTCGTAGTCGTATAGTGCTCGCACGGGAACCCCTGGTTCCCCATTGTCGACCAGTGGTTCACCACCGTCCTCGTCCCATTCCTCCTCTTCGAATGGATTTGACTCTTGCTTGGCGTTAGTACCGTTACTGCAATCATCGTACATTTCACACGCGGTTCTTACTGGTTACTAGATAAAGAGCTCTGTACGAGCCATTTTCAACAAACTTACGTAATAGTCGCAGTCCTATTGACATTATCGCTCTCGTTGTTCTTCTCTGAAGGCTGTTTGCTCGAACTTATTGTGTCGGTTTTGCTATCTCCGTGATTGTTGTCCGCTGATATTACACGGCCGGTGGACTTCGATTTTGATTTGTTGTTGACCGGTGGAAATTCCTGTTTGAAATGTGTGGAAATATATTAGATACGTCTCGACAAAATCCGCATAGTGCGTAACCGCGATATAGATGCATGAATTTCTCTCGACAAAAATGCTATGCGTGCAACCAAATGTTTCATATGATTTGAGAGCCGTTCGCTGCGAATATTTAATCAGCATGCCAACGATGCATGTGCGATTTTGTTAAAGCCCTCGTTATTTCACTATGTCTATCTTCTCAATAATCTTGCATATATCAAAGAAAAATTGACTGATTCAATATCCTATGTTCTCTCGTAGTAAGCACTGTTCACTTGACGATGTAAGAAATTTAGATATTTTTATAGAGAAGATAGACTATCATCGTACATCTGTATTTTCATTACAATTTATAAGTTTAAAAAGTGCATATTTACAAAGCACGATAAGGTTTGAGATTGTGTGTGTTTTTTTTTTTTTAGATGAATTCTAACAATTAACATGACAAAAACTCTATAGACAGATTATATGAATTATGAGTAGTTGAAGTAATGTTATTTTGATTCTTAGTCACAGATATATCATTATCGAAGAAAGAAACATTTTAAATGAGATATCATTAAACAATATAATTCAGCTCTGATGACTATATACAAAATTTTATATTGTATCATGCAAGAGAAATTAACATAGAATGACCTATAACCATCGCATTTTCTTTGGAACTTTCTTCTTTCTTTGGTAAATATTTTATTAAATATCTATATAAGTTTGTAATCTCCATTAAACACCCATTTCGATCATTATATGTTAAATTAAAATACTATTAGAGTATAATTTACGCATATTTGAGAAATTTGTGGCTGAAAGAAAATACGACAATCTTGGTACAATCTGATTTATAATTCTTCTATTCATGAACTTAATTCCATATTATATTTCCGTTGTTTAATCCATATATAATACGACACTTTCATAGTAATATAATATTTTTAAGCATGTGGAACATGCAGATGTGTCGCACGTGATTTTTAACAATCGGTTGCAGGCATATGACTTATTGTTAAGCTCGATGTGATTTATATTTATTGTAATAATATAATTATCCATACCGTATACCATGAACAGGATAATAAGCATCTTGAAACGAGTCAATTCACAAACTTTCGAGGATTGCAAAATTTTTTTATCGAAATAAATCTAGTCAAGAGAACGATTACTAAAGTATAATGTTTTCATCTACTTTTGTTATAATGATGACACAATTCTCTTATCATATCTTATAAAATATATCATTCAAAAGAAAAGAATTGTTTGCTTAGATTCGGCTACTTTATACAGGAGCAGATTTATCTGTATAATCTTTCTTCTCGTCTAATAATACGGTACAAATATCATTAATTTGTATTGCAAAAAGATATGTATGTTCAGAAAATAATTTAAAAACATAATCTCCTCTTGAACGATGTGTAATTTTGCAATATTTTATGACTTATATTTCCTGCCTTTGTCGCATTGTATATTGCCTCAATAGTTTGTAAATTCGTTCCTCTTATATCTGCCACCCAGGGGAGGAGGCTGTCCATGTTCACCTTTAGGCAGAGATCCGTGCGATTACGTGCGAGCGCAAGCGCGGAGCGGATTTACGGTTAATTCGGTTAAGCCGGCTAAGAGCTAGAAGCTGAGAAAGGAAACCCATCTTGGATGACCTCGCGACCAGCTGCGACATCCGCATTAAAAGCTATCGCGTGCTTGCCTAACCGGTGATGACCTCTCGATCGTCCCAACATGGCCGATCGAGACGAATCATAGTCGGGGTAGGCTGGACCGGGTTTTGGATGTATTCAACAATTATAAAATGAGATTGCAGGCGGCGCGTGCCATGTGTGTAACGTATAAACAAAACTTTACATGCAGATCCTCGCCGACCGGGCGTTGATTGATGAGTGTGATGGAGCCTGCCGGGAGCGCCTCCTTCGACTTCGAGCCCTTCGTGATCTCGCGGAACTCCTCTGTGTAGTCCTGCATAATAGCAATGTCCCAAAACAATCACATGCATGCATTCCGGAAAATTGTCGTGGGTTTCTCCTCTCTCTCTCTCTCTACCTCTTTTTTTCCCCTTTTTTAAATATTAAAAATATATTGTATGATATTTTATATCATTGTATGGGAATTCTCGATATTACTTAGTTTAAAGTATTTTCGGATTAAAAAAAAGTCGAGGCGAGAGAGGTGACAATGTGGGGTTGGGCGTTATTCTGGCAACGAGTTTAACCATTGACACAGTGCGCGCTGACGGGAGACAAAGGCACATATAACATCATTTAAACAAAAGATGTAATTGATTACAATAACAAAACACATCTTTTTGGAGGGCATAAGGTTTTTTTATATAAGTTAATTAAACTGAAAAATGTTGATAAGAAAGATCGGCAATACTTATAATCCGTGATCAGTATAAAATGACGATTGATGAGCTCGCGTTATCTACAACGATTGTACAAATTTTCTATAAATTGATAAGCTATTAATCTTTCTTAAGAGAATGTTGCGCTCCCAAATGATATAGTAAGATAAATATAAGATTATGAGTAGAAGCTTGAAAATTCAAGAAGACAAAATATTATCGTAAGCGGAGTATCTTCTCGGAAGCGCGATTGTACAAAAGCGTAATCTTTATTTAATGTTATACGATACAATTTGACGACACAACAAGTTATGAGGGAGTTAAAAACACTGATTAAGAGTATGTTCGTTCGTCTCCCTTCAAGTGCGTAAGATCTTATTCGTTATTTTAGCGCAAATAGGATATCATTCTCACTATATATATTATACATTATAAAAAAATCAGTATTTTACTTATTATTATTTTAAAGTGGAAAATTTATTTCTCTCTTAATAAAACTTTATTTCCTCTAAAAATACCGATATATTTATATTCCATATTAAATATTTCAAACATTTAACGGCAAACATTATTATTATTGTATTCTTTGTTGGACCAAGTGTGCCAGAAATAAAAGAATATACGGCAAGGCGCACATAACGATCAAAGAGTAACGGTAAAATTATTGTAAAATAAAGGGAAGAGCTATAGAGTAATATTCAATCCACGCTACAGCTATATGTTGTCTAACAATAGATCTTCAACCACGAGCAGGGCTTTTTCATGCGACAGTATAGAGTTTTTGTAGTGCATAGAGAGACAAGCATAAGCGAACTTACCTCGAACTGCGGCCAATTCATAGCCATATTTACACCATGATTATTAGACCACCATTTGAGATCTTTCTCGTGGTCGGCGTTATTTATCGTATGATAAAATTCCTCGTATATCTGTGGAAGCCTGAAAATCATAATATACAACCCATAAAATAATAACGATAATGTGATACGCGAAGGTTTCTCATATTCATTAAATGTGGCAGAAACTGAAAGATAGCGATTTCAATTTTGCCAGTTTTATTATTTAATTTAAATTATTGTAAACTGAATTGATTAAATAATGACACTGAGAGCCAGTAATCAATATTGATTATGATAGACGATCGTATCACATTTATAACATATAATTGATTTAATAGAAAAAATATATTCTTGATTTTTTTTTTAATTTACGCGTTTATCATGCCGTATAATTGTGCAATAATAGAAAAAGTCTTACACTGGATCCTGCGATATGTTCAGACATTTGTGAATGCCGAAGAGGACGTCTTTGAAAAATTGTAGTCGCTGCGCCTCCATTTCCTGGCATTTCTCAAACACTTGCGTCATGTCTTCCATGTACTTTGGATTGTATTGATTGATTTCTTGAAGCGCCGCCTCGTATTTCTCCTTCGCCTTCTGCACTTCCTCTTTCGTTTTTTGCACTCTGTCCTGCATTTTCTTTACCTGTCAAAAGAGACGAGGAAAATATTTAGAAATCTTACAGAAAGCATTCTTCTTTAATGTTGGCTTAAAGGTAAAGACTTTGGTTGGCATCACGAGATATAGTCTGATAGTTTGAAGCTTTTAAAGCAGCTTTAAACTTTATGATGGTAAAAGTTTATAAAAGTACGCTCCGTATATATATTAAAACTAAACCTTTTTCATTTTTCACGCAATTTGCATTTAATCTCCAATATAATGATTATCACGCGACATTTTAAACTGATTATTTTGTTAGTTTACAAAGTTCAAAATTTACAAATGTTAATTAAAAAGATAATTTTTAATAAATAATCCCAATTCTTTACCTTCAAATTTATCTAGCCCATCGCCAAAAAGCTACGAAAGGTACTTTTTTTGCGATATTAAGCATGAATGCCACATTAAGGAAGGAGACAAGAGATATATATGTATATATAACGATTTTTTAAAAAATGTGCAAATATATATATATGTATATTCTGTCTATTTACTACATTAAACTACGTATTTTTTAATCTATTTATAAGTGTTTGCCTCGTCATGCAACTACATATAAATAATGTATAAACTAATAGCCGTTCTCAATCACAATAATTATCTAATATATATGTATTCTAAAGAAATTTTCATATTAATACTGAAATGCATCGTTACATTTCTCAGACAATTTAAAAATGTTTATTTCTTGTCAAAATACAATATAAAAATTGAATATTTTACGTACAAACTTTTGACATAAAAAGAGTTTTCTTTTTTTAAAGTTTCGGATTTTTATTAAGACTAGGAAATAATAGCAAAATTTATATAAATTTTATGGATTTTAAAATATTTTTACATCACAGTAATTTTACATAATTAGATAATTACAGCACTTAATAATTACTTTCCGACCACGTGAAGTCGCTGTACAGTGAAGACACAAGATCGAGAGTTGTCTTGGATAAAATTTACGTCGTTATTCGATTTTACAAAAAAAAACATCGTACGCGCACGATCATTATATGTGCCGCGAGCGCTCTAAGAATTTAGTGCATAGAGATTTTATGTATACCGACTCATGAATTATCCATATTTCATGCACGTGCACGGTGTTTCTCATGTTTATACCAGTTTTGAGTTAACCAAATTACGGTAATACACGTTGAAGTGTGTACTCTTGTAATTACGAGTAACGCTTAATCAATCGGCGGTGCAAATTATATCAGTCATATTCCTCTATATACGTAGCAGTCCTCTAAATATATACGCTGAATAATTATTTTAAGCAATAATAGTATATCTAACGTGAGCGAGCAAAGCATGCTACATTTAAATTTAAGAGATAGATCAACATTATAAAAATTGAGATAAGAGATGTAAAAAATGAAAAAAAAAAAAGAAAGCATGTAAAGGTGACATAAAAGGATATATGTTGATTGCATTCTAATTTCGATTCATTCGACTGATCAATTCGAGCAGATACTTCTCGTGCGTTAATCGAAAAGGCTTAAATCAGAGGTTTGCTTACCAGCAGAGCCTTCTGTAATAAGAGAAAGAGGGGAAAGACACATAAGTCAAGTAACATGCTACATGCAACATCATATACATACAAACTGAACGTCGCCTATTTTATTATTCCTAAGGATTTTTGGTACTCTGAGCCTCCATGCATCACATCCACAATCTGTCATCTAAAAACGTCGTTAGCCGTCTTTCAGAGATGTCTATCTCCGATATCGAGATCATTATTGCCGACTATGCGTGCGCGTGAGTTTGGCGGGTTTTTTTTTTATATTTTATATGCTTTTTAGAATTAAATAGAAATTTATGAAAACGCGAAATTTTATAGAAATTGTTTCTTCTTTTTCTAAACTTACATCAATCCTTGCTCCCTAATAATATTTTAAACAATTAAAAAATAATAAAACTGAGAAATACAAAAAGCTGCAATGTAATCTTTCTTTTGCGTTGCAAGTTTGTTTCGTTATTTAGGTTTGGTTCCTATAATTACTACCGTGCAAGAAATGAAATAAAACGTCTATATTGGTTCGTACAGTGACTATTACAAAGTATCCTTTCCGTACCGAATGAGAGATGTTGGGCAAGAAACACAAACTGAGAACTCTGCGCGCAGAAGCGAACGAATCGGATATCGTTAGCTCACTGCGAAACGTTCGAGAGAAGCAAGAATGGAAGAAGAGAAAGAGAGAATAGCGCATGCAAGAATTCTTAGAAACATACAAGGTGTAAAACGTACGTTTTCAGAGCCTCGGGCCATCTGTAAATAATACTCGCTAAAGAACAACTGTATCTACCGTACGTAGAACCGCGTGTAATACGCGTGATCGAGATGCCAAGAGACTAACGTGAACATATGATGTTAAAAGTATACATTGTGCACATCTATATAATTCGATTGTCTCATTGTTTTGAAAAGGATACTGTTAAGAATGCGAAAAAGTGTATTGCCGTGAGATTATCTTAATTCGTGGATGTTAAACAATGTAAAATACGCATTGCTGTTGATTGAATAATAAATATACGCAGTATGTATGTATATGTTTGCGCTCACGAATTGGAATATTCGTATAACAACGTTTAACTTGTCACCATTATAATTACCGTTTTAAATATTATCACATTTTTATTTATATCCCTTCGAGAACTCTTATCTAATTAAACAATATATTTAAATAACATATTTAATAAAATATCGAGAAATTTTACGGTTTCCACCAGAATTTTAGGAGTTGTAAGTAATTATTTTATTAAAAGCAAATTCGCGCAATCTTGCCGTATCATATTTGTAACGTGAATTAATTTTAATTCGTCGGTCTTTTAAAAGCGAACGTGATGACGGAGCGACTTCTATTATAGTAGTACATGGTACTACTGGTTGCGCCGCGATCGTTAATAAAACGTTACGAGTGACAAGTGATGTAATATGTGTGCGCGAGATATGCGGGATATACAATGGATTGTGACATGCTCACCTGATCCGGCGAGAGAGAACTGTCCGCCGAGGCGTTCCTCTCCATGTTCGCCGCGGTACGCTCGGTCTTGCAGCTGTTGTGATACTCCGACTTTGCCTTCTCGACCTTCTGTAGGAGTTTCGCCCATGGCTTTTGCGCCTTCTTGAACGCATCTTCCATTTCCTTGCGCTCCTTCAGGGTCATCATCGACTGCAATCATAGAACCAAGCCCGTGCAACATCAGTTAATATTACTATTGCGTGCAAGTACTATTATGAAAATTGGTATAAGAGGAATCACTGAGAATAGTAGACATCAAATTTTCCATCCATAAAAGTGATTATATTGGACAAAAAGAATGTAACAAAAGTAAATTTTTGTAATATAATCTAAAAATAAATTTTAATTATATACGTCAAAAAATGCATGAATGTAAAATGCAAAAATGTCAAATATTTTGAGAGTTGGAGTTGATATTATTTGTTGCATCAATTACTATTTTATCATTTAAATAAATGTCACCGTTCGAAAAAATTTTTAGGAGAGAGATAGAAATCTTGTACACGACTTCAAATTTTTATATCTGAAGGGAATAGTAGATGTAATTGATGTAATTGTTCGTACCTTGTGGTACGTGTCTTTCTGCCACGTTTTGACTTGCTGGACGATGTCATTGCAGAGGTTCTCTTTCACCCTGAGATGAAGATCGCAAAGTCTGTCGGATTCTACCAGGACACCCTTCCATGCCGCCTCGGTCGTACCATATTCGGGTCCTTTTTCGATCTTGTCGTTCCAATTCTTGGACCAATTCTTGAGTGCCTTGGCGTAGCTCTTTTCAATCTCCGCCCTTTCCTGGACCAACGCTATCAAACTGTCGCAGAGCTTATGACCGTCCTCGATCCTTCTCGTCGTTCGCTTGTAGTTGCCCGGCTCCCAGAAGGAGTCTGACGTTGCTATCAGCATGTTGTCGTCGCTGTGATGTGACATCTTAGCCTAAGTCGAGAAATTCTTTTCACCTGAAAATGAAAGGAGAATAAACGGTCAGAGAGACAGCAATAAAAAAAAAGAAATTTTATTGCTCTTCGTATAGCACAGAATTTTATATCCGTATTGAGATTTTTAGACTCTCTCCTCTCTCTTTTATACTAATAGTTTTCAAATTCGTAGAAATAAATGTTCTTTTCGGTAAATTATGGTCATTACTCTTCTGTGTACAAGCGTTAAACCGACAAATCTATTCTGTAGGGCTTATTTGATAAATAAAAAACAAACTCTTTAAAAAATTCAGCATATAGTATTTGAGCATTTGTGACTTGCCTGATTACTTATTTAAGCAATATCTCTCAAATCAAGGAAACATACAAATTCGTTACAAATATATACGAGTATATATGTATACTGCTTTAAATAGATTTAAATTTCAATCCACTTAATGTCAGTTTTTATACAGCAATTAGGTGACATCGTAATGTTTTTAAGATAATAATATTAATTACATTATTAATATACGAAGATATTTTAAGACAACTAATTTATCTCCATGATTTCTTCACTATATATTTCTTGTTATATATTTCTGTATCGTTGCATATAGTAACTTATTTTCCTCAATCTGTTTTATATGCTAAGAAATTGCAGACTCTTCGGTTTCTCGACGAAGGAATTTACGAGCTGCAACAGACATGGTAGTCGTCCCTATGCAGGAATGTTGAATATTTGCTAGAGCGGGTATGGCAGAGTTATTGGATTATGTCTCGATTTGGATCATCGATTGGCCCAATTTGCGAAGCCATCACAAATCTGCGCGGCGAGACATGTATGTGCTGACACATCGCGATACGAGTATGCATAATACTTTCGAATTCCTTCCTTAAAAATAACTTTAGAACGCTTCGGTCTCGCACGCGGGCGAATGGTTCTATATAAATTTTTTTATATCAATAAAATATGTGTTTATTATATTGACATATTTATTTTCCACAGTATCTAATTATTTTAGTATCTTATTCTCAATTAAAAATGGGATAAAATTAAAATAATAAAATAGAGTTTTAAGATAAAATAATATATAATATTAAAAAAGATTAAGATAAGTCCCAAATTTTTCCATTTCTCGGACAACGACCGTCTCGTTGAATAAAACTCGTATCGAGAGAGAATTGCTCTCGTCGAATACCTCAATACTCTTAAAGCGCGATTTTATTGCAAGATGGCACGCAACAGCCGAGAGAATGAAAATCGTGTCTGTGCGATGCTGCGCGTGCGGCGATTCTCGATTGGGTCAAACGGACTAACAATTAGATATTAGATGCGATAGTTCGTCAAGACTAGTCGCGTCTGTACGCATTCGTATGCAAATGCAATGCATCTAATCTGCATTCTCCGACTCTAGTCATCAACCGTTGCGGAATTGCTTGATGGAGTTTTACAGCCAACAATATTGGCACCGCTTGTTACATCCTGACAGTATGAATTACAAAGGAAAACAGTTTCGGTTCACAGAAAAACGGTTGGAAAAACGTATAAAAATCTGATCAGTGTTATATATTGTCGCAAGTTCTTTATATTCCATGTATTTATATATAACTTTTTAATTTGGTAAATTAAATTTATAATTTACTTCCCATCCTTTGTAAGTTTTATACAATATTTTTGTTTTTCAAATCTCAACTTTTATATGAATTATATAATTTATAAAAAGACATTGAACTGTCAAAAAATAATGTTAATATAGGATACAAGAAATGTAAATCTCTACTAATTGTAAATAAACAGATATGGCAATCAAGATTCTTATTCTCAAACACCTCCTTGAGTTAAAACTCACAAATGTGTTAAACTGTCTTCTTTGGAAAACGCAAGAACAATATCACTTATGGGATCACATGTAAATGAATGCAAAAGGAAACAAATAGCGGCGTTTAATAATGAGATAATAGTCGTTCGTGGATACGGAAGTATTCGTGGATTGTACATCAAGAAACGTCCTTGCTACCCAAAGTCTTCGGTGAAAGTCGATGAGAATGATATCTAGGGACGCAAGATCCGTTGTTCCGTGGATTATGAGATACGTTTTTGTAGAGAGAAGAAAAAAAAAGATTAAAACCCGTTGTGTTTTCTCGGTTCTTGAGCTCATCCTGTTGTACTTGGTGAGAGAATACAGAAACAAACTAGAGTATCGATCGTTGAATAAATCAAGAATCAACCAATCAACTGTTATTTCGAATTGGATCGTACAATAAATATTAATCTTAAAAAAAAAGTTAATTGCATAAGAGGACCACAAAATCCGATGAATAAGCTCGCTATTTTTTAATCAATAATTAAATTCCTGTTTGTTACAAATATTGAAATCAACTTCGATACAATTTGTATCCATTAATTTCATTCGAAATCGCAAGTTTATTTATTTGTTTAACTAATTTTTGTGGTTAATTAAATATTGCTTGTTACTTGGCTAAATACATTAATTTACTGGACTAGATAATATAAATTGTCATTTCTCTTGAAATTACCTTTTCTAGAGTGCTTTGATTTAATGAATATATACAAGGAAATTTACGGAGAATTATGCGCATTGCACAAGAAATAATAGACTAGGGTGTTAGCGGTCGTCCGGACTAATTTGCATAGGTTTTAATGCAAACGCTTGTGAGAATAATATATTCTTCAATTGCCCCGGAATACATATACATATACATAATTACATACATAGACTTGCATTTCTGTTTCTCAGATCTACAAATTGTATCTTAAATACTATGAATCTTTATGAGTATTTTCAAGTATTACCAGAATAAACAAAAAAATTACATGTTCTTTTAAATTTATATCAAATCAAATGTTTCTTATGCAAAAATCAGATGTTAATAATCCTAAATAAAGTAAGATTATATACATATATATGCAATGTATTTTAATTTGAGATATTTTCATATATTAATTAATATAGTAGAGTTCATACAAATAATGTGTAAGCTACACGATTGGAGTGCTATAGAAAGAGAGAGAGAGAGAAAGAGAAAAAGAGATCATATAAAGATGACGAAGGAGAGTAAAGAGGCGTGGGCCGAGGAATGCTGTCAGGCCGGCCTACGGGATTGATCGACCAGCTCGAAAGATCGAGGCGGGAAGGTCGCATCAAGGCCTTGGAGCGGACGTCGATTTTCGGCATTGTCTCGGACAGCTGAAACGAGGAGAGCTGTTGCTTTACAGCTCTCTCGCGTACGAAATAGCTCTGCGTGAGCCTTTCCTCCGCGAGCCCTTTCTTTCGCTCCGATTACGAATGGGCACGGTCGCTCTGGATCGTGGAATGTTGCTCTACGAGTTAGATCAAGCAATCTGGAAGGCGCCATGAGCGTGAACGATTAGTCGATTACGCTCTTTTTTTTCGTGTAAAACTGCAGGATTTACCAGCGCATTGTGAGAGACCGACGAGGGTATCGCGTGTGCCGGCGTGAGACACGATTGATGAGCTCCTTGATTCATGTAACGATCTTCTAATATCGACTAGAAGACATGCGTGAAGATACGCATTAGAAGATTGGAGTTGTTGTATTTAAAGAGATTAAAAAATACATGATGTAATTGAAGATCGGAGTGAAGAGATACGTTAATGCAGTGTAATTTCAGTGTATCAAAAATTATATACAAAAATTAGACTAAATATGTTGCATTTAATTCGATTAAATTACGCGCCTGTTAACAAGTCATCAATATCGATATTAATTAATTATAATGTGAACAATTCTGAAATATTCATACATACATAATTTTTGCTAAATATTGTATTATAGAATGATCTTCAATTTTTGAAAAAATATGCTGAATTGTGTGCGCGATATTGTGATAACATGTGCGCAGTAGATATTTCAAAAGCATGCTAGTGTTGGAAAATGCGTATGCAGATACCATAAAACAAACTGCTTATATTTTTGTAAATAACAAGATCGTGCCACGGTAGCCATTTATATTTTAAAGGAGTGTTTGTATATATCCGACCCAACTGGCAATTTATTGTTTGATAGTGATCACAACGTTTCGACCATATGGTTTTGGTCCTTATCAAGTGAACTGCGTTATAGTTAGAGTTGAAAGAGAAAAAGTCGCTATGTCATAATGACACTGTGTCAACCTCTCTGTTTAAGATACTGAGAAAGACATTTATATTTTATTTTTGTAAATCTCTCTTT
>NW_021848439.1:1818886-1830321 GCF_003651465.1 Formica exsecta | reverse complement strand
AAGCATGCTAGCTTTTGAAAATGCCGCGTATGCAAATACCATAAAACAAACTGCTTATATTTTTGTAAATAACAAGATCGTGCCACGGTAGCCATTTATATTTTAAAGGAGTGTTTGTATATATCCGACCCAACTGGCAATTTATTGTTTGATTGTGATCACAACGTTTCGACCATATGGTTTTGGTCCTTATCAAGTGAACTGCGTTATAGTTAGAGTTGAAAGAGAAAAAGTCGCTATGTCATAATGACACTGTGTCAACCTCTCTGTTTAAGATACTGAGAAAGACATTTATATTTTATTTTTGTAAATCTCTCTTTCCTTAATTCTAAATTTAATAATTGCAATCATGCATTATCGTTAAAATCATGTACATCGATCATTAAGAAAACAGAAAAATTTTTCAAAAATTCTTGAAATTGAATATTTTTTCCCTAGAGAATTAAATAAAATTTTATTGTATGTATAAAATTATATTGTTACATATTTTTAGCAATGTCAGTTTGTTTTGCATGTCTATATTTGTATTTACAACTTTTTGTATTAGACAGTGAAAATGTCGAGTTAACAAGAACACCTTTGATAGACGGAACGACCTGCTTTTGCGCTGACGACACGTGTAGAAGAGAAGTACGAACGATATGCTGAATCATTACGCCTTCGTTTTGTTACGTCATCATTATCGGTTGCAAGGGTGTCTGGTGCATCTTATGCGTGCTTTATAATATCTTCTCGAGTATCTTCTCTCGAGCGTGCACGCATCCTTGTTGAAAGTTGCATCGCTTTCATATATGCATCATTACGGGGATGCAAACCTGCACGTGCATCATAGCACTTAAAATACCAGTAAAATATAACCATTATTTCTTCTCATTAGGTACTATTTTATTAATTTTCTTAATTCTATTTTTTAATTCCTTTTTCTAAATTAATTCCATTGCTTAAAAATTTAATTTTCTCAAAATAATAATTTTTTTAAATAATTAAGAAAATATGATAAAAATATAAAATACAGTTGTTCTTAAAGAGCTACAGTAAATTGTATCCAAAATTCTGAAAAATATGAAAATTTATTATTGTATAGTTCAATAACATGTTTTTAAAGATCTCCAAAATTGTGTTTATATTTATTTCAAATTATTTTCGCAGTATGTTATATATGCTTGTTCTAAAATGATTCGAAAAAAAATTGATAATATGTGGCAAAATTTATTAAATTTAGTTGACATAAATCGTTGATCAGATGAGATAATTTCTATGAAAACCGCGTAATTTCAAACATTCGGCAAATGAACTTTGCGCTGTGGTTGCATTTTTTGAAATGCTTTGGATGCAGATGACATCATCTCTGCTCTGAATAAATTGTCAGCATGTCTGGTGACCGAGCGCGCAGAGAAAAATAGAAAAAAAACGTCTCGATAAGATAAAGGATGTGTCGTAAATAAATTGTGAGTAACCGTAATCGCGTATAGCGATGAGAGGACGTAAACGCTCTTTGCAACCTCTAAATAGCATGGTTGTTATACAGCGCGATTCTATCATATATAAAAATTATTTTTACACATCCCTCCTTTATATTTATCGATACATAAATAACAATGAAGTCTATATATGTAACATCAATGAACGATTACGTCGTGGCTTTCCGGCAATCGTCGAACGTGATTTAAATGCCAAACAATTTATCCTCGGCAGGTGTTATTATAACAATAACGTTTATCGTAAAAATCCAAATTAATTACTTCCGGGTCTCCATTAATTAAATTTTCGGCCACTCTAGTTTAGAAGTAGAACAAGATACAGTAAAATCTCGTTATGATAATTTTAATTAACGTTACATCTCGGATATATAGAGTTCATTATATTTCATCGGCCCACTTTGTAACTATTATAAAATGCAACGGAGTTACTTTATAACGGTTGATAATTATATCTAATGTGCGTTATAATAATATTTTTATCCTCCTCCAATGCTCGATGTATACAAAAGATATATTACATAAAAAAAAAATTAATTACAGAAATAGATACGTATATATGTTAACGTTGCATTAGTCGCATACTTTCGAAAGCAGAGATATTTTGTTAAATTGAGAGATATATATTAAAAGATTACTTAAAAATATCGCTTATCATATATACCTATGTTTGATCTGATTATTGTGGATTTATTTAGCTGATAGCTAAAAATTTTACGCGTCTTCAACTTGTATTCACTTTACTGCTATTTATTGATGCATTCATAGCAAGAGATTTGCCAGGTTGCAATTATTAATGCATATCAATGTGACATTCCCGTTTCGAGTATCGTTTAAAGATTAAAACTCCTATGTAATCAATATAATTATTGATTATTAAATTGATCCGATGTAATAATAGAATGTCGGAATGGTTTTATAAATAGCTGTGTGCTACGGACGCACTGTAATAATAATGATATTTTTGCGCCACGTATAGGAGTCAGATCATCGATGCATCCGGGCAAATGACACGTTTCTCGATGTGGTCACGCTTGAGTCATCACGTTGCAGTTATCGTTTCGACTGAGAGTTTCCTTAATAAAGAGTATATCCACATTCGTTTCGAAATTACTGATAATAGAAATCGCATCGTTGTCTCTATACGATAAAGAAAATGTACAAATATTACCTTCTTGAAATTTTATTGATATTCGCGTTTACTGATGTAAGATTTAACCCTTTATAATATATAAGAAATTATTTTCATACAAACTAACTAAAATTTCGAACGTTCTGATATCTGTCTGAATCTCTAAATGATATTGAGAAGTAACATCTGCTTGTATATTATATATTAGTTGAAGGATGATTGTGCAAGTTCAGAAATAATTCCGTATAAGTATTCGTCGATTCGTATTTACTCAAGAAAATTAAAATATAAACGTTCGTTCAATGATCGAAAACCGAGAGGCCAACAGAAACTACGGAATGGGAATTTGTGCCACGGCACGCTTCGAGGACAATGCCGAGGAGATGGCACTTAAGGAAATATAGATGGCCTTATATATATATATAAAACGTCGCGCCACGTTAGGTAAGGAAAACATCGTTTACGGCGGATTGTGGCGAAATATATAGACAGAGTTATACGCGCGAAGTTTCTTCGGGAAAACGAGGCTTTGTATCTTTGCTACATGAATTTAATTTATTCCGATTTATAACTGCTGAGTTTGTCTTATTGTCTCTATAAAAAAAATCTCGTTATTATCCTCTTAAAAATGATTCTATATAATTTTTCAGAGAATTTTATTACACTGACATATTACAAAGAAGTTTAGTTTTATTTAGCCAACCAATATTCAACGTCAAAAATAATTTCTAAAAATTACGATCGAGAGATCATTTCATCAAAATTTTTTGATATAAAAATTATTTTCATACTAATATTTTTCGCCTACACATCTCGCGTCTTATTCCAAATGAGATTGTCAATTTCAACGATTTACGAATCGGCTTACAAGCTTCGAGAAGCGCAGTTTTCTATCGTCAGTTCTACCGTGAATAAGTTTCTTGGGCAAAGCCTCCGACTTTTCGAGACTGGCTGACTGTTTTAGAGTGCTTTGAAAAGAGACACGATTATACGTACAGAGAAATAAAGCTCGCTTCGCGACGGCAATTCATGTCCACGAGATATGCTGTTCAGAGTACACATGTACATTACGTGTGGTCTGCGTCTCTTCCTGTAGCTATGATGGTGTCTTTGAACCGAACATACTGCCGGTCAACAGTCGCGAATGAAGATATTATGCGTTTTTTATTCTGTTTCATAAGATCTTGCTGCTGCGGCATAAATAATAAATACAGTATGTCAATTTCTTTGGATGTCGAAGGTGATTGGATGTTTGACTGATCAAATCGTCATAAATTCGTGATTAGTGTCTCTGGCGACTATAGTCATTTGTCTAGAAATAGCAATATCTCGTAAGTTGATGTCAGACAGGGACGGATAGCTAGTCATCAGACAGATGGAAAGTCATCAGTTTCGCATTGAGTGTCGGAAATGAAGATATTCTACATCTTTTTTCACTTGCTTCGTTGAATTGATTCAACATGTTGATTTATTAGCTTCTTAAGTCGCAATCGTAAAATGCATTTCGTGTTTGCGTAATCAAATCATCGTAAAATGGCGAATATAGGTTTGTGCTTAGTCACATTCTAAAATTAGCACTATATCGGAATGGAACTGTACTATTATCGTAGCGAATGAAATAATCCATGTTTTTATACCGACAGCGTCAAGCGGAACGTTCTTTCACATATTCGCGCGATACATTCCGTTTATTTCCAGTTTTAGTAATTAAAAAGTCCATACCTCTTTTTAGTTTTAGCCTATATATTTAATTAACCGTTATAATGAAGTAATGAATTAAATAATTCTACTTCTAATCTTTTTTGCTTCGAGACGCTTTGCACGGTTTCAAAATTAATTTCTACAGAAATGTAAAACCATCGCGATCTCGTTAGTCATTATAAAGTCAGACGGCTAATTAAATAGTTTTGCTTCATCAGTGCGCGCCCAATATTATATTTTCCGATAATCGCGAACGCGAAACAATTGCGATGCTTTTATGCGGAGATAACGATCCGGCCTATGACGTGGTTTCAGGACGATGAAGGATGTCTGCATCTGACAGTGAATCACGGCAACGACGACCTGCCGTTTGCAGAACAGAGACAGCTTGACCAGCGATACCTAATATTACACTTTACACAATTACATTCGCAAATTTATGTCCAAAATTTGGGTTAATATGAGCCCTATTAATCAAGTAACTTGCGGTTATTTTAAGTAAAATTGTATTGTCATCACAAACGTTTCGATGGGCAACTTGAATTAATAAATATAAAATCAATAAGGAAAGATCGATCTTTCAACTATGGTCTTTTTATGGACTTTTTCCTGATATATTTTAATCATGCACGCCGGAGGATACTTTAAAAACTGCATGACCGTTGTTTCAAGGTTGAAGCAACTATGATTCCAATTATAAAACAGTAGAGATTAAAATATTAACTAAGTCAAAACTACATTAAAAGTTGCGATCTTGATTCTTAATGTGACGTCTTCTATTTAATCGATAGCAGTCTATATACTTATGATAGCAAACATACAAATTTGCACTCGCTATTTTGAACTTGAAAATCGAGTCTCAAATGTAGGTCGCGCCATGTTTCGATGCTTTATCATTGTATTAGCAGAAATGTCGGGGTCATTTTGCGCTTCGGTAGAAACAAACTGTTGCAAATGTCACAAACATCCCTTTATATGCTATATCATTGTCAATACGAGCTTTTCTACGATCACATTTACTTCTTCGGAAAACTTGGAAAATATATTTTCCTCTATAAATTGTTGGTGTAATATTTTTTTAAATAATAATTAGAAGTACACACACATTTTAATAGCATGATTATAATCGATATATTGTTTCTTTTTACTATATTTTTTATTGTTAATAATTTTTGTATAAAGTTGTACAATATATACGCCACGATAAAATAAATTATTTAGACGTGCAACTATTCAAACTCGTCGGTACTGTTTGTAGGTATTTTATGCGTCTTTCCGTGAAACGTTGCGATGCATTGTTCTATTCGTACTATTCACGATCGATCGTGGACGCGGACGCGGAGAAGATTAAAAATTTGCTGGCGCATTACCAATACTCGGGAAGCTCGAAAATAATTCACGAAGCATACAATGGAGATTTTCGCGTGCGTCTGATGATAATTTTCGTAATTGGAATGTGCGAGCCGTGCTAGCCGTCGACAAAGTTGCGGTTGGATCGGAATAAATGGACGAGGCATTTCCTCGCAGTATAGATATTAAGAATAAAGCAACAGAAAAAGGGGCTGAACATATAGATAAAAATGCAGTGCATTTTAAACGCGAGATTTCCTATATTGTTTCCTGTATTGCACGGCACTGCGACATTTATGTGTGAGTCAAGGCGCCGCCTGTGCTGAACGATCTCTCGATTGCTCGATAATACTTTTTTAAAGAATTTCCTTGCATTAATAAATCCACATTTATTTTCTTATGATTAAGTAAATTTATTTTATGTACTATATGTATATATTTTTTTTCATGTTCGCAATTTTTCAATTAACCATTTTTAATAATAATTCTCTTTTTCCGCCAAATACATTTATTAAAAAAAAAAATAAAATTATTGTTTTAAAATGTATTTTATTTTATGGACATTTAGATCGAATGAGAGTATTGATTCGTGGATATGCATTGATAAATCTATTCGATTTATCATTATATATATATATATATATATATATATATATGCGGCGATGAAACCGGTTGATTAATAGCAGATCGTTTACGAACACGTGGTAATGAAAAAGCGTGAACTTGACGCTTCAGCCAAACTTTCTACGCATTTATCAACATTCCTCGCGACGCGTATTTTCTTATAAACCACCGTGGGCACCTGTATTTTACTGTTATCGGACCTGGTATCTGCCCCGGCCGGTTTAACAAGAAGCACAAGAAGGTCGTGTAACGCGGCAAAATTACTGCAACGTGGTACGTTACGGCTGTCAAAGAGAATATAACAACGGATAAATTATGAATAAATTATGAACTCTCATTACGGATGCGAATTACGGATAAAGCAGAGTCATGTCAGTAACCTCCAATTCCGCATGAACGCGTTGACGGTCGGCGATAAATTTGCATCGTTAAAGATTGCGCTGTCTGCCGTTACGTAAAATAAATAATCGATTTTAAGCGTCCAGCCGCACGACGAGAACCATGTTTACAATGCGTCGTTCGATCAACCGTTGAACGCCGTATAATTGCAAACATATTATCTTGCAAAAGTAATACTTCATTTTTAGAATTTTTCAGATATAATGCAGTCTAGTAACCGGTTTTTCCAAAATTCTCATGTTTCTGATATTACATTTTAAAAAATGTTTTTGCGATTGAGAAAATAGATTTCGTCCAAAAACATGAGATGCCAAGTTGATGTTTACATTAAATATATATATATATATATATATACATAAAAAAAGCCAATATATTTTTTTTTATTAAGATTGATTTTAGCCATAAAACTTCGATAAAACTTTTAGTACGTTATTTAGTACTTTCAAGAAAAACTCACATTTCATAATTCACATTTAAAAAGGGTTTTTAATTTTGGAAACTCTCTTTTGAAAAAGTTCAACAATCAAATTACATTTTTTATAATTATTAGAAAATCAATATCGTCGAAAATTGTGCACGTGAATAATCAAACTGGAAACAGCACGCATGTTACGTTAAGCATATGCAAACCGCGTACGCCTGCAGCATCTTTTAAAGATACTATAAAGAGCCCGTGCAGCCCTTATAATAGTTATGCCATGTGTTTCGCACTTTAACGAGCATCGGAACGGCCGGTCTTCTATTAGGTGAGATGTTGGAGGCGCTTTTCTTCGTCGGTGGAGCGCAGAAATTCATGCAGGATGATCCTGAAGGTGCAATTAGTCGAAGCTGCTCTTCTATTGGCCTTGAAGCGAGACCTGTTAATCCACCTGTACGATCCTTAAAGGCCCCTTCAGATCGAGATTATTCACGTTGAGGGGGATGAAAGGCTCGAATCTGGGATCAACTTCGCAAATCCGAAACTCAAACATTCATAGGAGATATGATAGAAAATTCAAGAGTCTGCTTTCTTTTAATCTCAGTAAATTTTGCGTAGAAAAAAGTTGACAATAAAATAAAATAATAAATATCATTTTTTATCCAATATACAGATTAAACAATTTTGTAAAAAATGTTTACATGCATAATTTTCGATGATTCTTTAATAATCATATAAAAAGAATTATGATTTGATTTTTAATATCTTCCAGGTTTCTATAATTTTAGCAACCTCTAAACACGTGACATTTTTTTAAAAAATTCTAAAAATAACATTTTTAAAGTTCTATCCGAAAAGTATCGAAAAGATATAACGTGTATGGATTGCTCTCAACTATATACATAGTTTACCCTACTTCAGCTCTGGCAGAGTACTTTAAATAAAAGCGGTGATGCGTATATACGTGCGTAGAAAATGGCAAGAAGATGTGGCACAGTTGCACGCAGTTTCTTTTCAGTTCGAAGGATTGATTTTACGAATACAAGAGACAGTCTTGCGAAGAGAAGGACTTCGTTATCGATCGGATGAAACCACCTACTTTCTCTTGTGTTTCGCTCGACACACAATCCCGCTATATGACACGCGATCGGGAAGCTATCGCATCAGTATCTTTCTCAGGATTTAAGCATATTATATTGCACGTCATAGATCCGTGCTGTATCAGGTGCTGCGCATCCTTTCGTGAAAAAAAAATTGTTGTCATTGCGATATCTACGATCATAATAAGACGTTATGGAGATATAACTTTTCTCACGATACGTTCCAGATGCATTCTATATTTTAACGTTACATTATACAGTTTAATCTTTTTTGCAACATGTGTATATAAGTATTGTATGGAAAGTAATGGAAAGTTTGACGCTGCATCAATTTCGCCACGACCCTTCATGTTAATTTGTCATATGAATTATTGAGTAAATTTAGCAGAAGATAAATTTTATATAGTGCGCAATATCTGCAACGTTAAGTGCTTCATATTTTTCTTTTACAGAGTATCTCGGCTAGAACGTCGAGAAAGACGGGAAAATGGATAAGAGTAGCGAGTGGGGTGACAGAAGAAAGGGTTTTGAAATATGTGGAGCGTAAAGAGGCCGATAAATTTCAGCGTCTATTCGCATTGGATCGTGATATCGTGATTGATAACGATTGTGCCATCGGTACTAAATTATATTATCGGATATCGCTAATACGATGCGATACAAAATTATCTCTATCAAAGAAAAGAAGAAAATAATAAATTATAAATACATTTAATTCCTTTGATTTTAATAATCCAATAATTTCATCTGCAATAACAAAATTATATAGTGCATTAATTATTATTAATTATTACATATTATTTGAGGCAAAAATCTTTCGTTCGCGATGTTAATTAAGTTTGTAATAAATAAAGATCTCGTGCCAGGAAGAAAGAGACCATGGTTACCTTGCTACGCAAGTTTAATTAAAATCAGTGCAATAATTAGGCATAATGAAAGTAAATTGTTAAATTATTTCGTACAATTCTCTCATTGTCGGCAACTAAGAGAAAAGATCCTCGTTAAAATTCCCGTGCGTGGACGTTGTTGATTACGCTTCCCCATGCGATAACCATGTATTCGAACCCTCGCTAATGCAATTCCACGAGCCGTGATCGAATTAGTTTCTGAACGAGGCGAGCCAAGGTTAATAATGGCCAAGTACGGGATGTAACGTGACATCGATTAAATCGTGCGACCTAATTTGTGCTAAAAATATCTGCTCGATGAATAATCTTCGAATACGTTTTAAAATGAGCACATATGTGTAACAGCTCAACGGAAAAAAATCTTTATATGTATTTATATTTATCTTTATCATTGTCAATATAACATATACAACACTCTCTTATCTAAACTATTAAACTAATAACAATACTATAATATTGAAAATCATAATTTTCTGTCTGAAAAAATTATTTAATGAATTAAGAGCGTTAGTTTCAGTAAGTCATAAAAAGATTGTCCAATAATATATATAAAAAATACTCTATTTAAAAATAAGTACATATTTAAGAATTAAGAAAAAAAAAACATTTAAAAAATTTCACCGTTTTTGTAAATTTTCCTTTAATCGATATTTTTTAATAAGAAACTCAGAATAGTTCTTTATCTGCTTTTATGAATACTACAAAAGATCCGTTAGTTTCTAAATAGCAGCGATTGTATGTGTATAGATTGTACGGCAGGTATCTGCGAAAGGAGAAGAGAAAAAAAGGGCGAGATCCTTCGAGCGCGAGTATGCGTAATCATATGAATACGCGAAGCGCATAGCATTCCAATACACGTTTACGCGAGACATAATACCACCAGATTTTTGTGTATTATACCATGTTTGTGTAGATTTAGAATAAAAGACGCGCAAACGACAATAAGTATAGGAAGCTCAACAATTTTTACGTTTCCTAAAATGCGCTAATTAAGGGACTCTCTTTCATTGCGTTTTCATCGTACGCACAAAAACGCGAGATGAAATAAATATATTATTTTTGTCTCTATTGACTTTTGATATTTCTGAAATAATTTGAACGTTATGTCAACCCCGATATCTGCGTGTTGCACATTATTTATATAAATCTTTTCGGCTTTATCGAAGAGTAACTGGTCATGTGTGATTTTTTTTCGTGAGTCATGAATTTTTCTCTCTTCTTTTTCGAATTATTAAACTTTATATGTGTATATGTGATGTTTTCATTAATGCCTGATATACATATAAGCATTCCGGTAGCGTTAAATCTCAAATCGAAATTTGTCGACATTATTCCTTTAAAATAAAATCTAGAATTATCGAACGTGATACGAAAACAAATCCGCGCATGTATAGCACGATAGCGACGCACACAAATCCACAGGATGTCGCCCGCAGCGAAGCGTGTCCGTGACTGACTCGCACTGATAGATGCGTGCAGAGGAACTCCATGTTTAGCGTTTCTTAAGGTCAGCCAATTTAATGTTCGTACACGCCACACTTCGAGCATTTCCATCTACATGGAGAATTAATGCGAGTAAAGGTGCACGATCGTGAAAAATTAAAACTTAATGTAATTATGCGAGTAAGGTAATGATAATGTTATAGTTTTGACGTTTTTATGGAGTATGAATTGTTAAAATATCGATCAAATTTAATGAGTTCTCCATATGATTCATTCCCCATTAATTATTCAAGGAATTGCCTGATGGGAGAGAAGACGACGCAAGCGCTACGTGACCTTGTAGAAGTATTTCTTCAGTACTGTACTTAACACATACCAGACACTCTTAAGCTACCACGCACGCTAATGAGCTGCACGCAGCGTACATTTATTATATTGTTTGCGTTCTATAGATGATCTTTTTACGCCCCTGATTTTCCATCGAACATCATATATGGTTCGAAATTTGCACTGTGCTTTAAAGTTAGGATAGTCTTGAGAACAGCAATAAGAATACACTAATTGAATATCTTAAATAGACGTAGATTAACTCCAGACTAATTATCAATCAACAACTTTAAAGTTCAGATTCAAGATCTGAAACTTGAAATTTCGGGGCGTTCAAATAAACGCAGTCGACCAAGATCAAGATTATAATTCCGAACGGATGAGAAATCCGAACTTCGTTATTTCCGTTTGGATCGGAGCTCCGGATGTCGAATCGGAATTAGAATAGAAAGCTGACGCATGTCGACGAACGTTCCATCGATTTTCGAGCTTTTATAAACTGACTCGGAAGTTTCAACCACGTGAGCTTTACTGAAATAAGCTCCCTTTAAAAAA
>NW_021848439.1:1805138-1818640 GCF_003651465.1 Formica exsecta | reverse complement strand
ATATTTGGTCTAATAAAAATATCATTGAATGAAGTATGTATGTCTGTGGCAGCCCGTGACGTAGACTTTAATTAAAGCAACAGCATTTTTTTTCCGTGTATAAGCTTTGCAAATATATACTGTTTATATAATTTCTGCTAAAAAAGAATTTCCTTTCTATTGAATAAATTTCTAAAAAAATCACATCCATGTATATACTGCATAATGTAGTACTTTATATTTTGCAGAAAAAATTTCAAATTTTAAATTTTTACAAAAAGCAGTGAGATCCCACAAAAAAACCTCACAAAGGTAAAAAAAATACGCCAAGTATATAAAAGAATCCCAACTTGCCCGCAAAAAAAGTTTAATATTTATCCCTAAAAAATAACTGTTAAAAAAATTTTTCCTTGAAATATAATTTTCATAAAAAATAAAAAACTATAAAATGATTTTCCTCTAACGTGAACTTTACAAAAAAAAACCCCTTTAAAAAAAAAAAAAAAAAAAAAAAAACAACAACGCGAACCAGTTCGACTAGCGACGTAGACTTCCTACCTCGGTAACGCATGGTTGAACGATGCATCTCGTCCAACAGGATGCTTTTTTCGATTTCACTGATACACAGGCACAATCACAGTTTTACGCACCGACGTGACACGCGCACCATTTCGATAAAAGCAGCTGGGAGAAAACCCGGATGCCACGTTCCGTACGGATTTATAAATAAATCGCGGCTCTCTGTACGCAAAACGGACGTGCGATCCACGCGACACGATGGTCGAACACGGACTGACGTAGAAGAAGACTCGTGACGTACTCGTGGCTCGTAGCTCAGAACGCAGCTGAATGATCGTGAGAAAAAAAAAAATACCTGTTATTACGCGACACGCCAGTATAACAGGTAGCGCCCTGCTCCGAGACGAGGAACTCTGTTAACTCTTCCATCACAAACGGGGATAATCAAATTATTCCGGAGCAGTTTTTCATCATCAGCAGTTTAATCTTGAGATTATTCTCATTATTGTGCCGTAAATTTTTATTTGCACGACACTCAGGTAGTTTCAATTTTTTAGCATTTTCTGTTATTTACATACATTCTGTTATGTTATAAAGGTAAATGTTCAGATTAACTTACACCTCACGGATCATTTCCATTTTCACATATATTATAGAGGGCACATTCCTAAGTAACACGCACTTTGAATTTTGTGGCGTTCTTTTCTGGTTTCAGAGATATGCGATTTTGAAGTATCATAATTTTCGCATTTATTTCTATGATCTTTTCACTATATCTTACTTGCGTGTTTATGTTTTTTTGTTTACATTTGCGTCACTGTCAGTATATTTTCGCTAAGAATTTCTTTTGTTTACATTTAGAGTTGTTTTTATGTTACTGCTAGTACGCTTCAGAATCGTACACTTGTTCAGTTCCGCTAGAAATTTCAAAAGAAATACAGCAATGAAGCTTTACGAATTTCTATCCATTACTGCAGATAAAAATATTGCTTCTCCACGTAAAGCGAGGTTCAATGCAAACCTATGTGTCTAGTTTTTTGATAGTAGAGCCTCCCCGCAGGAGGGGCGGAACATACTGTCTCCACGCATATACTTTTTAATACGAAGTAAGGTTTCACAGGGGTTTACAACTTTCCACTTTATATTTACACTTTAAAAAGTATATGCGTGGAGACAGTATGTTCCGCCCCCCCACCCTGCGGGGGGCTCCACTATTAAAAAACTAAACACATAGGTTTGCGTTGAACTTCGCTTCGCGTGGAAAATGGAAAAATTCAAGGAGTTTCGTTTCCGAAATGTAAACAAACACTTTTTCCACATCTGATTTACGCAAATACAACAAAAACAAACTTGATTTTTTCTTATTTTATAACAGAAAAAGCATTAAAACTTGTGAAACTTTAAAATTGCATATCTCTGGAACCAGAAGAGAGCGCGACAAAATTCAAAGTGCTTATTACCTAGGAATGTGCCCTCTATAATAATGTGAAAATGAAAACGATTCGTGAGGTGTAAGTTAATCTGAACATTTACCATTATTTTAATGACAGATGATAAATTAAATTATATTATATGTAATATATATGATTATTCGAAATGCTAATTATATTGATATACAACAAGTATAACACGGCCGACCATAAGATCATTAACTCGATGTTATAGTAACTAAATTAAAATATTAATTAAAATAAATATTGTATTAACAATAAACGAATTAAATATGCACTATAAAGAATAGCTTAATGAATTATGAAACAATAAAAATATTTTGACATGTTTTCCTCGAAAAGAGGAGGTTATTTCATTATTATTATCATTGTAAGCACCATTACTAATCGATTATACGGATTCAAAAGTCAATGAGCTATTTGTATTAAAGAGTCCTAGTAAAAAATAGGAATGACAAATCAATATACTTTCACGAAGATGGTCGCTGGCGAAGGTCGACATAGTAAAATGAAGAGAAGGCTTACGTAAGAATTCATTCGTCACAAGAACTTATTTACATATAGTGCTAATTATGCCTCTGTCGAGGCACACAGCTACTGAAAGTGCATACATAGATCAAATTCAGTCAAGGCAGACAATTCTCGAGAATATCTCATGTTTTAAAGATCGCAGATAGAGAATGTTGTTCTAATTGAAAGTGGCATTTAATCTCTCAATGATCAAATCTTGTTTCAGTTTTGTCACAAATAGAAAGCGGAGATTGTAAACTTTATATTTCTCTGTATCTTTTAATTATTCCTTTATAAATATTTACATATTTATGATACTTAGATATTTCATGATCCAAGAGATTCTCTCCCGACCATATATTTTTTCTTTTACATGATTATTTAGAATATTATTTTACAGAACAGATATTATGACGATATTGCTTTCATATATATATAAATATGTGTGTGTATGGGTAAGTAAGAAAGAGAGAGAGAGAGAAAGGGACAGAAGAGGATAATGAACTCGGCCGATTAATGTAGGTAACAAGCACGGCACGATAATATCGCTTAATTGTACATTCTTATTAGTGTTTTTATGCAAGATGTCGTCTTACATCGCTGCAAAACTGCTGGTATTCATCAGACTATAACCAAGGTCAGTACTCACGCGTATTATCTAACGGTAATTTGAATCTGCGACACGTTTAAAAATGCGATGAAAATGAGAGTGAACGTACATAGCAGTCTATCTATTTAGATTTTAATCCTTCCTTTTTGCAATTTCTTTATATATAACATTATATCGATTATTATGTATTTTTATATTTAGTAAAAAATTTTTTTACTCACATTTATTATATACATATATTTTCTCAATAATTTTTCAATTTTATATAGATCCTTTGTTTATATCTTTTTTCTAGCAGAAATCATAATTAGAAAATACTTTTTAATGAAGTAGAATGTTGATGACTAATTATATTCACGTTTTACTTTCCCAGAAAGAGAAGAGATTATTTATATCAGAGATAAAGTGATTTTTTTCTATTAGGTGTTACATTCTCTATATATTTTATTGCTATCTCTCATAAATTCTTTTATAGTAAAATTTGCATAAATACTCTTAATTCGCGAAATTCTGTTTGTTAATTCATGCATATATATTTTTATATTGGTTAAGTTGATTATCTTATTCAAGGCCAAGTAACTTTATTACTGTAATTAAAAAAGCTTATATTTTTTCCTCTTTCTAGAAGAAAGATCTTTTAAAATATTTTCTAGCAAAATAAAAATTATGTAATTATTTTTACATATCAATGACTTTAAGTATGATCATTTTCCTGATGCATTAAAATATGTCTCTTTACCTCTACAATTTCATCATTCTATATAGATAACAAATACTAATTATAACTATAAAATATTTTTTGTAATAATATATTGTGTGTAATAATTATTATTTGCAATAATTATCCCTGATTTTATTCAATCTCTTCTTAATAAATTTATAATTTTTCTATTATTAAGTTGAAAAAAAAAGTCTTGGTGTAATTTTAAAACATCTCTCAAGAATACATTCATGTCACCATTTTATTCGTGTTTATCTAGAAATCCTCGAGAAACGGCAAACAAGCGATTGAAAGGCGTGCCACGCGTTTCTTGTCTCTATTGATTAGGCTGCCGATTGTAGAATATAAAGGGATTGGCTTCCTAGTATACAACGTGATGGATCGAGAGGCCGTATTTGTGTTCAATCCTATTATAAATCCGCCGGTGATTATACTGCACGGAAATGCAATGCTCTTTGAGTATCACGAAATGACAAAAATGTGGGTGAAACTTGACGATCAATATTGCCGCTGACGTTTGCAGACCTCGAAATACATTTCATTCTCTGCCTGTTGAATTTTATGCATAAAGCATTAAAATATTAAAGTTCAGATAACCTTAAATGCAAATTTAATTGAAAATGAGATGCGAATTAATTCTAGGACCTAACATAAATATCTTCATTTAAAAAGCAAAAAAATACGAAACAAAGTAAAAATGTAATAAACAAATTTGTAGCATCAATTGTACGATTCTATATAGAAAAGTGGCCGTGATAGTATTCGCTTTATCTATAATGTTGATAATGATATATTATTCATTATTGGCGTTATTATTTCACGGAAACGCTATAGCGTACTGATTGGCTATTCAGGAACTCGTGAACGTCGCGCACCACCTCCTCTTAACTCTAGTGTCCCGTAATGTTCATACGGATAATGCATGCAAACTTGCTCTGATTGGCTTAATGAGGATGTACCTGCATCTGAATAGCGAGTGCAAATTATACGCGCGTGGTCTTGGAACCTATATTAATGTTATGATTATGTGTTATTTTCACTTTACCGATGGAAGTTACAATGTGTAAGACGGAGTTATCGAAGACGCTAATCGTGATGTGATAAGTGTTTTAATTAAGAAAATAAATTCACATTTCGCAATGATTGATATAATATACAAAACTAAAACTTTTGTACTCTCTATTATTTTTTTCTTTTTGTTCCTACATTTATAATGCAATACATTAATTATTATTTAACACATGTTTTCTCTTTCTTTTCAGTTTTTTTTTTATATTTTCATAAATATCTCTTTCTGATAAAAGAGATATTTATAAAAATTTATATTTCTCGTGAATACTCGCGCTGGGTAAAAAATATTGGATGAAAAGAAGGTGCGACAATATTGTAATAATTGAGCCTGTTAAAATGAATTGATATATTATAATGCCTCGATCTATTTTTTGCGACATTGCAATAGTTTTCTTTATAGCGAATCTAAATAAAGTCGTTAATTAATTAACGCGTTATCGGGTTCAATACTCGCTCGACGTTCATCGATGCTGAGATTAACGCAAATGAATGCATGGTGGCCATGCACGATGGAAGTTCACTTTAGGAATTACGTGCTCGACGTTCTGGCATTTTTCTTCTCCTGCTCGCTCATTTTCCGTTCCTCGTACATACAGCACCGCACTGCGTCGCATACGCGTTGCACAATTAATTGCAATCAGCGTAGCGTTTCTCGTTACTCTCCTGATGCTTGGCTTGTCGGGAAGAACCCGAGTATAATAGCGTTCCCCTCGCGTGAAGTGGAAATTTAAAGATGCGTCGTTCCAGTGTCGTGTTTATAGCTTCGGGGGCCTGAGATCTCGAGTTTACAAGAGACTCGTTATATTAATTAGCTAAATTAAAAAATTATCTGATTTATATCATTAAAAAAATTTACACACGTAAATATGTTCTAAAATAATAAAGATTAATATATGATCTTTCCAAGGTAAAAACAAGATGTGTAATAAATAATGACATAAGAGATGTTTGAATACAATAGATTACAATAGATTAATCTCCGACGCGGATAGCCATGAAACCATTCCAGACAAATATGTAAGATAAAGGTAAAAGATATTAATTATAAGCGACACATTTTTCACATTTGTCATAAATGAAGCTTAGTAAATGTCAATATTATTGCATAATGCAAATAATGGTGTCAAGGGTTCTTCAAAATGTAAATATAACTTCGATACAGCACCGATAAAAGTACAAACGTAACTCTACATTTTTGAGTTTAATAATAAAACTGTCGAATTTTCCCCGCAGATTATTGTCAACAAAATAAATAAAAAATTAATAAATTTCCTTGTACATAGTGTTCTATTTTTAAAATAATTTAAAAAAAAATATTGTTTTTTTATTCTACTTTGCGTCTAAATATTACGTGGGTGAATTCACTTCGCGGCTTTCGTCAATCACAAATTCATTTCACGTTGCGCGATTTTGTGTTATTTAATTGTAATCGTATATTTAATTACGTGCGCGAATCTGTTTCACTCTTACGCGTTTACTCATATTGCAACGAAAGCAATTTATGGAAGATCGCATAACGCGGTCGCTAAATGAGTTGTTGGCCAGCTGCATCATACAAAGTTACGTGCATTCTGAATGAGAATTGTGAAATATCCGATTCAAGCTTGCAGCAGTTAATTAAGGAATCATCATAGTAGAACAGTAAAACTGAGAAAAGTTTCTTGTTATACAATTTAGTATTCTTTGCGTCTTTAAGCTTTTCAAGAATCGAAAATTTTATTTTTGCGACTACATTAAAAACAGAATTATTTTAATTGACTTAAAGTTTCCAGCGCGCGTGCGAACCTTATGCGAATGTTGCACAATCTCGCCTGAACATACCGTAAAACGAATCATCAATAATTTTGCGACCGACCTTGAAGATATCTATCATCGTGCAACAAGGTGTCAGATTGTGGAGACACTTGCAGCGAGGCCGTTCGATCGGCGATAGCCAGACAAGACACAACGAAGGACTTCACAAGGAGGGTACAAGCGTCTCTCTGACTGTAACGGGAAGTAGCACGAATTTATTTCGTGGGAACCGAAGAAAGAGAATCGTTATTTGTTTCGCGTACGTCGGATACCATCGGAGTCTAGAAAATGGCGTAATTATGTAAAATAGTTAGATTTTTCAATTGCGGAAATAGAAAGATGAGATATTTTAGAGATCTCTACAGCGTAAAACACATTTTACATATAAAAAGAGAAAGAATCGGAACAGCAGATAGCAATGTCAATTGTATTTTCACAAATACAAAAGGTAAAATTATCGATTCAAGCACGGCTGAAAAAACTTTTCCTGCGATAATGTATTGTTGATTTTGTTGACGTTTTATGTTGGGTGTTTGCCAAAAAATTAATCTTTTTACAAAAAAAAAAAGAAAATACTTGGATATTTTATTACTACTACAAAAATATCATACTGATTAGGAAACGTTGTGACTAACAATAATTCTCGTGCCCTACCCTTCGCGAGCTGCTGAATAGCGAGCGATAAGGAAAGTTCAATGTAAAGCAGCTTTACACGCGTTGAGTATGTGATTATGAGTCACCGGCGAATTATGTAAAAGACATTCGCCGGTTATTCGCGTATAATAACATTCGCGATAAGCTACAATGCCGAACATATATAGGTATAAAAGTATCGACGATCGGATATTGCGGTAAACTGATAAATTATTTTCGTTTTGTTACTTCAAATATTGATCCAGTTTTTCGATGTACAGAAATAAAAAAAGTAGAGTTCTTTTTCTACCTGTTATTGTTTTTAAAAAAAAAGTTCTTGCACTCGAAGTATTTAAATGAAAATACTTAAGGAAACGCGGCCCGGAAGGAAAAATACGAAATTAATATAGAATGAAAAGTGTTATTATACACGGATTAATATAGATATATCTCTAGATAGACACAGATGGCAAACTTAAAATCAGGTCAATCGTTCATCACGTCATTAAAAAACGATTGCAAAAAATAGGTTCGGGGACCTCAATAAGCAGGTAATAGATACCTAAACTTGACTATTGCCAAGTTTGATCGTGCAACAGATAGCGGATAATCGATGGATGAGTGTTCCGGTTGTTGGCCACCGATAATTCTTCGACACAAAGATTACAAGGACGATTCTGGAAGCTGATGCGTGCTATTCTCATTTTACGTAATAAGATATCCTTGTCTATCGCGGGCGCATGTTTCGGAATGATTATCGCGGCAGTATCTCTGACAGAAGTAGGAAGTGTACAATATTTTTGAGTTTTATCGCAACATTACCTCGTGTGTGTCTCGATATAATCATTTTTTCATTTACAAAGAGATAATTTGTCTAACGCGTGGACAGTAGATAAACATAGGTATAGCGTGACTCACAAACTAGAAATATTATATAATTATAAATATATTTTAAAAATTTGTGAATTTTCTAAAAAAAATTAAAAAAAATCTATAAATTCTAAAATAATAATTAAGAAATCGAACAATATTAAAATATAAAATAGAAAATATAAAAATAGAAATTAATAAATATATATTTCACGCATGTATATGAAAATATTCTAGGCAACGAACAAAATCATAATAATCCAGCCTAATAGTTTTCTTTCAAATGTGAAAATACAAACAACCTTGATTCCTCTTAACCTAAGAAAAAGATATTGGTTAAGTCCGATTGTCAGTAAAAGGTTTAAGACGCGTCGAGAGCGTGACGTAACCATCGTCTGGCGCCTTAATTGCATTCATAAACGGTTCCGACGAAGACGTTGATACCGTCGGGCCGGGAATCAACTTCAAGCAACATTATTTTCATCACGCGCGAGATCTCTTCGTAAGAACACGGGCTATTGTGAACCCCTCCGACTTCACCCACGATTTTTCTCCGACCGACATTTCTGCCGAGAATAGCAGCGGGCATCGCGTAACGAGATACGACTACGGCTCTCTCGCGGCTTAGTTGATGATGCAAACACAACGTGTATCATGTCATTGCTCGGGATTTTTACGTCGTCGTATCCTTTATTGCGAGTACTTTCGCGAATTTATTAACGAGGGGTCCCCTCTAACTTGTTTTTATTTCATGAAGGTTGTACGATACTCTGGCGTATATCTTTTCGTAGCAGAGATTTTAAGCATAAATTATATATCTGCGATATTTCAGTTGTTGACGTTAAATCTTGTAAATGATTGTACATGGGCAACATTTTTAATTTTATATATGTATATAAAAAAAGAAGCACTTTTTGTATAATTATATCAGTCGTTAGTTAAGCAAAACCGAATCTGTGCTGTAAACAAGTGCAGTATGATAATGAAATGTAATATATGCGAAGAAAAATAGCTTGAGCAAATGGTTTACTTTATCTTTAAGATTGCATTTATTAAATAAGCAAACACTCCCCCCCACCCTCAATTTATTTATCGTTGCACAATAACTTCTTACCATTATATATATATCATTGTTTTATTTTTCAATACATCTATCTTTCCAATATCTTGCCACGATAAGAGTTGTAAAAAATAGGCAGTAATAATCTTGATAAATTTAATTAGATATAAACTCAAATATCCTAAAATTTATGCAAATAATAAAACACACCAATTCATTCATTCATTCATTCATTCATCAAAAATAAAAAGATAATATAAAGAAATATGTAAATTTCAAGTTATCAAAATACAATTAAAGGAGATTATGTTTAATTGAAGTTGTTGTCGAAGTATTTTGACCTCATTGCGGTATGTTCGGAAGAGAGAAGTCGATCATCGATTTGAGATTGGAATTCCAAAATCGGGGTCAACTTTGGCTGATATCTCTGCTAGCAGTTCATAATTATGCTGCATGCATTGATCATTTATGCATCATAATAGCATTTCGAATTGCGACATTATCGCAAATTTTGACAATATTATCTATGATTTAATATTATTATTAAATTTTATCATGCACTCAAAAAAGTGGTATTGCAACTACAGCAAAAATTTTCTGGGTGCGCAAAATTAACTGAGGTACATAAATGATTAGCAAATACTGTGATATCGCATATGTTTCGCATTTAATCAATCTAAGTGACAGAGACAGAATTTATATCTGAACTGTTTGTGAAATTTAGAAAGAATGTTTTTCTGTGGCGCCTATCCATGTTAAGGCCAATCATACTCGTTATAAAGTTTGGCTGTGGTACACAAAAAAAATTAGCGGCAAGAAACAAATAAATATATAATCCTCACATCTAACATATTTGTATAACGCGCCCAATCTATCCAGCTCTTTTAAACAATTTCTCTCAATTTTTCGATGCTGCAGTTATAATTGGCAGTTATATTTCTCACAAAGAGTGTTCTAGCTGTAGTATCGAAACTCATATTTATCCAATGCAGTGATTAACATTTGGCAATGGGACCTAAATTTTCTAGAAGATATTATTAGAATATTGCTGCTATAAATTCTATATGTAACAGACAATATTCTAACAGATACAAAAAATAGCGATAAATTTTTGTTGTGACACCTAGAAATCTACCTATATCAGCAAGACATTTTTTTGAGTGTGCAATTAAATGTGCTTTTATTTAAAAAAATAAATAAAAATCTTTAATCAATATGTAATTAAAAACTGCAATTAAGAGTATTTGCGAAAGTTATAAAATATAAAACATTTTTCATAGAATATAACAAATAAATTTAGAACTTTTATATAATTACACATTTTTTCTTAATAACAAGTTCATTAATTAAGTAAATGAATAATATGGTACATAAATGTGTAATATTTACATTCTTTTATGAAATATGTATTCTGAGGAACGTGGAGAAAGCGGCTATGCATTATATTATAGTAAGACAGTAAATGCACTATTTTAACGTTGCATCTAATCGACAGACAAATGGATTGGCACGAAGCGAAAATTATAATCTCGATAAGTAGAATATGCTTATAGAAACTTATAGCTAGTCATAGCTAGTCATAGCAAAGCGTAACAGCGTGCAATTTTGACTATGAGACTATAAGTTGTTCCCCGCATTGATTCATTAACTTTAATGATCCGTACGATTTGTTTTCTCTTAGGGTTGTTTCACTTCCACGATCTGGCATTTGGAGCACGAAAGTACTTGAATAATGGAAACGTACCGAGAACACGCTACACGAAGCATTGTCAACGCACCACCTGTCGCTACAAGTGCGATTGATCTACGCCCAGCTGATATAGACACGAATATGCTGACGTCAGGAGCATAACACATTAAATCCGAATAGATCAAATTTCTTGATCCCACCAAAATGCGCATTAATTTTAAACAAATACTGTTTATTGCTAGTCTATGCTACTATCTACAATAAAAAAATAAATGAAAAAAATTTGTCTTCTTCTAAGAGAAATTATACGCATTTTATTATATGTATTTATATTTTTTTACATAAGTAAATGTTTGTATAGAAATAAGATTAAACAAAAATTAAAAATAAAATCCGTTGAAATTTCCAAGAGTGCTCTCTTTGCTTTATAATTTTACAATTATTACAATAATAAATTCTGATATTTTTTTTTATATTATTATATTCTCTTTTAGTCATTTAAATATTTAGTTTAGATCTCTGATTGACCTATATATGTTTTTGTGGTATGTACATAATGTATATTACAGAGAGATACAACAAAGAGTTATACAACAGAGAGATATAACAGAGAAATACAATATATATATATATAAAATTTAATTATCTTACAAAAGAGCTTTTAGATCTGAAATGAACACGGAAAAGAAAGAAAAGAGATATATATTCGCTTTGTATAAATTAACAAAAGATCAACAATGCTAGAAAGACCAGGAAGGACGTTGCTATCTCGAAAACACGTCTTTTGCACTGATTCAACGAAAGGCAATTGTGATATTTTTTTTTATATTATTATATTTCTTTTTCGAAATCAATATTCGACAAAATATGGATCAAAATTTTTTCTACTACACATCAATTTTTATTTTGCAAAATATAATAACAAAAAATCCATATAAACAAGATAATCGGGATCCATCAAGGATTATGTGACGGAACGGACTTTGTTTTTATTTCGAACAGCAAAGTCCCATATTCCTAACAGCACTCTATTTTCACGGGTGATAAATTGCGAAAGTAGCCAGGGACTCTTTTAGAACACGAGCAAACAAATACATAAATCTTACCAAAATCGCTCTTCCTTTCCGCTACATGAAATTACTGTTAAGGCAGAAATAAAATATCGCGTCGCTGTGAATAACTTCGCGATTATGATATTTTTAAGCACGAAAATCCGATCTATATTTTTGAGAAACTATTATATCTGCATTACCTAGTATTAACTTAAGATATATATATATATCTTGTCCCAGAGTTCTATAATATATCAATTAAAATTTATGTATTTATTATATGTTATTAATCTAAAATTTTATTTTTTAATAATATTCAATCTTGCGTAATAATAATAAAATGTGAATTTTACAGTTATCTTCCTTTTTTTCCTTTTTATAAAGTCTATATAATCAGTTTTTATAAAATGTGGGCAATATCTCGTAATTACCTTTTTACGTCGGATAACATGTTCGCTATTAAAAACCTGTCAGCATATGGGGTCGCGTTGTGAACAAGATTAACGGTAAGGAAGAGAGAGAGATGATGACCCAGCAGAAAAAGAAAGTATAGCAGCCATTTCTCCTGCACGGATACGTGCAGATTTCTCGACGAAAGCAAGAGAGTGCACTTATATTCTAAAGTGTAATGCGTGATACCAATGGAAACTTAATTTGTAATCAAGTCGATTATCACCCAGACTTTTGCTATGAAACTCTTGTTACGAGAAAGCTCGATGAAATAATGCCTCTAGTTTAGACCCAATTAAATTTCAATTATCTCTGGGTCACCAAAAATCTGCGATTTTTAGGAACCTTTAACAATCAAGAAGAGGTATAATAATAGCATTAAAAAAAAATTTATATTTATAATAAAATACATTTATTATGTGTGTAAATCACACTTTTAAAGTTAAATAATTCAATTAATTATATACTTTCATTTATCTCTATTTATTAACATTTCTTAACTTCCGGGAAATATTTATCCGTAATCATCCTATACTTGCTTTAGTACGAGAACTTTTTACTTTACTCCAATTAATTTCCCGACCTTGCTCTGTTGTTCTTATAAACTTGACTACATGTATCGAAAAACTCGGCTTGAAAGGTAATTTGGCTGGAAATCGATTTCTATTAGCAATAAGCGCGTTTATAAAAAAAATTGATTCGTTAGAGAAAACCCGTAGTACAGTTAATTGCCAATTTCCAATGGTATTAACCCAAATCGAGATACATTCATGGCTAACATACGATATACACGTTAATTATTCCTAGCAGACCGATTTCGGCTGATTACACGATCTATACTTGATTGCACAACGTAAAAATATAACCGAAATTTTTAATTCAAACTTAGAAGCAAAAATTTTAGATATTTTAGATCCATAATTATATAAAATTTTATGGCTCTTTTAGTCATTTAAATATTTAGTTTAGATCTCTGATTGACCTATATATGTTTTTGTGGTATGTATATAATGTATATTACAGAGAGATACAACAAAGAGTTATACAACAGAGAGATATAACAGAGAAATACAATATATATATATATATATA
>NW_021848439.1:1790042-1804502 GCF_003651465.1 Formica exsecta | reverse complement strand
AAGAGGAAGACAAAGAAAAAAAAATAAGAAAAAGAGAGAAACAGCGAATTCGACGAGCCTTTTTCTATGAGCGCGCAGAGAAATCATTCGCGGACGAAAGTTTCGCGATTTAAATCGGGTCGCGCGACGAGTTCACTTTCGAGAGAGTCTATGGCAAAAACTGCGCGAGAGAGAATATGTACGATGCGTGCATACATCGTCTGGCCGTTCGTCATTATGCATGCGACGTTCGTCAATATCTTCTCTGTCAGCGTTGGCAGTCATTCAATGACTCAGACACGTGTATCACGCCGCGCATTCTGACTTCGACGGGGAAACTATCGATTATCGGCGTACATGGAGAATCATCTCGATTTTCCGATAAAAATAGAGAGATATCTTCCGACGGAAATAGAGAGATATCTAAAACGATACTTTAATATTAAAAAATATTGATATATTTATATTACAGAAATAATCTTTTTTATATAAAATTTGTTTTTATTAATGCTTTTTGTGCGTGATATTGATATTATAATTAATATTAAATAACTTGATGATAAGCAATAAAAAATACTTGTTTCATTTTTTTTACTTAAAAATCTTCACTTAAATATATATTTATTATAAATTAAAAAAGAAATTTTTTTATACAATAATTACATATACAAATAAAAGAATGCTGTATATATAAAAATGTAGATTTGAGAAAGCGATATACGCATTAAAAAGATGTATTTGAAATATTTCATTTAAATATAACAACTATGCAGATCTGAAAATTAGATCTCCAAAAAATTGCTACGTTTATGAAACATTCTTTTTTCTTAATAAAAATGCGTAATATTGAAAGAAATAGAAATAAAGATATAACTTAGAACATTATCTGAGAAAAGTGTGTAAGATATCAAAAATGGATCACATCTCATTGTGAACTCGAACATCACAGACGTGATCAGAAAATCGATTGATTTACGCGCGTATAATATTTATAGGAAGCGAGTTCTTCACGTTCTACTTGCTAAACCATTTGTGATTGCCGCTTTCTTGTATTATCGGAAAGACAGGATCAGAATCAGTAATAGCATTCAAAAACATCTATGTCTCTTTTTATTGATCAAATTTTATTGTATGAAGCTATTATTAAGAATAAAATTATGACACTTGTGTGATATATAATTGGCGCTTTTATAAAATAAAAAATCACATATCGGAAATCGCGCAAATATTCTTTTAACAGGCAAGTTTCTAAGAAAATTGCATTTTGCTTTTTTTCCTAAAACTAAAATTTTCGATTTATTTAGTTGCAAAAATTTCAGAAACTTTAGCTTAAAAGTAAAATATTGTTATTAATAATGATGTAAAATGAAAATTTTGTTACGGAAAAAACGAACTTGAAAACGAAACTGAAAGAAAGTTATGCGAATGTTGATATACTGTATATAAACGATCACTTTTTAAAGACATTTAATGATTTTAGCTAACATATCTCTCTCTCTCTTTTATGCCGTTCTCTCATATAACAATATATGTAATAAAGTACTTCATTACAAAATACCAACGACGCTATAAATATAAATTTATCGCTTATCTAATCTCGATCATGAAAGATTCATATATACGATCCTGGCAAAACTGGATTTCTTGTCCGTTCTTTACACGTCGCACACATAAATGTAAGCACGCGTCATGAGTTTTTATATAGTTTTTTATATAGAGTATTCCAGATATTATGTATTAATATTGTTAACATTTAATAATATTTCTAAGTCGCAATATCGTAATAGTAAATTTTATTCAAAATTAAATATAGAGGATAGAATTTTTCATATATTCTTATTTTTAATTTAATTTTTGAAGAAAAACCTAATTTTATTTTACTTATATAATTATTTGAAGAAACTATTCCTATTAAGAAAAGTTATTCAAAGAATTTACAGTAGACAGGAAGTACGTGATATTTGAGACCCTGTACATATATGTATATCGAGGCGAGCTTAGTAGAGATCTGTACAAAGAAGTATATTCTCAAACGGGAACTAGAATAGGAAGAATTAAATAGGGTGGTGCGCTGGCTAGATCTCTCCGGGAGTGGTTGATTGTTACGTATTCACCTTGTGCCCTACAAAAGTCTAAAGCAACGCTTGATATCGATTTCTTTCCCAAGGTTGTCCCTTGAAATATCTTTCTCAGGTAAAAGTGTTGCTCGGTTACATCCCGATAAGAGAATGCATTCCTAGACACCGCGCCTTGTCCGGATTTTAAAGATACTCGCTGATATCAAGTGAAAAATTTCATATGATATTATTCTCATACGCGATAAAATTTGCAACTATTTAATTTTGGAATTATTCAGATATCGGATTAGAAATATCGAGTTAATTTTTTATTGATTGTATGCAGTTTTTGCAAACTAGATTGTTTAGTGACAAAAAATATAAAAATTATATAAATTTATTAAATCCTAAATAAAGCTATTAAATCATTAAATACATTAAAATAATATTCAATTAATCTAAAAAATGATAAAAAATGAATAATATTGGAAGAGAAAGAATGTCGCTCTTTGACGAAAACTTTTACGATCATGTTTCTAGTGTCATTTCTACTATAATTGTCTTGATCTGATAGATTTTCGTGGTAAAAAGTATGTTTCGATACTTCATTATCGAATGAGACGTTTCATTTCCTCGGTGTTTCTCAACTTCAATGGTGAAAACCGTGTTCCCGAGATGCAAGTATTTTTAGGGTTTGATATCGACCGTTGAAACCGCTATAGCATAATGCCGTCAGAGGATATACCTCATACTGATAATAATGGACATGTAATGGTTACAATCTAGGTCGTTTAAATCACGATAACATTATTCCTCGTGTTGCGGCAAGTGCCAGGCGAAACTGTACGAATAACGCGAAGGTCAATCGTACATAGTTGCAAACGAAGAGAAATAAAAAAAATTTTTTTTATTTTTGGAATCTCAAATCTTATATAAAAATTGTCAGAGGTATAAAAAAGTTGTTCTACGATACATTTTTCGTAATAAATATCGTCGAAGATTATAAGGTCTTGGTTAAAGCCGTATATGATACGTTGCTCAATAAGAAGAAATGGATGCAGTGAAAAGCAATTGACAAATGTAGGTCGTCGAAGAAACAATATATTCTGTATGTATATATTATATATAGTATGTATTTATATACAAAATGCGCGGATTCAATTTTATATAGAATGCTAAGACGTTTCGAATTATCAAACGTGCGCTCATGACGTTCCCGATCATATGTCAATTATCCTTACAAGAAGAAAATAAAATTAAATACATTTCTAAACATTTTGCGAAAAATTGCAATTATCTTGATTTGTTCAGTAAAACGATGTGACATTCATGCGCGAAAAAATCGCAATCTTTCATCGAATTATATATTTAACTTTGTAGACTATAAAACTAATCATATATTAAGGATTTTATTCTTTCCAAAATTTTGATTTCCATGTTTTCAATGAGTCTCGCGCAGAAGTTGCATGCATATCATTCGATTTCGTGCTTTGCAAGTCATTGACTCGTCGACGAATTCGAAGATGAACGAACGTACGTTCGAGGAAGGTCGCGCGCAAAAATGAAACGGCAATTAATTAAGTTTTGCGAAGAGGGCGGCGAGGGAAAACGTGACTAGCAAGCTGTGAGGAATTTAGGACAAGTTCAATGGGAGCGCCTAAGTGAATCGTAGGAAAGATGCCGAAGGCGTTCGAAGGTCGAAGGTGACTGAGAGAACCCGTTAAGCTACGAAAGCCTTATCCGTGAAATCTTCCCTCTGGTTGTGTTATTTTATAATAAAGATTGAATAGATATAACTTTATCATCGCATAATTTATTATCATGCGATGGTGATTTCATTTTTTTTCAGGATTGTAAAAAAAGTGTTGCGTCTCTACATGACGTAGAAGAAACTATTTCTTTACCGCTGGAACGATGAAATTTAAAATGTCAAGCAATAACAAAAGTGACTTTTTTATTTCACTAATAAAATTGCCAATATAAAATAACAAACAGATTCTCGCTTGTTTTCAATAATAAAAATTTCTGTATCTACTCAGAAGAACGACAATATTTCAACATAACGTCATTGCTCGCAAATTCAGAAGTATTTCGTGTATAAAATTGCGCACTAATAACGAGTGACATTATACGTTTCAGAAAATCTTACCATATTATTATATATATACTACGGTATTTATTTATATGCTCTGCTCCGACTTCTATCAATTTATTCAAAGTATGTAATTTCTTTTAGTGATACCGCAGAACTTGATGAAAATATTATTTAAAGAGATCGTTTAAAGAGATTTATGTAATTGTAGGTAGACAGTCGAATAAAAGACCGCAAATTGAGATCCCTTTTATAAAACCAATGCTCACTTCGATCGAGCGTCTTCTTTTTCTTACGGTACCTTCCTCTCCTTTTAACCGCGAGACATGCTCCCATTCATTTCAGACTAGTTGCGCTTCGTTGCACTCGATGGATCTTCCAACTTCTGTGCATACAGTTACATATTATATACTTGGCGATGCATTCCCTTCAGGATTTCCGCCTCAAAGTTACATGAAAATTACATAATTACGATATCACTGCATTACTATCTCTCGATAAAATAACCTGTTATGATAAGACTCAGAAATCTGCAGCAATTAAAAGACAAATTCACACAGACATTATGAATAATTATGATAATTCATGACAGAACCAGTTGTCTAAAAATTTTTTCTTGTAATTGTTTATTGGAGATTATGAGAAGCATCGCAATTTAATTGGAGTGGCTGAACATCTTAAATGAGTTTCTAATTTGCAAAGCAAACGAGAAATTGCATTATTGTCAGAGGAAGGACTTTCTCTGCGATTAAGGGAGTAAATCTTGGGGAATTGAATTAAAATTGGCGGCATCTCGAAAGGACCGAGATGCTTGCAACACACGTTTTAAGGAGATAAAGACATTTTGAAGGAAAATTGTGTTTCTCATTTCTTTCTTTTTTTGAAGTTTAATTTTACATATAACTAATCATATTAATATTTTCATTTTCACATTAAGTAATCACCATAAATTATAAATAACTTTAAATTACCCAATTCCCCGTTTGTATTTTGTTGTGTTTTAAATAAATAAAAATTAAATAAATAAACTTTAAAAAAACGGAAGATCTTTAGAGATATACAAGAACAGTTTTTTATCCACGAATAAAACAATCGCAGCAGCCGCAGCGAGGAATGCATTTGAAAATTATCGTAATTTCGTTGATCCTATCTGGAGGTACAAAGGCCTGGGCTTTCGCTCTGTACTTTCGTATCGTAATCATGGAAGAGAACCCAGGACGTACGATGTACGACGACGGCGGCGGCGGCGGCACGCAAAAGCGGAAATGACGAATAGCATTTGTGCGTCACGTCCGAAGGTTGCGATGTAAAAGTGTGAGCCAAGGAATCCTTTCACTCGGCCTGCACGATGTAACTTCTTATGTTCGTTACGGCGGTGGTTTCGCGTTAACACGTGCCGCCGTCTTATTTTCCGTGTGCCGAGAATCTCGCGTCATGTGCACTTCTTCCCGACGATTTTGTACCATATACTTAAAATAACTAACTTCTTCGACATCGTTGTGTGCGATATGTATCATTGACCATTAATCGCAACTGGATGCCTTCAAGATTAAATCGCGAGTGTTATCACTAACGCGTGTTTAATATAATAATTGTCACGCCTCGAAGATGTTATTTCATACTGTTGTGAGTGTTGGTTCCTTAACTGGAAACTATCATTATTCTCTTATGTGCGATAAGGGAATAATCAATGTATCGTACGAGTATGTCGTTTAAAGTAAGCAACGTGGGATCTAATTTCTTGAGCAATCTAACAGAAATCTTTCTTATGCGTTGCAATTTTGTAATTCTTTAGTAACGATATATAATTTTATATATCAGTTTTTAAATTATAATATTCCATAATTTTAAAAATGTATACCGATTTAATGTACTTTGATGATAAAATAAGATATAAAAAAGTAAGAATTGTAAGCATTGTTGGCTTTCGAATATATTTACAATTTACACTATATGTATAATTTAGAAAATTAATTTATGTTCTCGAAAAAGCATGCAATATTGTAAGATAAAATTCAAACTTCCGCGTTAAAATGTCACATTAATACGATATACGCCAGTTTTATAATATATGATTAGCTTCCAATATTGCTTCAGAAACTTTCTACTCGTAAATTATGACGAACCATCTCAAGAATGTGTTATTAAATAAACTAAAATAACTACAAGAGTCTTTATAACACTAGGATATGCATTATGAAGAGAGAGAGAAAGAGAGAGAGAGAGAGAAAGAAGAAAATTAGTGATTCCTTAAAATTTTTTCTATTTACGTTCTATGACATCAAGCAGAGAGCATATAAAATTTGATTTCTTCTTTCTATTAATCAAAGGTTATTAAAGATTGTATTAAAGACACTAAAATATAGTTCTTATTTTATAATAAGATTCTTCTGTAATAAACTTATTGACATTTGAGATAGAATTTCCACAAAATTCTACGTTTTTGAACGCTACATAAAGCTATTTTTATCAAATAGACTCGTAATAAGTATTTGAATTCTATTATTATTTTTTAACAGCTGACTCCTCTCTCTCTCTCTCTATTTATCTATTTATTTATTTCTTATCTATCTCTATCACAATTTATTCTTTTCCTTTTCAGTTCTTTATCTATTTAGTCACATATCTCACATATTACGACAACAGTAATATTCCGTTTATAACATATTTCACACTTGCCTTTTACGATGTGCCTTGGCTGCATTTAATCGATTCATGTCTTCGTGGAGAAGATATTTTTTAGCACCTATTATTCCATTTCTTCAAATAGAAAAATAAATATTTAATAGCTTATCTTCAATATAAACATTAAAGGAAAGGCATTATTAAAGGAATTATATTTTAATTTAAATATAACTCAATGATATATGTCTTATTCATTATCTTTCACCATGTTTCTATTGTTTCTAGTAGATATATCAGTTTTAAAAATTATTTTCTTAGATTTTAATTTTTTTTTGTTTATTTTAGAAAAAAAGTTATTTGCTCTAAAGTTTAAAATAATATTATTAAAATTGTAATACAATTTGATAGAGAGCTTTATTTAATAAAAATCCGAGTTTTGTATGGAATTTTTAATTAGAAACAAAAGTCCAAAAACAATATGCTACTATTGATTCCAACATCTTTTTTCTTTTTAAGGTCGCATAATATTTTTATATTTACCTAATATAGTCTTTTAGGTCGATATTAAAAAGAATGATTGCGAACATTTCTCGGTTATCGGGTGGCGTTAATGACATTAGAGTCTGACTATTCGTATTTTCAAATTTTCATTCGTTAAACGTAAAATGTTGCAAAGCCTGGTTGGCCACATATATTTTCCTCTGTAGTTTCAATAGCCTATGTTGCATATTATATATTTATTATATATTTATATAGAACAGTTTATAAATAATATTTAATAATTATTAAATTACGGAGATGATTAAATACAAAAACTTCGAAAATTTAAAAATAAAAAAGTATCCGAGGAAGCGTGCAATTTATAATACTAACGAGAATTTATAATACTACTTAAGAGAAGCTATCTTTACAGAATTGTAGAGAGAATACAATATGATATTCTGTATTAATATAAAAAAAAAAGAAAAATTATTGCCAAGAATAGAGAGAAAGAGAGAACTTTATTTTATATACATATATATAGCAAGCCTGCCCAACTTATATTAAAGTAGTGTGATCTACTTTCATGACTGAAAGAGACAGACCACCACATTTTTACTACCACATTTTTTTTTTTTTTAGGTTTAGAAGACAGGAAGAGCTCATAACGAAGACAAAAGTAACTACTGATATTTTACCATACAATATATTTTCTTCAAACTTACAGCAAAATATTTTGGTATTCTTTTTCAATTAATGTGATGGCTGTGCCTGCATTGCAGTATTGAATTATTTCATTTAATTATTTTATTTAATTATTGATCATTGAGTTGAAATTAAGTTCAACTTTTATAATAACAATAACAACAATTATAAACTTAAAATTACCATTCTGCTTAAAAATGAATAGTGATCAATGAATTGGGCAGACCTATATATGGCATTTCTCTCTCTCTCTCTCTCTCTTTCTTTCTCTCTCTCTCTTTAATCAAAGATCGATTCCAACATATATTTGATGGTTATATGAGTAAAATCTATATATTCTAAAGTATTTAATTTCTTTAGTACTTACATAGGTCGACGTCCCGAAAGTTTTAAAACCAAATCTATTAATGCAGCTGGAAAGATGTGTAACAATATTGTCAATATATAATATATGACAAAACTTTCGATAAATATTGGATTAGAAGTCCAGACAACTCCTTCTAAAGGTATTTCATCTGATGATATTTTGTGCGTTATTTTGCAGATTTCTCGAAATGATAAATTTTTTTCATCAGGAAAAGTAGAATTTACGACTAAAGCGGAACCTGAAGTGAAACTAACAATATAAACTAATTAATGCACTATTTATAGGTTTGATAAAGTTTTATATAAATTGCATTAAACTTCAAAAATATCTTAAATCTTAAATGTAAGATTGCAAGATAGTCACGAGATATTATTATAGAATATTAAAAATTCAATTTTAACATGTTTTAATAAATTTAGCATCGTATTTATAAAAAAATATAAATACGTAGGAAAAATATTGTTTAATTATTTTAAAATTCTCAACTTAATCTTATCCGAAAGAAAATTATATTTAAATTCAATTGAGAATAAATATTTAATTTTTTAACTCTCTGATGCAACTTTTGACTTCTGGCGCAAAAAAGCAAGTTTTAGTAAGATGCATACAAATGATAATTATAATTAGAGTACGTTTAATTTCAAATCAAGATAATTTTCGTTTATAGTTTAATGCAGAGATGTTTTTCAGTATATACGTTGATGATCATACGTTGTCAATCCAAGCTTCCAAGATACGAGGATTATAGTATTGATGACAATGTCTACTGGCACATCATTTTGTAAAGTATGATATGCTACTCGTACTATTCCTTTCCCGCCAGCAATTAATAGCCCTATTGGACCATTAAAACTATTTACATATCCTGGGATTGGCTCCTTCAGCGTAGATACCACTAAAAAGAAACATATATTTTTTAGATTATTACTGTTAGATTATTAAAGAAATAATTATATTCCGTATTAGTAATTTTTATTAATATATATTGTATATAAAATATATGCATTGATATATTATTAATATCTTATTGATATATTATTGATATCTTATTGATATACAAACAGAAAAATTGTAAAAAATTCCAAACTCTAACTTTAATTTTTTCTTGACTTAATTTTTAATTAGACAACAAATTTAATTAAACATTTAGATGTATTGTTATTTCTAAAATAATTACATAAATTGTTTGAGTTAACAACACGTTCAAATGACATTTATATAACTAATTATATCATATGAATGTAATACAGAAGCAAATGTAAATGTAAATTTGCTATTAATTATCTGGAAATTTAAAATTTAGATTATACTTTTTGCCGATATTTCTGTTTGTATTCTATGTATACATTTGTATTTTATTATAATATATTAATGCAAACACTTTATAAGGCACTTTTTATAAAAAAAAGAGAAATTATTCAGCAGATATTCATCAGCTTGCCCAAAACGCATAAAGAGAGGAAGAAAACTGAGATGTTATTTCTAACATTCAGAAAAAGGATACGTACCTATGGAAGGCCTTACAATCGCACAAGGTAAAGATGAAGAATATTCCTGTATTACACTTTCCGCTAAATTCTTCGAGAATATATATGTGTTGGGAAAATTATCTAAACATCTGTATATAATTTCAAAAGAATATGGTAATTTAAAATCTTGAAAATAATAGTAACAATATGATATAAATAGAAAGAAATGATTAAGAGAGAGAGAGAGAGAAAGAAGAAAATTAGGAAATATCTTGCAAGCAGAGATGAACGTGATAATCTTAGCGTTTAGCAATCTAAATAATTAATTGATAAAGATATGTCTATGATAATACTAGGTTTTCGATTCTTGTAATATGATTTACGTACGTAATAATTATTTCTCAGATTCGTATCATGTATTAAGACGATGCACGTTTTAGAGAGAGAGAGAGTGTAATGAATTAGCAGAAGCGACCGGTAGAGAAAATCGAATGCCTATATATCGCTTGCCATTCCATTCCATTCGGATAACCCACTTTCGACCATCGTTGCAGATTTAAAGGCATACACATAGAATCCTCCCGAACATTGTGTCATCCTGATTCTCTGGCTATTGCGTTTCACACGCGCCTTTACATTATTCCGCGTTAGAGAGATTATTACGTAATAATTATCCGAAATTAATTCAAAAATCTTCATTTCGTACCTTTATCGCATGAAAGATAATATTTCTTTTTCTTTCTCATACATTTCACCATAATAAAAAAATGCATATCTTAATATTTAAAAAAATATTCGAAGAGTTCGAAGCTTCAGGTACTGTTTCAAACGCGTGTATACATTTCGCCTATACATTACCGAGCACCACTCAAGTCATATGTAATCGGAGCATATTAGCGATATTATTGCATTTTAATTTATCGAAGCGCCGCGACCAAGTCCTATAAGTTATTAAACAAGGACACGATCGGGTATGTACAGATAGTAGGCTGATGATTCGCGCGTAGGTGCCGAGCCCGCCGTTTCGCACATCAATGACCGAAGAGAACGATAACGGCACGGCACAGAGAGGAGAGCAGAGAGTAAGGAACGAGGTGCCAAGGCATCGGAAAATTGCGGCACCGTTGGAGGCGGCAGTTAACCGGCGACGGCCATTCACTCTGGAGGCTGCATATAACCTCGTTACAGGCTACCACACATCGTGTACCACCTGTAAACTGCGCGGGCAAGCACACACACATATCCACACGTAAAACTTCTCAAACTTCCCATTTACATAATATTTATATCCACAAAAAAAAATTTTTTCTTAAAAAAAAAGTGGCGTCTGGGATAATTTTAATAATTTAATTAATTAATAATTTAAGAACTTTCCTCTCTTCCTGTAACAATTGTATTTGTACTATCGTATAAATTATAATGCTACGATATTAAAATGAAAGCGATCTAAAGTCTCCTTAGATAATTTCGATTTCTGCTGCACCATTGTATTGTAGTTCTTTCAATAATTAATTAAACAATTTCAAGAGCCCGACCGCTCGATACACTCTAAATATCATTATACAAATTATCTGGGTTATCGGACTCGTTACCGCCACCACTATCTCTGGCATCATTATACTCGGCTTTATCTGATTACAAAGCGGTATAGCACGCGGATAATTCGCGCCTAGGGAAAGGCGACAATAAATCCTCATCGGTCTTATTGCGCAATACCCGAGTGGCCCCTCCGTCTCTCTTTGCTGAAAGGAAAAATGGGTTACCGGTAGTTGTGTACAGTATGTGGGAAGGAAGTTTTACGATGTTAGAGCGCGCCATAACACGGTTATTTAATCAATGCGACTTCTCGAGTTGCAGAAGTGCTCGGTTTGCGAGATATTTAATAGCATTATAGGTGCTAACTGGCAAAATGTTCCGCGTTCTTGACGTCGCGTTTACGTTCCGCGTGCACATGTGCGCCTTATTACGCGAGCTTTTAATAAAAACGAACGGCGATATTCCGCTTTTTTTTTTTTCACGGCAATATACACGAGGGGCTCCGAAGGATATAACTGATCTCCATCGGAATGATTTCTTAATCTCTTGCGTCGCCAGGAAATAATTATTTGCTCGTGTACGCGAGCTGTCACAATGTGATTGCTTCCTGTCATTGCTCTCAAACGGTTGAGATTCCGCATATATTAATGCTACTTCTTTTTTTTATTCTCCGCGAAAGGAGATTCTTAGCAAGCTGCTGAAATGCGATTAAAGTCAACTGCCTTCATTAAACGTTAAATGCACGGTGAGAATGCTGGATATTATAACGCGTGTCGTTGGATACGCTAGAGATCATCCGTTATAAATCGTAACCCAATGAATTACGAGAGCGATACGGAAACGGCGGCAAACACGTGGATAAACGTTGTTCGCCGATGATTGCGTGACGCGAGGGAAATTTACGAGCGAATTTTTCCGCGTGATTTCACTTTACCCGACGCGTCGTGATGGCGACGTCGCTTTTGCGTTGCGAAATTGAATTTCAAGCGCATCGATCATCGATCATCGCGAGCATCGATGAAAACAACGCTCAAAATGCAAAATCGAAATATAACAAACTGCGGATACGACTTTGTGCATTAAAATTTTTTACGTCAAAATTTTCGAATAAAACGATAAAAGATAAAAGATATTAGAAATATTTAAGTAAATAATTTTTGCAAATTTGATGTCATTTTCTCTTTTTAATTTTCAATATTTCGATATTTTGAGACAATAAAGTCTCAAGAATTATATATATAAAGTTCTGTTAAAATAACGTAGACATGTTGATATATAAAATTTCGTTATCAATTTCGCTTTCATTTAATTCGCATAATACTGTCCATGTTTAATCGCTTGTAATTTGCAAAATCGAAGATTAATGACATTTCATCATCAGACACATAATTGAATCGAGATCTTATCTCGGAGAGAAAACAGAGAGGAGCCACATATACATTCAGAAAATTATCTAGGTATGCGAATTACGTGTAATATGATATAAATAGAAAGAAATGATTTCCTTTTCTAATTACCATATATTTAAAATTTATATACGTATGGCATATTCTTTTTCTAATTACCATCTATTTAAAATTTATATGCGTATGGCATATTCTTTTTCTAATTACCATATATTTAAAATTTATATGCGTATGGCATATTCTTTTTCTAATTACCATATATTTAAAATTTATGTGCGTATTCGATTTATATTTACCACACTTACTTAGTCGTAAAGATATTTAAGATATGTTCATCTACTGACTCGGCCACTTTGATCATTTTCCGCCAATCAGCTATAGGGGCGGGTATACTTTTTCTTCTATGCACGAATTATTCAATTGTGTATATGCTGTGCTAACATGCACTAGAGCCTTTAACAGATAAAAACAATTAATAATAAATTATAATTATAAAGATATGCTTTTTTAACATGCTATAATTGAAAAGTTTGAAACAGGAAATTGGCGCATATTCACAATTTGTGGATATTAGTTTTATATATAGTTTTTACACGCGGGAAGCATCGTGAACTATTCTGTTTTTGTTTTCAATTTTTTAATTATAATTTCTGTCTGTATATGATAAAAAATTCAATTTTCTTATATATATTGTATATATTTAACAGAACTTATATGTATACAATAATTTAAAAGCATTTCTAGGAATAAATATATAATAAAAATGTTGTAGTGTATCAGATAAAATGTCATATAAAATAATTCACGCAATGAAATACAATAAATTATTTATAAATATACAAATGCAGTATCAATCTCGTGTTTACTTACTATTATGTTCTTCATATTTTCGGCTAAGATACAAATATCTCTCGTTGATCTGGTATTATTAAAAATAGCGTGCTTTAAACTATCGTTAAATTTCACGCTTGCCGCCGAATGAATTATTATAGTCACTCTTTCAGTCAACATTTGTCTATCGACAGCTGACAAATCTAAATTTTCTTTACTGATATCGCCGGAAACTGGAATTAATTTCTTAAAATTTGAGGGCTGCTCTTCTCGCAGTTTATCATATAACTGAAACAAAGAAATATTATATAAAATATTTTCATTAAAAATTTGTCATTAAATATTTGTCAAAATTTTTAAAACATGTTTATTTAATAAATGTAGGATATGTTTTGTGATGGTTTTTCTTACACAATTTATTACTTTTAACGTTTTTTGATGTGTTATCTCATACACTTTTATTAAATTTCAAAGATATTAAAATTAATTTGCTATTGAAATAATATTGTAATAAAAATTATTCACATAGAAATCCTTTTTGTTGAGATGTTATAACAATTCTTAAAGAAGCGCTGTGCATATGTATGTGTTGCAAAATATATCCACATTTCTATAACTAATTTACCGGTGAGTTTAACATTTTTTCAAGTCTTTCATTAGGGCTCAGTCCTTTTTTCGAACGCATCAATAGAAATATTTCTCGAATATCCGGACAAGATCGTAATATCTTCTCAATATATACTTTGCCCAGAAATCCTGTTGCGCCTGTCAAAAATATACTTTGTCCGGCGTAGAATATGGGAATCGACTTGACTGGATCAATATTCCCATCCATCATTATTAAAGTAAAGCGAATGTGAATTGTACTAGCAGCGAAGCAACAGCACAAAAAAAAATATAATATATATATATA
>NW_021848439.1:1775521-1779233 GCF_003651465.1 Formica exsecta | reverse complement strand
TTATATATATAAAGTTCTGTTAAAATAACGTAGACATGTTGATATATAAAATTTCGTTATCAATTTCGCTTTCATTTAATTCGCATAATACTGTCCATGTTTAATCGCTTGTAATTTGCAAAATCGAAGATTAATGACATTTCATCATCAGACACATAATTGAATCGAGATCTTATCTCGGAGAGAAAACAGAGAGGAGCCACATATACATTCAGAAAATTATCTAGGTATGCGAATTACGTGTAAAAAGAGATTACGCAGGTAGGCCGCGACGTTGTTTATGCCCAACAACCGGTTACATTCTATTCATTGTCGCGCTCCACATTGCCCACGCAACGTCCTTTCAGAGATTTAATGTGCGTTACGCGACGTAGGCAGGTGCGACGAGAGAAAGGGAGAGAGAGAGAGATAACGAGAGAGATAACGAGAGAGATGCATGGCCCGGACGAGAAACAAAGCGCGATTTATGCGTCAGTCAGCGGAATTCGCAATCGCCCGTGATTTTTCTCCTCTTCGACGCCCCTCGAAGACAGGATCTTGGCGAAACGCGCGCATTATTTTCAGTTTCCGTTACGGTATTTATGAGAAGCGCCGTGCGTTCGTCGCGCAGGAATGTGCGCATCACTGGAAAACCTTGTGGCATCTCATCCGGTGCGACTGTCTACACCGTGCACGTAATGGTGAAAGTTATCTTTAATGCGAATCCCGAAAGATATGGACGATAGAATGTTCAAAAGTTAAACGGGATGAAGAAAGAGATGGAAAAATAGCAAATTTTATGTATATTATAATGTAGCAAATTTAAAAAAAATCTAATTTTTATGTATATTATAATGTAGCAAATTTTTAAAAATCTATCTAAATTGAATTAAAATTAGTGATACGGATAAATTAGAATATTGTGTATGTTAAATAATACGGGCAAAATACATCAAAATAAAAAAAAAATTATGCTAAATATATTAATATTAATATTTTCTAGAGTTGTCTCGCGCCAAAATTTTAGTAAGTAACTTTGAGCTTTTTCTTTTAAGTATAGTGTATATGTTTACAAATCTGTGCCAAGCGTGCTTGACGTTACGGCAACATAGATTCATGTTGCAATAATATTTACAAAATATTGCATTACCGCCGGAATTATCACACTTTTAATTTCGATTTGTAAGAGAATTCGTTTTTTCTTTTTTTTCCTTAAGCGGTGATAAACGTAGAATTCATCCATCGAACAATCACTATCCTTGGCCTTAACCTTCCACTAACATAAGTTTATTGACGATATATACCTTTACGAAGCACCATGCAATTATGAGAAGCGTCAGTGATTACAGACCTTGACGTCGTTGAACCAATGAAATAGCGCCATATACATCGCGACCTTTTTAATCCTGCATTTACGAGATGAATGCGTTCTGTATATATACAATTACGTTCAATATATTTAATTAATTTTAATTTAAACTTTTTTAAATTTAAATTTAAACGTTTTTAATTTAAAAATTTCTTGTCTTTAGAGGAAGATTAGATGCGTCTTTTTTACGCGACAATCGACTGTGACGTTTTTTTTTAGCGTGATAACATCGTTACAAAATCTACCAGAGGTAGCTGAATCATTTGTACAAGCTAGAGCACGTTATCATGATCACGCGGTTATGCAATCTGCAATTCTATTATCAACCTGTTTGATAAGATCGCAACGAATGAGTTATCGTAGTTGCTCTCGACTGATATAAGCGTTTTTATTATGTCATGATTTCGGAGTGTTACAACGGTTTATAGCATCGTAGTGTCTTTACACGCCTATTTTTTGTTTTGCGTTGGCTAATAAAATCATTGATTTCAATTGTCGTCAGAGCTATAAATCCCAGGGGAATATATCGCAAAAACAAACATCATCTCGTTTAGATTTTTTATGTTTGTCCAAAGAACACTTGATAAAAAGAACGAACAAGTTCTGATTCGAATAATGATCCAATAATAGGAAAATAATATTTCCAACAAAATTGCGCTCTGTGTGTGTGTGTGTGTGTACTTTTCAGTATTACATTTCTTGGCCAGTATATATCAAATAAAATATCTATCAAAATTAATCAAGCTTTCATTATCCATTCATATTTACGGCAATTATTTTCTATGCACAGCATTAAATTTTTCGTTAATTATCGCTTATTTAAAAAAAAAAAAAATTGTTTTATTAGGCACTTATCTCTCAAAATTTTAGAGTACGATGCTGTCCATATATTTACATAACATGATATCGTCGATATGTCAATACTAGGATTTTGAGTGAGCACATGTGGCGCTAAGATATTGCTCGTGGCGGAAGCGAATCATATACACACACACACACACACACACACATTAAGCTCACGCGGATGCTGACGAGAGGAATGCGATATTCGCGGGCGAGAGCGCAGAAATCTGGAGGTCTGCCAATTTGTACGACGTCTAAACGACTGTGTTGCGAGAGGACTTTGCTCTTTCGAGGAGTTCCATGACTTTACATCCGTTCCGCGCGTTTGCCGACAAAACCGCATTATCGAATCGCGATGCAAAATTAAAATCATGCAGAAAACTGTAGGAAGGATTAAAATTAATAATTATTACTTTTTTGTAATCAGGAACGTAACTTGATCTGAATATATTCTCGGGAAAAATCTTTTCGAGCAGGATCATCTCTCCCATCTGCAATTTCGAGTTCACCAAACTCTTCATATCTCTCATTTAACGCCACTTTTATCTCGTATGAAGATCGCATACAGCGTTACCTGAGTCTGAGAATCGAGCAGTCGCAATTAGTGTTAAATGCGCGAATGGGGAGGTCTAAATTTTATTACATGCCTATTTCTCACGATTAACGCAAACGAGATCGACGAAGGAGGCGGTGAACGCGGTATTGTTGAATTATCGTAATTAATGAGCGGGACGGGGCGATAAATCAGCGCGGCCGATAAATCTCAACGACGGCGCGTCGAGAGAGATGCATTTTATCGCGTATATTGCACCGGGCATCGATTCGGGTATACAAACGGGACGCAACAGATATAAATGCGATCTTCGATTCGATCGCCGGCCTAGAGAAACTATTGACCTTCTGCCGTCATGTTTTCCGCATTCCGCGACACGTCCTTTCAGGGTCAGTAATCGCGACAAAACCTTCCCCGTCGATTTCTACATATATAGTCGAGGGCTATTATATTATCTGTTAAAATACGAATTCGAAGAAAAAAGAAAAGCCTCCTCTCGTGCAACAACGTATCACGTTTTCGATCCGATTTAAATTACGTATCGCTTTTATCGAAAGAGATGAATAACAAAACGTAACACACAGATAGAAAGGCTGACCGGTAACTGACCTCTAATCACATTGCTTAAGGCAATCGCGCGGAGTCCTTGAAAACGTCGCAAATATAGGATCGAGAATGGACGCTAAGAACGGAATCTAATTACATGACGGCGACTAATTATCGTTGGAGACAATGTCGTGAGAACGCACGTTCTACGACTGCTTCAAACCGCGACAACCGCTGTTGCGAAGATCGACATGTATGTACAAAGATATAAAGAAATTATATCGCGAAAGATAAGGAAATATTACAAGAGTTTTAACTGATCGCGCTGTGTATTTATCCGTCCGGAATCACGCTCTATTCACGGCGTCCTGTTTTTATTCCAACTGTTTTTGCGGTTTCGGCCACCGGAGGCGGGGGGAGAG
>NW_021848439.1:1759430-1774395 GCF_003651465.1 Formica exsecta | reverse complement strand
CTCGTCAATTGGAAATTTTCTAATGAAAATAATGTTGTCAAATGAGTTTTACTCTATTCGCATATAATTTTTAAAAATTATTATTAAAAATATTATTAAAAATATTATTATATATGATTATTTTTAGCGTGTTAAATGTTTCTAAGTATTTTTACAATTTCCAACTTTTTGTACTTTTCTTAAATGATAGAATGAATAAGTTTTTTGAACTGTCAAATGCTAATTGAACATCATTAATGCATCCGAATATCATTTTATTAAATCATTTATTTTTGTATCAAGTAAAAATATAGCTTATGGAATTAATCAGAGACTATAATCTTTCTATAGAGACTACTCTTTTTTTGAAACTGATACTCTCGCTAGAAGCATTTTTGTCAGAATTCGTCGATGACAACGCTCCTTGTGACGTAATTATGGATTATTCCACTAGGCCGTTTAGTGTTTAGTTACGAATATTCTCTTCTTTACATTCTGTCTTCCTTGCTTCAAATTAAATACATAACCTCTGAAAAAATTATCGCACATACGCGTAGAAGCGATCTAGCCAGCCAGCGTCTGCGATATCGTAGTAATATTTTCGGCGCGAAATATCAAAAGCCATTTATTTGACCGGCGAAACTGGATTTTAAAAAATGCATAAAAAGACGATTAAAAGCGCGATGTTATGACAAAATTTACAAAACCTGTTTCAAGCTTTTAATTATTTCTTAAAACGCTTGTTCAGTCATATATAATAATGCTGATAACAAAAAAGTGTCGGTTATTCATGTTAAATATATAATACTTCTAACGGCGTTTTAAGATGAGTATGCAACACATCGGCCGTCTCGTGTCAGTTAATTAACTTACATTTTTCTACGTGTTAATGGGATATAGCATTCGTGATGGACGTACACGAAATACATCAGATGCCAAATAAGGTAGGTGCATAATTTTACGGAGTAATAACTTGACAATATATTAAAGTAACGTGCGTATCTTCGGAAACATAACCTTTCACGTTACGTCGTTCATTAAAGTTAAATTGACGTGTCATAATATAGTTTGACAGACATTACTTTCGTTTGTATAAATATTTTTTGTTGGTAACAATTGTATATTGTTAAGAGAAATTTTTCGCTTTAAAAAGAGTTTTATAATTATAATTTAATGTTTCTTGTTTTTAGAGCAACGAAGAATTAACTCCAGAGGAAAAATGGAGGTAAGCTACAAATTTGTAGTATTATAGCATAATACTATATATTTCTCTCTTTTCTTACGGTTCTAAACTTAAAATGTAGGGGTGGAAAATAACTTGGGGGTCTAGAGAAAGATGCAATGCGTGTACAAAATCCAAAACTCTATTTTTAACATAAGCTTACATATTAATAGTCAGTATGTCCTCCTCTAGCCTTCCTTACAGCCTTAAATCTTTTAAAATAGAATTTTAACAAATTTTGAAACAAATTAGTGTCAAATTCCATATCATTTAATACTTCTTGACTTAAATATGGCAAAATATTTTGCGTCAGTTTTGAAGGACTCAATCAAGACTTATGCTTTAGGAAAAAGATGTCAACAGATATGTAAGCAACTTTGTTTGCATATCTCCAAGAAGCTTAACTGATATGGAATTTTAGCACTTTATGTCAGAATGGTACATTTTTTATTAAACTTTTTAGAGTGGAGCATATAAAGATGCACGAACAGCACATGGGTCACGAATCTATGCACGCAGAGATGCTGATTATATTATTGGTGACATTAACAGTAGCACAGATTGCATTAGTTGAATGGAAAAAGAGGCATTTTAAATCATATCAGGTAGAGAGAGTGAGATACTTATTATCTCTAACATAAATATTTTATTTATATATAAATAAAATGTTCCGTTTGTAACACTAGCTTATAACGATGATAGCCATGTGGATTATTCCATTTGGAATAAGCTTAAAGAACCACTGGTGGAGATTTATATTTTTGTGGCTTTTATCGTCGTGTATAACAGGTCTAGTAGTAAGGAAAGCTATTCAAAGACCAATACTAGGTACAACACCTAGGTAATGTAGAATAATTATTAATGCTACATAGAAAGAATAATTACAAAATATTAACAAAGACTTTTATCTTTTTCAGACTAGTGTACAAATGGTTTTATTTCATTTATAAGCTTAGTTATGCACTGGGCATAATTGGATACATTTTAGTGTTATTTACGTTTGTTGGTCTTAATATTATATTAGATGTTAAGCCTCATGTTTGGATGGACTGGGGTATATTATTTCTATTTTATGGTCTTTATTTTGGAGTATTAGGAAGGGATGTCGCTGAAATATGTGCTGACGCAATGGCATCACATATTGGTGTATGTATTATCTCATGTTCAAACATTGCACTACACATATAACTTCATAATATTTAATATACTTTACACAGTATTACGCTCCAGGCAGTATGCCAACTAGAACTTTGGAACCAAATGTTTGCGCAGTATGCGGAAACAAGCTCCTAGTTTCCGAACATGAAGAAGGTGTGATCGAAAATACGTACAAACTTACTTGCGAACATGTTTTCCATGAATTTTGCATTAGGGGCTGGTGCATTGTAGGAAAAAAACAGACGTGTCCTTATTGCAAAGAAAAAGTCGATTTAAAGAAAATGTTTCGCAATCCGTATCCTTTCCCATAAAAAAAATTTATTAATCATGATGTTTTAATATCAATTTATTTATCTTGTATATACCTTAATGAATTATGCAGATGGCAACGGCCACATGTCTTATTCGGTCAGTTACTGGATTGGTTAAGATGGCTAGTTGCTTGGCAACCTTTAATTTTGTTCCTAGTTCATGGTATAAATTGGGCTCTGGGCCTTGAGTAAGTAACATTATTGGTGAAAACCGACTCACATACACCATTGTTGTGTCTTTGCAACGCTAAAGAGAATGATTAACTTATTCCTTCAATCGATATTGTATTTGTATTTTTGTACATGCTATTACAATTACTTTCTTTTGTGTTATAAAAAATATTTTATTAAATAGAAAAAAGGAGAGAGAGAGAGAGAGAGAGAGTATAATGCCAGTAAGAGAAACTAAATAATCCTATTCATATTTAAACATTAAGAATGATACTACGTTTTTTCTAACTTTAAATTAATTTTTATCATTAATTTTTATCTGTATTTCTCGCAATATTATAACTTCTGCTAATAGCTTCCTACTAATGATAATACATTCCATCATTCTTAAGCCTATGACGAGTGCTGCTTCCACAGTATTTGCTTTATCCAAAAATATATACAGTCGCAAGGAAATTAGTGCGCATGTATATTGTATGATTAGTGCTCACAAGGTTAAAAGAATATTAAATTAAATCGAATAGTTAGCACAAAATATACATAATATTTTCTTTTATATGCTTTTTAATAATTTCAATAATCTTTTATAATTTGAAATACAAACTGAAAAAGTACTTAACAAAATATAAATTACTTACGATAATTAGAGAACTATTTATCTATCGCTTAAAATACTTTTTGATTAGAAAATAGATATGGATAGTTTCAGCAAAAAAAAAGTTAATTATAGAGGTACTATTCAATATCTTTTCATTAACTTATATTTTCTATAATAAACTTTTTTTTGTATGTAATAAACATTTTTCTAGTAAAAACGCGTTATGCGTTAATGCATGCAGATCTTGCTGCATTTAAATAAATAAAAATCAAATTATTTATATATTGTGCATACGTAAATCACAAGAATTGTAATATAGTTGAATTTTGTTGTTAATTGTTGTTATGTGAGAGAGAATGTGAGATTTTTCATTTGTAATATTAGTTACTACTTGTAACACTTCATTTCTTAAAATTATTTCAAGGAACAAAAATATCTGATATATGTTATCTCAGCAATCATAAGTTATTCTCAGCAATCCAATTGTAACATTTGATTTGGTTTCTAATTGAGTACATGTGCAAAATTCGTCGGCATATTGTATAGTTCGATAATAACAGAATTGAAGGGAATGTAAAATGTATTTCTTTCCTCTTGTCTCTAGACTATAATTATCATGTGTAACACATCTTTGTAAAGGACAAAATCATTGTCAAAAACACTTGTTTTGCAATAAAAATGTACAAAATAATATTCTTAGCTGTGGTATTTAATTCCTCTGTAATGCGTTCTTTTGTTGATCTATTAATTTTTTTTTTCTTAGGAAGAAATAGTTCAATTTTTTTAATTTTCAAGAAAATAAATAATGATAATAATTTCAATTTAGCTAGTACAAAGCATGTATTTTTTCCATTCTCTTTAACCACTATTGATTCTCTCCAGTTAAAATTAATTAATATTGAAGATAAATCCAGTCTCTCATTTTCTATTAGGAATAGATTCACACAAGATATAACAGAAGATATTAATAAATTTCTGAGGAGATATTTAAAAATTGAGATATAAATTTTAACATAAAGAGAGAGAGAGAGAGAGAGAAAAGTTTAAAAGCCATACTGATTAATGTGTCTTTGTTTTTCATATATACAAATAGCATACTAATATTTTCCTGAATATAAGCAATAACTTATATTTAATAACATTAATCGCTAATTTTCTTTTCTTTCATGGTCTCATAATTTTTACAGAGAAACGAAGGAGGATCATCATGAAATGATTGGCGAGACAGAATAGCGACTGTTGTATTGTCGTATAGTTTCTCTACTAAAGCACTGACAGATAAGTTCCTATTAATGCATTCGCAATCAGAGATGAACAGGTAGCAGGTGTAAATGAAGAAAGTGATTTTGTTGGACGCGCATGTTGAATCCAACATGCTATGTATATGTGTATTTGTATGTGTGGGCACAGTAAGAGAGACAGAGAGAGAGAGTAATGATAACAAACTTGTTTTTTCCTATGGTACTGATGAGATAGTGTTAAAAATTAGTAGAGTCTGATCATTAGGACGTTATGGATCAAATGGATCATGTTTTTGAATTATATTTTGATTTGTTAATTTGGGATACCATGTATATATGTAGATGTGTATATATAAAGTATTTTATTTTCATCAATATACACAAGACACTCTACATATATATATATATGTGTGTGTGTGTATTTATACTTATATACATATATTTATCTGTATATCTATAGTCTAGTCTTTCGCGAACATTCGTGAGGTGTGAAGTTACGTCAAGGCGCGCAATGATGTGGGGAAAGGGGAGGAATAGTGTGCGAAATGAGGTAACAGAGGGTGAAAGAGGAAACACATTTAACGGTAGTCCCTTCAACGGGTCCGATAAACAGAGGTGTCGACGTTATTTGAGTTTTTTTTTTTTTTTTTTTGGGATGGTTTACAGACGCCACAATACGACAGGATTATCAGGATGGGTTCAGGGGTAGACATTCACACAAACACGGGGAAATTTTATAGATATATTTATTGAGTACTTAGCGTGTAAGAGTATAGAATATATGTTACCTTACTGTTAAATATATCATTACATGGTAAATATATTTATATATATATAATGATGTATAATCTTTTTAAAATAAACCTTGCGCGCGTGTGGGCACGCACGCGTACGGGTGTGTGTTCATTCAGAGTATTTACATAATGATCGCAATTAATATGTACAAGTTTACGAAAAACGAAAAGAAAAATATAGACGAACGGGCGAGCGTGTATTTCGGCCGTGTCGGTGATCGTAGGGTTCACCGACACACCAAATGTCGAGAGTAAATGCCAGGAAGGAGTCTCAGTTTTTATACTTTTTGTCACTTCTTCTCTCCGTCTATTACAAATTGACCATCATCTCCTTATATGAAAGTATAAAGGTCGCTACGGTGACACGATTTTCCTTTCCTTTTTGCGGGCACAGGTGTACGAAACTACCATCGCTACGGATAATTGTAGGTACCCTAATTAACAACATCAATGTCGCGTACGATTGTGACTCTTTTTTTTTCTCCTCCTTACGTGGCAGCTCTCTTTCTGTTCTCCATCCACGAACGATAACGGAGACATATGTGTTTACCACATTTTACGATAAATATTAAAGCGAACAATATTATATCATAGTCCAAAATAAAAATTCTCATAACACATACGTCCGCATCTGATATAGAGCTTTTTTTATCTTGACCTTTTATAATAGCATATTTTACGGTAATGTGTCAAATCGCGTATGTGTATAGAGATGTGCAATTATACACATACGATATGCATTCAAGATAAAAATGTGCATGACAATTTATAGTTACTTTCCACCGATCGTGGACGTTTAGCGTTTACCGCTTACTTAGAGTGTTGCTCCGGATAGGACTCCGTGATATCGATCGCGGAGAGATCTCGAGAGACGCTCCCTGTGTCGTCGCGTGACGTTAATATCATTTTCGATCGTATGTTATACAATATGTACAAAAAGAAAGGTCACACGCGACCGCTGCAATTTCTCTGGCTTACGAGAAAGAAGCGCGAGAGACATACGGTGTCTCGGCTCGCCAGTATATATATAAAAAAAGCGCACGACTTCCTTCCTTTCCCCTCGCAGTAACTATCTGTTAACGCAACTCTCGCATATATTTATATATATATATATATATATATATTAATCTATGTATATATAATGTCTCTTTCTCGCGCGCTTTTTAGTTTCTCACACACCCTTCCTTTCACGCTCTTTTCACTTTTTGACATATTTATCATTGTCTCTCTCGCGTTCTATCGCCGACCTTTTAACAGCATTCAGAGACATACACGATAGTTACGAAGTATTGCTTTTTCTTAATCGCGTATCGATCGCACCTGCCGATCGCGATCCGGCATAACAATAATAAATTTTGCACCTTCCTGCGACGAGCCGCGTCGAGAATCCCGTGTTCCTATCTTTTTTTAATCTTTCTATTCCAAAATGTAATAAATATTAAAAATTTGCACAAATAGAGAGCACGATTTTTCGAAAATTCGTGTAGGTTTTGATATTTTGTTGCATTTGTTTAGATATTGTAAATCGAAGAATACTAAGATTATAGTGGACATATGTTATTCTGTATTTTTGATATAAAATCTTATCATGTATATCAAAATAATTTAATCTCTCTGAAAATGATGTTTTAATTTCATATCTCTACGATTTTACAATTGTATTTGTGGCAGATGAAGAAATTGCAGAAACTGCAATTCTTATCTTGCATAGATTCGGTCGAATACATTTTTGTTAGGCCACTTAATGAGACTACATTAAAAGTTTCGCAAAGAAAAGAAAAGGTTGGCAGACGGAATTCACCCGCGGCTCTCTTGCGCTCGAAGGAAACATGCGCTAAGCGTAAAGTTAACTCGAGTACTTTTTAACGTCGTATCGTTTTTTTTTCTTTTTCTCTCTCCCGTTTTTACGTATCGTTTTGCGAGTAGACGAGTACACATAGAAAAACGCTTGCAACGGAAAATCGTTCGCCTGGGTTACTCTCGTTCGAGGCGTTGACGAAACGCTGCCGCACATGCCGAGCGTTTCTATTATAAACTATACAATAACGCGCGCGTGTCGGATAACGGCGTATTAATAGACAACTCAGTAACAAGCGCTGCTACGGAGGGGATTTTATCCCCTCGTGCTCCAAGAGAGCCGAGGAGATCATTAAGAACGTAATATCGAGGGAATGCGGGTTACCCGAGGCGACAATCGGAAACATCACCGAAGAGGCAATCTTGCCACGTTATTAAATTCGATTAGTTTAAAGTTAATTACACACGTCCGTTTTATAAGAATGATGGTCTACTCCGATGTGAGATTTTTAAATTTTCTAATTTTTCACAGCAAAATATATATATATATATAAAATAATATTAACGAATCGGTCGTAGTCCAGCTCTCTGATCATTTTCGCGTCGAATGGAATAAAATTTAATTTTTTAGTTATCAGGTGAAATTATCTCGATATTTTTTCCCACCACTTTTTAATCTTGAATAGATAATTTTTATAGTTTTCTCTTAAATATTACTCTAATACATACGTTTCAATATGTGAAATTATAAATGAAAATTATTCGCTTGAGATTACAATAATACGAAGAAACAATTTTACTACAGTTTAAAATCGAGCCCGAGGTTTCGATGACTGAGCAATTTTCCGCGTTAAAGTATTAAGTTTTCGACCTATTGCTTGTTCTATTTATACGGAGAATAAAATTTAGTCGCTGCATCACATGATACAGGATCAATCACAGATTGATATGCCTCGTCCAACCTCAGGTTTCCCTCCGGAAAAGGCGATTAACGAAAAAAAATCTTTCTTTAGACGGAATATTTGACGAAGAGCATAAGAATTTCAGCGACACGTTTGCAATTATGGAAAATTTGTTACGATATAAAATACACATATACGAATTCTATCAAATTCTTTCTCTTTCTCAATTAATTTTTTTTTGCAAAGAAGTCTCTTTGATTCAAACAATGATGCGGAAGATTTTAAAGATATGACAGTTGTGGTACTTGACTTAAATATTGCAAAATCAATGTCATCTCGCCGCTAAAATTCTCTGGTGGAAATTTTTTTCTATGCGAGGATGTGAAGACTACTTTCGCGAGACAGTAGGCTATACACAACAGATATGTACAGCGATGTTACCTGTAAGATTCACTAGCACATTCCCTTAACCGTTTGCTATACCCCACGTCAATTCGTCAACTAATACGTACGTTTGCAGTTATGATTATGTATTTTTTTTTAATTATATATCGCCTACGTAGAACACAACGTGGTGGAGCTGCGTGGGCTCGCACGTTGGCTCACCGTGTACCCCTATATATATTATGCGTTATATTCGTTTTTTTTTTGCATCTTTACTTTCTATTTAATTGGTTACTTTATTCGACCCGAACCACAGACTTCGATCTACCTTTTTTTTTTCTTATTTACCCAATATTGATAAACACCGACAAATTCAGCTATATCAGTTATAGAGAGGAGGGGTCAAGGTTGTACCCTGAAAAAATAGACGAATTAAAAGAATCGCGAGAGAGTTTGATAAAATTAAATACTTGATCTTTGAAATCGAAATTAAGTTTAACAATTTTTGCGGAATTAAAATACTAGTAATTAAATACTGATGTCGAATTTAATTCTGAATAATTTCTTTTTTAATTATTGACAATTTCTTGATTATTCCTGATGAAAATAAAAATAATTTGACACAAATGAGAAAAGTTATAAAAAAGAATTCAATAATCGCAAACCTCCAATGCTCTATTTTGAGAATTCGAAATTTAAAACTTGAAATAAATCTCTGCATGGATTCTTGCTAAATCCTATTTTTTGCCGGGTACTCTCTTCGGTGGAGCGCGGGGTGAGGTTCTCTTCACAGGGCGATCCCACATATACACGGTTACATAGGACTTTTCTTCTCTCGACGACACAATTCAAAAAATAATTTTTCATTTTTAGTAGAAAGATAGGCGGGGTATTTCTCGTACACAATGGTAATATTATCGTATTCCATTATTATTATTATTATTATTTATTATTTTATTATTATTATTAATATTATTACTCTATATTTATTATTACTCTTATCGCGTTATCATATTATCATCATTATTATTATTATTATTATTATTATTATTCTGGACATTATTACTTCGACACATCCCGTTATGACTGTCGTTCGTCTCGTCACGTCGGTTTTCGTTACATAAGGATGTTATGTAACAATAGTAATTCTTACTCGTTTACGTGATGCCTATTTACAAGTGTCTACGCTATCTACGACGAATCGGTAGATTCGCTTATACCTCAGGCACCCTCTTCTTTCATAATCGAAATATTCGTCAAGTTTAAAATCTACAAAGTTTATGCTCAAGTGAGACAATTGAGCGGATAATTGGGACAGTGCGACAGCTTTGCAGCAATAAAATTAATAACTATCATTTTCTTAATCATTTTCTAATGTGCCTATTATATATAGCTTAATATTTTATCGTTTAATTCACATTGATTATTAATTTTATTCTTGAAAAATCAAGGTGTTGTTCCATATATCTAACGTCTCGAAGACTCCATTTGAACTTACGTTATTTTAAGTATGAAATTATATTTAAAATAAACTCTATGGCTCTTAGACTTGACTTGATTTCGATTCTAGGTGCCGTATTTATACTTGGCTCCAATTATGCATTTGTACGTGCCGGCAAAATCGATGAGACGACATCGCCGATCGTACGATACGTATGCCGATTTAAAGCGATAGTGTGGTTACATCTATGTATGTGTGTATGTACGTGTGTCAATTGTGTGCGTAGGCCTGGGTCCAGATTAACGTGAACCATCCGTTTGACGCTAATGTTTTCTCCTAACAAAATTTCCTACGTTTTTCACATTTTTATCAAAACAAAAGAATAGAATCGCGACGCGTCCGATAATTTCACGACTTTCCCCATATTATTTCTCCCGTTCGCGTATATTTCGGGGACGTAAATTCCTATATATCTTTATGCAAGTGTTGACTCATGTGTATTCTTCTTTGTATACATATAAAAAAGCGGTATCGACAGTTCCACTTGTGTTTACGACCGTTCTCGCGCGCATTTCTTTTACACATTACGATACTTTATCTACATTTACTATTAAGTTCGAGTGTAGCTATATTTACAATTGCTCGTCTCGCACCTAGTACACCAATTTGCGCCATGTTAAAAATATCTGTCGTATATATCTATTCCCCACGTTTGTCTCTTTCTCTTTCTCTCTATCTCTCTCTCTCTTGCTCTTTCTCTCTCTCACTCTCACTTGTCCATTCTCGGATGAATGCGTCCCGACTAGAGATGCGAGGTGAGAACATTTCGAACAGAGAGAACTGATGTTCTCTCACCCCGCGAAAATTTCCGAATATCTTTCATATTGAAAATTATCTTCTCCCTCGCCTCGCATCTTCTAACTTCGATGCGCTGACCTCGTCTCACGCTCCTATCTCGTGTGTGCGTGCGTATATATACGCGTGTCTTATAGACCCTGTTGCGTGAATTAACACCAGCTCGATTTTTACCAATGATCTATGACGAAAGTCCAAGACACGTACATTTCTCTCTCATCTTCTTTTTCGCAAAAAACACTATCGATTTCGTCGCGGACGGCACCTTAAAAGTCTACGCACGCACTTTTATCCTATCTTGCATCTCTATATGCATCTATATTCGCCTTCTCCTTTTCTCTTTCTCTCTCGCTCGTCTTTCCCTTTCTCTCTTTTCTTTCTCTATAAACTAATCACCATATAACAAGCTTTATATTCTTCATTTCGTTAATAATGCGACTAGGTTAATTTTGACACTTCGCGATCCGTTCTCACACCCGTCGTTTCTGCACGCATCAATTGATCCAAAATTTGAGATCGCTCGCGATCGTATATAGACGCGCTTATGGCACATCGATAGATTGCATTATTGGACACGAGATGTATCGTTCGTCGTCGCTTATGATAGATCTTCGCGTCCCTTTCGACGACGAGTATGAGAGAGAGAAAGAGGCCGAGAGGAGGATCGAGGAGAGAAGGGAGCGACGATGCTGGCCGCTCGCGCAAATTGCGATTTACGCAAATCACATTACGGCGACAAAACCGTCCTACCATTTCCTCCGAGACACAGTGGCTCTCTCTCTTTCTCTTCCGTTCCTTCGCTTCACGCGCGAATCAAGTCCCAAGCGATACTTTGAACTCGCGTCGTGGCGTCCTCGAATCACGAGTCGTGCCTGTGAGTCCTGTTGCGCCTGTTGCCGCTCTTTCGCCTCTTCCTCTTGGTATCGCGGGTGAACGCGACGTTACCAGGGTCATCGGCGAGCTGAGGATACCTGTGTACGCTGTGGATATCGACGCCTTCGTAGCCGTCGACGGTGCCGCGACTGATGAGCTCGTCCTTCTCTTCCTTAGACCAGTCTCCCCGACCCTGGAAACCGGCCATCACCAGTTGCTTCTCGATCTCCCAGGCGCGTTCGACGGCACGCTTGTGCGCGTGTTTCAGAATCCGGTGCCGCTCCTGCTCAGGATCGGCTCCGTACTTGATCACCACCGCCGCGTCAGGATTGTGCAGTCTCAACTCTTTCCACGTGCCGGCACCGTGCTCTGTCGTCTCGTGCGTGGACACGTTGAACATGCCGCCGAGACGATGAAGTTCCTCCATGTCGTCGCGGATTTTCAGCGCGTTATCCTTGACGAAATAAAAGACATCTTGGTCGTGCACACTGAAGTGTAGCGGCAGGAAATACGAGTTGTTGAATACGGACGTGACCACGTCCTGCACCACACTGTTCACGCCGTCCACTACGCTCACCAAAGCCCGACCGCCGACGCGCGACACCAGAATACCCTCGCCAAAGACTGCCCGACGATGGGCCACTCGCGGCAACAGATTTCGCGTCTTCGGCTCTAGTTTCAATAATGGCTTGGGCACGAAACCAAGGTCGGAGAACTTCTCTTGAACGCGATTTACGATGCATTGCAGCCCGGACATCACACCAAAGTCCGGAGTCAATTGCGGGGATGTGACGGTAGCGCTTGGTTGATACACCATCTGCTTTGTGTATTCGGAACCGAGCATTGTTGAGATGTCGTAGCCGTAGAGTTTCAGCCAACTCGCCAGATCTGTCATATACTCGACGTTTTGCTTAAAGTTGACGGGATCGTTATTGCGGAAGCGATAGATGAATATGTCAGTCGGTGTGGTGAGTTCGTTGGCCATTTGCTCCCAAGCAGGCGTCATCCATTGACCGACAGTCGGATCGTAGAGCCTCTTGTTCAAATAAATCAACTTGGTATTAGGATCGAAGAGACCACCGTGGAAATCGATGGGCAAATAAAAGTCCGGGTTGGTATCCTTGATGATCTTGCCAAATGGCGTGCGTTGCATCTCTTTGATGAGATTGCCATTGGTGTCGAAAAGAGCGAGAGGTGAACCGTTCTGATCCGTTGCGACATAGAACCGTTGCTCGGACGTTTCCACAGTCATCAGAAAATCGCGTGAGTCGTAAAGGAACCGGAATGTTTTGGACAACTTCGGGAAATGCACGTGCGTTATTAGATCTGGAGTTTTCGGATTCGCATAGAAGAATTGAGTGATGTTTTCTCGATCGTCGTTCATCGACACCAATCGGCCGCGATCGTCGTAGAAGTACCAAATTTGGAATTTCTTATGCTCCGATGCATGAATCAGCTGACCGCGCGAGTTGTATCTGAAGAAAACAAAGTTGGTAATATATGTATATTATGGTGTGTATCTATTACAATATAGTATTTTTAGATCAGTGTTCTTCGGCAGAAAAATTTTTTGCAAAATTTGCTGCGAAAAAGATAGATTTTCCGTATACATATACAAAATTTGTTATATTTTAATAAAATGTAATTATATTTTACGGAGATCTCTTTTTAATTTTCAAGCGATAGATAAATAGTTCTTGAGAACTATTTATCTATCGCTTAAAATACTTTTTGATTAGAAAATAGATATGGATAGTTTCAGCAAAAAAAAAGTTAATTATAGAGGTACTATTCAATATCTTTTCATTAACTTATATTTTCTATAATAAACTTTTTTTTGTATGTAATAAACATTTTTCTAGTAAAAACGCGTTATGCGTTAATGCATGCAGATCTTGCTGCATTTAAATAAATAAAAATCAAATTATTTATATATTGTGCATACGTAAATCACAAGAATTGTAATATAGTTGAATTTTGTTGTTAATTGTTGTTATGTGAGAGAGAATGTGAGATTTTTCATTTGTAATATTAGTTACTACTTGTAACACTTCATTTCTTAAAATTATTTCAAGGAACAAAAATATCTGATATATGTTATCTCAGCAATCATAAGTTATTCTCAGCAATCCAATTGTAACATTTGATTTGGTTTCTAATTGAGTACATGTGCAAAATTCGTCGGCATATTGTATAGTTCGATAATAACAGAATTGAAGGGAATGTAAAATGTATTTCTTTCCTCTTGTCTCTAGACTATAATTATCATGTGTAACACATCTTTGTAAAGGACAAAATCATTGTCAAAAACACTTGTTTTGCAATAAAAATGTACAAAATAATATTCTTAGCTGTGGTATTTAATTCCTCTGTAATGCGTTCTTTTGTTGATCTATTAATTTTTTTTTTCTTAGGAAGAAATAGTTCAATTTTTTTAATTTTCAAGAAAATAAATGATAATAATAATTTCAATTTAGCTAGTACAAAGCATGTATTTTTTCCATTCTCTTTAACCACTATTGATTCTCTCCAGTTAAAATTAATTAATATTGAAGATAAATCCAGTCTCTCATTTTCTATTAGGAATAGATTCACACAAGATATAACAGAAGATATTAATAAATTTCTGAGGAGATATTTAAAAATTGAGATATAAATTTTAACATAAAGAGAGAGAGAGAGAGAGAGAAAAGTTTAAAAGCCATACTGATTAATGTGTCTTTGTTTTTCATATATACAAATAGCATACTAATATTTTCCTGAATATAAGCAATAACTTATATTTAATAACATTAATCGCTAATTTTCTTTTCTTTCATGGTCTCATAATTTTTACAGAGAAACGAAGGAGGATCATCATGAAATGATTGGCGAGACAGAATAGCGACTGTTGTATTGTCGTATAGTTTCTCTACTAAAGCACTGACAGATAAGTTCCTATTAATGCATTCGCAATCAGAGATGAACAGGTAGCAGGTGTAAATGAAGAAAGTGATTTTGTTGGACGCGCATGTTGAATCCAACATGCTATGTATATGTGTATTTGTATGTGTGGGCACAGTAAGAGAGACAGAGAGAGAGAGAGTAATGATAACAACTTGCCAGTGATATTACTAAAAGATTTTAATTATTTTTCTCGTTATTATTGATAGAAAAACAACTTTCATCACATCACGTATCCATAGGTACTTGTCAGACCACGTCGGACCCGTCGCGAGAATATCGTGTATATATATATA
>NW_021848439.1:1682767-1750728 GCF_003651465.1 Formica exsecta | reverse complement strand
TGGGATGGTTTACAGACGCCACAATACGACAGGATTATCAGGATGGGTTCAGGGGTAGACATTCACACAAACACGGGGAAATTTTATAGATATATTTATTGAGTACTTAGCGTGTAAGAGTATAGAATATATGTTACCTTACTGTTAAATATATCATTACATGGTAAATATATTTATATATATATATAATGATGTATAATCTTTTTAAAATAAACCTTGCGCGCGTGTGGGCACGCACGCGTACGGGTGTGTGTTCATTCAGAGTATTTACATAATGATCGCAATTAATATGTACAAGTTTACGAAAAACGAAAAGAAAAATATAGACGAACGGGCGAGCGTGTATTTCGGCCGTGTCGGTGATCGTAGGGTTCACCGACACACCAAATGTCGAGAGTAAATGCCAGGAAGGAGTCTCAGTTTTTATACTTTTTGTCACTTCTTCTCTCCGTCTATTACAAATTGACCATCATCTCCTTATATGAAAGTATAAAGGTCGCTACGGTGACACGATTCTCCTTTCCTTTTTGCGGGCACAGGTGTACGAAACTACCATCGCTACGGATAATTGTAGGTACCCTAATTAACAACATCAATGTCGCGTACGATTGTGACTCTTTTTTTTTCTCCTCCTTACGTGGCAGCTCTCTTTCTGTTCTCCATCCACGAACGATAACGGAGACATATGTGTTTACCACATTTTACGATAAATATTAAAGCGAACAATATTATATCATAGTCCAAAATAAAAATTCTCATAACACATACGTCCGCATCTGATATAGAGCTTTTTTTATCTTGACCTTTTATAATAGCATATTTTACGGTAATGTGTCAAATCGCGTATGTGTATAGAGATGTGCAATTATACACATACGATATGCATTCAAGATAAAAATGTGCATGACAATTTATAGTTACTTTCCACCGATCGTGGACGTTTAGCGTTTACCGCTTACTTAGAGTGTTGCTCCGGATAGGACTCCGTGATATCGATCGCGGAGAGATCTCGAGAGACGCTCCCTGTGTCGTCGCGTGACGTTAATATCATTTTCGATCGTATGTTATACAATATGTACAAAAAGAAAGGTCACACGCGACCGCTGCAATTTCTCTGGCTTACGAGAAAGAAGCGCGAGAGACATACGGTGTCTCGGCTCGCCAGTATATATATAAAAAAAGCGCACGACTTCCTTCCTTTCCCCTCGCAGTAACTATCTGTTAACGCAACTCTCGCATATATTTATATATATATATATATATATATATTAATCTATGTATATATAATGTCTCTTTCTCGCGCGCTTTTTAGTTTCTCACACACCCTTCCTTTCACGCTCTTTTCACTTTTTGACATATTTATCATTGTCTCTCTCGCGTTCTATCGCCGACCTTTTAACAGCATTCAGAGACATACACGATAGTTACGAAGTATTGCTTTTTCTTAATCGCGTATCGATCGCACCTGCCGATCGCGATCCGGCATAACAATAATAAATTTTGCACCTTCCTGCGACGAGCCGCGTCGAGAATCCCGTGTTCCTATCTTTTTTTAATCTTTCTATTCCAAAATGTAATAAATATTAAAAATTTGCACAAATAGAGAGCACGATTTTTCGAAAATTCGTGTAGGTTTTGATATTTTGTTGCATTTGTTTAGATATTGTAAATCGAAGAATACTAAGATTATAATGGACATATGTTATTCTGTATTTTTGATATAAAATCTTATCATGTATATCAAAATAATTTAATCTCTCTGAAAATGATGTTTTAATTTCATATCTCTACGATTTTACAATTGTATTTGTGGCAGATGAAGAAATTGCAGAAACTGCAATTCTTATCTTGCATAGATTCGGTCGAATACATTTTTGTTAGGCCACTTAATGAGACTACATTAAAAGTTTCGCAAAGAAAAGAAAAGGTTGGCAGACGGAATTCACCCGCGGCTCTCTTGCGCTCGAAGGAAACATGCGCTAAGCGTAAAGTTAACTCGAGTACTTTTTAACGTCGTATCGTTTTTTTTTCTTTTTCTCTCTCCCGTTTTTACGTATCGTTTTGCGAGTAGACGAGTACACATAGAAAAACGCTTGCAACGGAAAATCGTTCGCCTGGGTTACTCTCGTTCGAGGCGTTGACGAAACGCTGCCGCACATGCCGAGCGTTTCTATTATAAACTATACAATAACGCGCGCGTGTCGGATAACGGCGTATTAATAGACAACTCAGTAACAAGCGCTGCTACGGAGGGGATTTTATCCCCTCGTGCTCCAAGAGAGCCGAGGAAATCATTAAGAACGTAATATCGAGGGAATGCGGGTTACCCGAGGCGACAATCGGAAACATCACCGAAGAGGCAATCTTGCCACGTTATTAAATTCGATTAGTTTAAAGTTAATTACACACGTCCGTTTTATAAGAATGATGGTCTACTCCGATGTGAGATTTTTAAATTTTCTAATTTTTCACAGCAAAATATATATATATATATAAAATAATATTAACGAATCGGTCGTAGTCCAGCTCTCTGATCATTTTCGCGTCGAATGGAATAAAATTTAATTTTTTAGTTATCAGGTGAAATTATCTCGATATTTTTTCCCACCACTTTTTAATCTTGAATAGATAATTTTTATAGTTTTCTCTTAAATATTACTCTAATACACATACGTTTCAATATGTGAAATTATAAATGAAAATTATTCGCTTGAGATTACAATAATACGAAGAAACAATTTTACTACAGTTTAAAATCGAGCCCGAGGTTTCGATGACTGAGCAATTTTCCGCGTTAAAGTATTAAGTTTTCGACCTATTGCTTGTTCTATTTATACGGAGAATAAAATTTAGTCGCTGCATCACATGATACAGGATCAATCACAGATTGATATGCCTCGTCCAACCTCAGGTTTCCCTCCGGAAAAGGCGATTAACGAAAAAAAATCTTTCTTTAGACGGAATATTTGACGAAGAGCATAAGAATTTCAGCGACACGTTTGCAATTATGGAAAATTTGTTACGATATAAAATACACATATACGAATTCTATCAAATTCTTTCTCTTTCTCAATTAATTTTTTTTTGCAAAGAAGTCTCTTTGATTCAAACAATGATGCGGAAGATTTTAAAGATATGACAGTTGTGGTACTTGACTTAAATATTGCAAAATCAATGTCATCTCGCCGCTAAAATTCTCTGGTGGAAATTTTTTTCTATGCGAGGATGTGAAGACTACTTTCGCGAGACAGTAGGCTATACACAACAGATATGTACAGCGATGTTACCTGTAAGATTCACTAGCACATTCCCTTAACCGTTTGCTATACCCCACGTCAATTCGTCAACTAATACGTACGTTTGCAGTTATGATTATGTATTTTTTTTTAATTATATATCGCCTACGTAGAACACAACGTGGTGGAGCTGCGTGGGCTCGCACGTTGGCTCACCGTGTACCCCTATATATATTATGCGTTATATTCGTTTTTTTTTTGCATCTTTACTTTCTATTTAATTGGTTACTTTATTCGACCCGAACCACAGACTTCGATCTACCTTTTTTTTTTCTTATTTACCCAATATTGATAAACACCGACAAATTCAGCTATATCAGTTATAGAGAGGAGGGGTCAAGGTTGTACCCTGAAAAAATAGACGAATTAAAAGAATCGCGAGAGAGTTTGATAAAATTAAATACTTGATCTTTGAAATCGAAATTAAGTTTAACAATTTTTGCGGAATTAAAATACTAGTAATTAAATACTGATGTCGAATTTAATTCTGAATAATTTCTTTTTTAATTATTGACAATTTCTTGATTATTCCTGATGAAAATAAAAATAATTTGACACAAATGAGAAAAGTTATAAAAAAGAATTCAATAATCGCAAACCTCCAATGCTCTATTTTGAGAATTCGAAATTTAAAACTTGAAATAAATCTCTGCATGGATTCTTGCTAAATCCTATTTTTTGCCGGGTACTCTCTTCGGTGGAGCGCGGGGTGAGGTTCTCTTCACAGGGCGATCCCACATATACACGGTTACATAGGACTTTTCTTCTCTCGACGACACAATTCAAAAAATAATTTTTCATTTTTAGTAGAAAGATAGGCGGGGTATTTCTCGTACACAATGGTAATATTATCGTATTCCATTATTATTATTATTATTATTTATTATTTTATTATTATTATTAATATTATTACTCTATATTTATTATTACTCTTATCGCGTTATCATATTATCATCATTATTATTATTATTATTATTATTATTATTCTGGACATTATTACTTCGACACATCCCGTTATGACTGTCGTTCGTCTCGTCACGTCGGTTTTCGTTACATAAGGATGTTATGTAACAATAGTAATTCTTACTCGTTTACGTGATGCCTATTTACAAGTGTCTACGCTATCTACGACGAATCGGTAGATTCGCTTATACCTCAGGCACCCTCTTCTTTCATAATCGAAATATTCGTCAAGTTTAAAATCTACAAAGTTTATGCTCAAGTGAGACAATTGAGCGGATAATTGGGACAGTGCGACAGCTTTGCAGCAATAAAATTAATAACTATCATTTTCTTAATCATTTTCTAATGTGCCTATTATATATAGCTTAATATTTTATCGTTTAATTCACATTGATTATTAATTTTATTCTTGAAAAATCAAGGTGTTGTTCCATATATCTAACGTCTCGAAGACTCCATTTGAACTTACGTTATTTTAAGTATGAAATTATATTTAAAATAAACTCTATGGCTCTTAGACTTGACTTGATTTCGATTCTAGGTGCCGTATTTATACTTGGCTCCAATTATGCATTTGTACGTGCCGGCAAAATCGATGAGACGACATCGCCGATCGTACGATACGTATGCCGATTTAAAGCGATAGTGTGGTTACATCTATGTATGTGTGTATGTACGTGTGTCAATTGTGTGCGTAGGCCTGGGTCCAGATTAACGTGAACCATCCGTTTGACGCTAATGTTTTCTCCTAACAAAATTTCCTACGTTTTTCACATTTTTATCAAAACAAAAGAATAGAATCGCGACGCGTCCGATAATTTCACGACTTTCCCCATATTATTTCTCCCGTTCGCGTATATTTCGGGGACGTAAATTCCTATATATCTTTATGCAAGTGTTGACTCATGTGTATTCTTCTTTGTATACATATAAAAAAGCGGTATCGACAGTTCCACTTGTGTTTACGACCGTTCTCGCGCGCATTTCTTTTACACATTACGATACTTTATCTACATTTACTATTAAGTTCGAGTGTAGCTATATTTACAATTGCTCGTCTCGCACCTAGTACACCAATTTGCGCCATGTTAAAAATATCTGTCGTATATATCTATTCCCCACGTTTGTCTCTTTCTCTTTCTCTCTATCTCTCTCTCTCTTGCTCTTTCTCTCTCTCACTCTCACTTGTCCATTCTCGGATGAATGCGTCCCGACTAGAGATGCGAGGTGAGAACATTTCGAACAGAGAGAACTGATGTTCTCTCACCCCGCGAAAATTTCCGAATATCTTTCATATTGAAAATTATCTTCTCCCTCGCCTCGCATCTTCTAACTTCGATGCGCTGACCTCGTCTCACGCTCCTATCTCGTGTGTGCGTGCGTATATATACGCGTGTCTTATAGACCCTGTTGCGTGAATTAACACCAGCTCGATTTTTACCAATGATCTATGACGAAAGTCCAAGACACGTACATTTCTCTCTCATCTTCTTTTTCGCAAAAAACACTATCGATTTCGTCGCGGACGGCACCTTAAAAGTCTACGCACGCACTTTTATCCTGTCTTGCATCTCTATATGCATCTATATTCGCCATCTCCTTTTCTCTTTCTCTCTCGCTCGTCTCTCCCTTTCTCTCTTTTCTTTCTCTATAAACTAATCACCATATAACAAGCTTTATATTCTTCATTTCGTTAATAATGCGACTAGGTTAATTTTGACACTTCGCGATCCGTTCTCACACCCGTCGTTTCTGCACGCATCAATTGATCCAAAATTTGAGATCGCTCGCGATCGTATATAGACGCGCTTATGGCACATCGATAGATTGCATTATTGGACACGAGATGTATCGTTCGTCGTCGCTTATGATAGATCTTCGCGTCCCTTTCGACGACGAGTATGAGAGAGAGAAAGAGGCCGAGAGGAGGATCGAGGAGAGAAGGGAGCGACGATGCTGGCCGCTCGCGCAAATTGCGATTTACGCAAATCACATTACGGCGACAAAACCGTCCTACCATTTCCTCCGAGACACAGTGGCTCTCTCTCTTTCTCTTCCGTTCCTTCGCTTCACGCGCGAATCAAGTCCCAAGCGATACTTTGAACTCGCGTCGTGGCGTCCTCGAATCACGAGTCGTGCCTGTGAGTCCTGTTGCGCCTGTTGCCGCTCTTTCGCCTCTTCCTCTTGGTATCGCGGGTGAACGCGACGTTACCAGGGTCATCGGCGAGCTGAGGATACCTGTGTACGCTGTGGATATCGACGCCTTCGTAGCCGTCGACGGTGCCGCGACTGATGAGCTCGTCCTTCTCTTCCTTAGACCAGTCTCCCCGACCCTGGAAACCGGCCATCACCAGTTGCTTCTCGATCTCCCAGGCGCGTTCGACGGCACGCTTGTGCGCGTGTTTCAGAATCCGGTGCCGCTCCTGCTCAGGATCGGCTCCGTACTTGATCACCACCGCCGCGTCAGGATTGTGCAGTCTCAACTCTTTCCACGTGCCGGCACCGTGCTCTGTCGTCTCGTGCGTGGACACGTTGAACATGCCGCCGAGACGATGAAGTTCCTCCATGTCGTCGCGGATTTTCAGCGCGTTATCCTTGACGAAATAAAAGACATCTTGGTCGTGCACACTGAAGTGTAGCGGCAGGAAATACGAGTTGTTGAATACGGACGTGACCACGTCCTGCACCACACTGTTCACGCCGTCCACTACGCTCACCAAAGCCCGACCGCCGACGCGCGACACCAGAATACCCTCGCCAAAGACTGCCCGACGATGGGCCACTCGCGGCAACAGATTTCGCGTCTTCGGCTCTAGTTTCAATAATGGCTTGGGCACGAAACCAAGGTCGGAGAACTTCTCTTGAACGCGATTTACGATGCATTGCAGCCCGGACATCACACCAAAGTCCGGAGTCAATTGCGGGGATGTGACGGTAGCGCTTGGTTGATACACCATCTGCTTTGTGTATTCGGAACCGAGCATTGTTGAGATGTCGTAGCCGTAGAGTTTCAGCCAACTCGCCAGATCTGTCATATACTCGACGTTTTGCTTAAAGTTGACGGGATCGTTATTGCGGAAGCGATAGATGAATATGTCAGTCGGTGTGGTGAGTTCGTTGGCCATTTGCTCCCAAGCAGGCGTCATCCATTGACCGACAGTCGGATCGTAGAGCCTCTTGTTCAAATAAATCAACTTGGTATTAGGATCGAAGAGACCACCGTGGAAATCGATGGGCAAATAAAAGTCCGGGTTGGTATCCTTGATGATCTTGCCAAATGGCGTGCGTTGCATCTCTTTGATGAGATTGCCATTGGTGTCGAAAAGAGCGAGAGGTGAACCGTTCTGATCCGTTGCGACATAGAACCGTTGCTCGGACGTTTCCACAGTCATCAGAAAATCGCGTGAGTCGTAAAGGAACCGGAATGTTTTGGACAACTTCGGGAAATGCACGTGCGTTATTAGATCTGGAGTTTTCGGATTCGCATAGAAGAATTGAGTGATGTTTTCTCGATCGTCGTTCATCGACACCAATCGGCCGCGATCGTCGTAGAAGTACCAAATTTGGAATTTCTTATGCTCCGATGCATGAATCAGCTGACCGCGCGAGTTGTATCTGAAGAAAACAAAGTTGGTAATATATGTATATTATGGTGTGTATCTATTACAATATAGTATTTTTAGATCAGTGTTCTTCGGCAGAAAAATTTTTTGCAAAATTTGCTGCGAAAAAGATAGATTTTCCGTATACATATACAAAATTTGTTATATTTTAATAAAATGTAATTATATTTTACGGAGATCTCTTTTTAATTTTCAAAATAAAAACGCTTACCTGTATTTGTGTTCGCCACGAATCACGACGAAGCCGCGTCCATCGTACGAGTTGAACTCAACGTCACCGTACTGGACCACTCGATCGCCACTGTCGTAGCCCAAGACGATCTTCTCGTTATGCTCAGTCACGCCAATCACGTTACCGTTTTCATCGTACGCGTATTGCCAATTGTTCTCGGTGTCCGCTACCTCGAGTACATGACCGTCTGCGTTATACGTGATCTTCTCCATTCTGGACCATTCCTTCTTTTCCATCGATTCCTTTCCGATCGTGAGTTTCCTCATCTTGATGCGATTACGATTGTCGTACTCGAGCTCCATACGGAACACATCGAATGATCGGATGTTCATCAGCACCGTCTTGACGCGACCATGCTCGTCGTAGTCCGTGACCGTGAAGAATTGTTTGCTGCTGTCCTGCATAACTGATCGGTTAAAGACATTTCTGTATATCCTGAGATCACCGACGCCTTCCAGTACACCGAGATTTTGGTTGTATTTGAGACGAAGCTGAGGCAGTTGTTTGCCGTTGATATCGACCTCGATGCCGGATATGCGCGCGTTACCGTCGTACTGATAACGATAATGAGCGTTATCCATACCGCTCTTGCTGCCGAATTTGATTTTTTCGTCCTTTACGATGCCGGCGTGATATTTGTACTCGATACGCATCTCAAAGTTTGGTTCATTGATGTCAATGCTGCGCACTAGACTGGTCGTTTCTTGATAGGTGTAATGTATTGAGGACAATCCTATACACACAAAACATTTGCAATTTTTAATTAACAAATTGTGTCTAATAATTTCATAACGTTTATAACTCGACAATATTTTTTTCTTAATCACAATTAGCAAAATTCAATAAGGAGAAGAAATAAAAATATAATATTATTTTAGTGAAATTATATGTACTACTTACCGGCAAGCGTGGTTTCGAGTTTTCCAGCGTGATCATAGACGTAAGCGACTTTCCCGCTTTGATGAGGATACACCTTAGCAAGAATCTGACCGTCATCATTGTACAGAATCTCATATGGATGTCTATTCATTGGCGAGTAGTATTGATATTTGTAGAACCCTAGAGATGTTTGAAGAGAGAATGTATGAATGTGTCCCCTCGGTGTAGTGAGCGATTGCAATGCTCCTGCCTCGTCGTATTGGAGAAGATAATCGCTTCCACGCGGCGTAGTGACCTTCAGCGGCAAACTGCTAAACATGTCTTTGAAGGCGTACACCATCGACGTACCGTCGCTGTACTTGATCTCGTACAATCGACCCGCTCTATCAAAGCCATACGTTTCGCTGATGTCACCCCATGTCCAGCTAGTCAATCTGCTGAATCGATCGTATTCCAGTTCGACGCCGGCAAAGATACCGTTTCTCGGTCCCCATTTAACGGGTCTAGCGGTTCTGTCGTATGTGACATTCAGCAATTCTACCCGATCGTCCATAAACACAGCTACGGTATTTGTTTCTCTGTCGTACTCGAGAGATAGCAGAATCTCGCCATTGACTCGAAGCTTCCTGCCGACCTGGGCAATTGCCTTCGAGTTTCCGCGATTCTTATTTCCTTGAATCTTTCGGAGGAAATATCGCCATTCGAAACGATTAGCCAGATCACCAGCAATTTCTGTTCTCTGTTTAGCCGGCACGGGATAGCTTTCGCCTAATAGAGGCTCGATCTCAGCCAGGATTGAGTATGGCATACTGTCGGTGCTGACAGTGTGAGCCCATGGTGTTACCCTTCCAACCGAGCCATCGGCGAGAACTGTCGTCCTCTGCTCGGCCTCTCCGACCTTCGTGACAACGGATGATCCTTTGATCAGCATCGAGATGGGTTTCCTGTTGTTCTGTCCAACTTTGACTATGGCGCCTTTCAAGCTAAGATCAAATGTCAAGCTGATTACCTTGCCCGTAGGTGTCACTGCGCTGGTCAGCCTGCCAAATTCATCATAATTGTAAACGTAGCTGCGGCCGGTACTATCGAGCTTCGTCTTCAGCAGGCCAGTGGGCCCGTGATAGTCGAAAGTGACGTTGTAATTGTCGGGCGTGCTCAGCTCGTGCAGCATCTTCATCCTGGACATTCTCAGTCTGCATTTCTGTCCCTTTGTGTTCTCGATTGAGTTCACTTGGCTGCTGTAATCTCTCAGCAAAAAGACCTTGTTACCAGCCGCATCCGTCACAGTGCTGAGCTTGCCGTTGCTGGTGTTGACGTTATATGTGAAGAGATACACAGTCTCGCCGGTCAGAATGTTCTTCGTGGCGATGTGTTGGCCGAACCGATTGAACACGTAGATTTCTTGCGTATCGGGTGCGTAGATCTCATATTCTCGTGCGCCGCTTGCATCAGGAATGCTCGCCGTTACCGAGCGAATACGATAGTTGGCCTGGTCGCCAATGTGCACTACCCCGTCGGGTGAAACCGCCACGGCGGATATAGTATTAAACTTGGACGTGGACGCCAGATAGTGATCGGCCTCAAAGCAATCGCAACCGCGCTCCAGGCAATTGCACTTGGACTCAGCACCGGCGTACGGTGAGATCTTGCCGTCGGTACCGATCACGCGAACGCGATTGATCCTCTGGGAATCGCTCTCGGCAATATAGAGATTGCCTGATGGACCGAATGCGATACTCTGCGGCATCACGAGAGTGGCGTGAGTCGCGAGTTCTGTGTCGAATGAGGCTGACGGAGAGGCGCAGTGGAGTGGACGACCGGCAACGACTTTGACACGACCGTCCGGCGCTAACTGGAGAACCATGTGATCGTCGATCATGTGTAGCGAATTGTCTAGGGGATTGATCGCCAATTCGGTCGGCCAGCGTAGATGAACCTCTTCGACGTTCAATGTTCCTTCACAGGGTATGGGTTTCCAGTGCGACTTGTGCATATGATTGCCGATCACGGTGGTAATGATACCGTCTCTGTCAACCATTCGTATATTCGTGCCATCGGCAAAGTACAAGACGTTATCGGCGGAGACGGCAACGCCCTTGGGATAAGCGAGTTTAGCATCTCGTGCGAGCGCACCGTCGCCGCAATGAGCTTCGTCGCCGGGAAGACAACGTTCCCCGGAACCGACTACTGTTTCCCAGTTATGATCGGGATCCGTGTAATCGTTGGTGTCACGTACGCGAATGATCTGGTGAGATTCTGGATCCGATATGTAGAGAACGCCGTCCAGCGGGCTCAGAGCGATGTGATAACGATATGATACTCTGGTTGCGCTGGAAGAACAAAAATATAAAGTTAAAAAATATTGTAGAGCTAAAAGATTTTAGAGCAATCCAAAAAGATTTAAGAAACTATCGCGTAAAATTAATCAATATCAATTACGTACTTTAGTCTAACTACAGTTCTGACTGTTCCATCAACGAGAATCTTCCTAACTAGATTGAAATCACCGACAAAGATGGAGCCGTCTGCTGCAGTGGCAAGAGCAACGGGCGCTAAGAGACGCTGCTTGGAAGCTTGCCCGTCGCAATCGTAACAATCCAACGGTCTCTGATGACCGTCTCCCATCGTGGTGAGAATAACTCTTGGCTTATGCTTCAGATAAATGTTTGAGCCGTCTCCTTTCTGCAAGATACCCTCGTGGAAGTTGTATCTATGATGAATATCCAAGTTCCAACCGCCGACTTCCGAGATGGACATGTCGTGACCGCTCAACTTCGTCGTTTGAACGTCCCAAATAATGTCCTTGCAATCGCTATACTCGTAGCCAACCTTTACCATAGCAGTTGTAACTCCGTAGACGCGTTGGCGATAGACGTTCAAGCGGTTCCATGCGTAGGTGAACTTGATCACTGGATCGGCCTCAAAGGTCTTCTCGAAGAGTATACCCTCGATCGTGATTCTCAAATGTATCAAATTTAAGGTCGCTGGTATGACTTCCGGAGTCAGCTGCAGTTGTATGGTGGACAGATAACCGGCCGCTCGCGAACTGTGATATACTAGATTCAAGCCCGTTCCGGGTATTTGCAAGCTCTCCTGTATAACTTGAGACTCCGCCAAAATGGCGCTCTTATCCGGACAAGCTCCTTGGAAGCCATGCTTCCAGGTAGCCAAGACGACCGGCTTCATAAGATCGTAATCGTGAGCGGCGCATGCATGTGGAACGTGGATGGGTGGCTTCTCCTCGGCGGTGCTCATAACAATCTTATCGATTATGACGACCTGGAAGGAAACAGATATGCATTTTAGAAGCTGCTGGAACAATAAACTTAATCACGCATTTTAATAAAGATATTATTAAGTCATTCATCTTACATAGCAAAATTTAACTCCGTTAAAAAGTTTCGTCAATTTTGGCTGATTCAATCTTAATCTCCAGTTTAGTATTTGAATATAGTACAGTGATTAATTCAAATTTACGCCTACCTCGTTCCAAGGCACGAAGACGATATGACTCTGCGGCTTGAAGGGCGATCTGCCAAACTGCAGAGTTACGGCACCGCCGCCGTTCACCAGGAGATCGAACCAGCCGTCGTCTCTTGTAAGGGTGAAACCTTCCAGCGGTGTGCTGGTACTGACCCGCACTCCCATCAGTCCCGTGCCGAGATGAGTAACGACGCGGCCGCGTATGACGGCCGATCGGCTGTTAGATAACGATCGTGTTAATTGCAAGAAACTTTACGAACAAATCGGATAAGATCACTTCTTTGTGTGCTTCGTCGTACACTACCAACAAAGCAACCGCTATTCTCTAGACTAATCTCAATCTACTACGTTTTACTGTTCACACTCTTTAGAAATTTTTTTTAGAGTGAATATATACCGACGAAAAGAGATACTGTCACTTAATAACGTCTAATGAAATGTTTGAGACATTCTTATAATTCTTTATTAAATATGTCTAATGCTAAAGATGGATATTATGTTTATAGTGTTCATTTTTTAAAAGTCTCGTAAATAAAAAATAGAGATAAAAAAAAAAAATCAATATTATAAATATAATATAATTTTAATAACACATAACATTTTTAATATATTGTGGATTATATGGTATAAAAATTAAATTTACTAAAATAACATAACAAAATAAAAATACGGAAGACTTTGTATAATATTTTGTTTTGGATCCAAGTGTTTTGAAAATATATTCTGGGATTATCGACAAATCAATGTTTATGATGGGGAGAATCGCTATAATTACACGCAAAGTGCCGTCTTCCCGGGCGTTTAAAAAGACAGAAGCAATCGAGGAAAATTTGCACCTCGGAGGATAATGCGCGTCCATTTACATGTGACAGCATTCTTTCGCCGGTTAATAAGTATCTCGATACCGAGCATCGATCGCCAATCGTGTATGCAAATACGCGATGAATATTCAGCGCGACGTACTTTCGCAAATTCTGCTTCTCAGTGCTAAAGAGGAACCACTCGACTCTTTTGTTTGTCGCTGCACGAGTAACGGCGAATGTAATCGTTGCATTATTTTCATCGCGATGTTTCAGGTGATCTCTCTGTCACTATAGATTGTAGTTGTGTTGCTCTTCTCGAACGAGCAACGGAATACGATAATCGAAGCTTCATAATCGTGCCTCTTTGGCACTGGAGCGTTTTATGGTCGAGGACAAATCACTACTTATATACGTACAGTCAATATATATATATATATATATACACGAAAAACACAAAGTCGGAAGCTCAACATAAAAGACGCAAAACACAACTATATTCTGGGATTATCGACAAATCAATGTTTATGATGGGGAGAATCGCTATAATTACACGCAAAGTGCCGTCTTCCCGGGCGTTTAAAAAGACAGAAGCAATCGAGGAAAATTTGCACCTCGGAGGATAATGCGCGTCCATTTACATGTGACAGCATTCTTTCGCCGGTTAATAAGTATCTCGATACCGAGCATCGATCGCCAATCGTGTATGCAAATACGCGATGAATATTCAGCGCGACGTACTTTCGCAAATTCTGCTTCTCAGTGCTAAAGAGGAACCACTCGACTCTTTTGTTTGTCGCTGCACGAGTAACGGCGAATGTAATCGTTGCATTATTTTCATCGCGATGTTTCAGGTGATCTCTCTGTCACTATAGATTGTAGTTGTGTTGCTCTTCTCGAACGAGCAACGGAATACGATAATCGAAGCTTCATAATCGTGCCTCTTTGGCACTGGAGCGTTTTATGGTCGAGGACAAATCACTACTTATATACGTACAGTCAATATATATATATATATATACACGAATAACACAAAGTCGGAAGCTCAACGTAAAAGGCACGAAACACAACGTAGGAATCAAAAGGTAACTGAACCATGCAACACGAGAATGTGTTCAACAATAATGGAGGACAAAGTGCGAGCTCGAACGATCGTGGAATGTGTTCCAACTGTCCACATAGAGACTCTTAGATCATGTATATCGTATGAAGCACACATCTCATTTTTTTTACAATTCGTTGCTCTCAAGTGTTGATAAAAAACATTTACATGTCATCGGTATTAGTGAAAGTGAGAAATGTTTCTTTCTCACGCTTATAAATCCATGATTTTGCCTTTTCTATCATCTTGAGAACAACTGATAATATAAATTTGAGGTGCAAAAATACATGATCGGAGGAGAGAGAGAGAGAGAGACCTGCCGTGATTCAATCAAATCGAATGAGGCCAAACTTCTCAAGCACAGTCGAACGCACACACGCACGGCTCGTCGTGATCAGGATGCAGGATGTATTTACACATATGTGAGAGAGATACCAAATGCACGAAAATATTATCAAACAGCAGCAAGTTCTTATTACTGCTACGACGGATCTTATTACGGATCCTCGTTCATTTAGTCGAGCTTTATCGACGTCTGGTTTTTCTTACCTTGTGTTGAAGTGATTCCAGAACATACTGACCGGGCAGCACGGATAAAACAGAGCCGAGTTAAAATGATGCGATTAAAGGCGAAAATAGAAGGAGGACGCAGGATCGAGGACGAGAGGTCAAGTACGAAGGAGGTCGAAAAAAGAGAGAGAGAGAGAGAGATAGAAAGAGAAAAAAAAGCGAAGGATTTCCAAAGGTGGGAATCAAAATATAGAGGAGTCTGAGGAAAACTTTCCGCTTTTACGAAGAATTTCGATACGTCGCGTCTCGGATTACTAGAATTTGCCGGTCCCTTCCGATGGACCTGACGCGTCGGGGAGAAAAAAAAAACTGTCCGGTTATTGTATATAACCCCCTTCCCTCCCTTTTAGTCAGCAATGAGCGAAAAGCTCGAGGCTTAAACATGGACTCACACATTCACGCAAGCTCCACTCGGACGGACATGAGAAAGAGAAAAAGAGAAAGATTCGAAAGAACGGGGCTTGGATTGATATACCGATAGAGATAGATCGTAAGGGATTGCGATAAAGACTTTTGGGGTAGATAGAAAAAGAATGAACAAGAGAGAAAGAGAAATATACATGGATAAATGTGGAGGGAGGAAGAAAGGGGGAAGAGGGTTAGTGCAGGGCACACGCTCGCGCACACGTACGTACAAAACATATGTAGAAAACTGTTGGGATGTGATTTCACACGGGTCACAACAACGCAGATATAATATATTGAAATCTATATATATGCATCCTCGTGTCTGTACTCTGTCTGTACGGTAATACACGTGTACTGCGAGAAAAAGAAAGAGAGAGATATACAGGGGTATGCGTGTATCTTGTAATAAATGCGCGCAAAGGCAGCTATAAAGATTACTGGGATCCCTGCGAGAAGAGCTGGGACCCTCCTATGTGCGCGTTTCTTCCCGCTTTAGTTAAAAATAGAGATCGATCGGCTTTGTCCGACTAATCTTTCAACCGATTCGGTTCCCGGCTCGAGTCAAAGGGACCTGTACTCGTATTATTAATAACCTTTAGTCGTCCCATCGAGCATGCAACTTTCTCGACCTTCGCGATTCACGCTCTACACAAGCTTTCGCAGGTTCTCCATGCATTTCCTTTGTCACATTGGGATCCTTTGCCTAATTTAGAATATAGATGTGATATCAATAAAATACGAACGTGTTGAGATATCGCAATAGAGTTTCTGATTTATGAAATATTAAACATCTCGGAAATTGAATTTTAAGTCAACTGAATTTTTATGTAAACCTTAATAAAAAATTACAGAAAACTAGTATTTATTAAAACTTTTGCCAAAAAAAATTGATTCTATATTGTTCAAGAAATCCGTATGTAAAGGAAATATATGATGAACGCAAGTAATATCGCGCATAGCACCAATGGCTAGTATGTTCCTATTTAATGCTGCCATTTTTTCCTGATCGCGCATGTGTGTTGAATCTTCTACTTTATTTTTTTACTCAGAGACACGCAGACTGTAGACGCAACATCGACATCGGGACGGACAATTTTCGCTAATGATTTCAACGCGGAGACGACGAGGATCATGACGACGACATTGGTCGCAAGGACAAGAGGGGAAAGTCTCGCGACGATCGACGACGAACTTACCTCTCGTTGAAGGTCTCCTGACGAGCGTAGTTCTGCAGACTGCCCTCGTCGATTAGGAACTTCATTCTCTCGAAGAAGGAAGCGGTAATGGCGGGTGGCTGTTTCCGTAGCAATATATCGATTGGCTTGGGCGCTGAGACGCACAGCTGGCTGCTGCGGCATATGTGATTGGAGCAACATTCCGGATCCGCGCAATCAATGAGACCATCTGAAAGTGCCATTATTCTCCGTAAAGGTCGCAAAAAAGGAATACACTTCCATTGATGAATGTTTCAATTAGATGCTTAATTTCGAACAAATATTCCATATAAGTAGTAATGCAATTGTCTAAAATTCCAATTTACACTTTATTTTTATTTTCTGGCATTTCAATGTTTTAATCTTAAAATAAAATATGTGGATTATATATTTAACAAATATTATACGCATAATATACGAGTATTATGTTGAAACATGTACCTTTATCGTTGTCTCGTCCGTCGTTGCAGTTCTGTTCTAAAAGTACGCTGCAATCTTTGCCGTCCCAGCCGTCGTAGCATTGACACTCCCATTGCGCGTCGTTTGACACCCTGCACTGTCCATGACCGGAACAAGAATTCGGACAGCCCTCCATCGTGCAGTGTTTTCCGTTCCATCCGGTGACGCACAGACACGTGCCATTCTTACATTGTCCGTGCTCATTGCAACGAGGATCGCATTGCTTCAGATTGCAAAGCTCGCCGGACCAACCTGGCAAGCAGTCGCAGGCGTTGTCTACGCAGTGTCCGTGAGGCCCGCAATCGAGATCACATAATTCTGAAACACAGCGGAACGGGAAGCTGTGAAAGCGGCTGATTCATCTGAGAGTACGCGAATGTATTAGTCTCGAAGCGACACTCAGAAGCCGGGAGTAAAGCGATAATCGTCCGACAAGTGAATGAAGTTATGAGAAAAAAGGATAGTTAATCAAGAGAAAGTGAAAATTTTACTTCGTAAGTTTTGTTGCCATCTTTCTGACACCTGAAAACACAGGAATTATCAGTTTTCGAAAATACGAAACGGGTGTACGAGCATATCGATCGATATCTTTAAATCAATTTTATATCGCGGTTACGGTCCCCAGTTAACGATATCTCTGATTTTTAAATTAACATTATAGATATTGATACGGACATATTTGTCGATACTTAGTTCTGAGAGACACATATTTCTTATAATTATTTTAAAAAATACAAAAATCTAAAAGCAGAGGATAAAATATAATCATTAATAAAAAATATTTGAAAATAGAAAAATATAAAAAAGATGAAATTTCAATCTGTAAAATAGAATCAATAATCATTTTTTTTTGTAATGCCTTTTATGATAAAAATTTTGGTTTTTTATTGAGACGAGCAAGTATTATTTTTTCGCAAAACGCTCGATATATAAATTTCCGATCATAAATAATAACATTCGTTAATTTGTCATCTCACCTTTCGAGCAATCATCACCGGACCACATGGGCTCGCAGAGGCAGGTCTGGGTCTCGAGATCGAAGTTTCCGTGACCGCTGCAGTCCGGCAGGCACTGCAGTGCCTCCTTATCCATTTGACTGCAGTCGGCTCCTTTCCAACCCTTTTTACAGATGCACGTGCCCTCGGCGCAGAAACCGTGGCCCGAGCAAGTCGGATGCGGACAGTCAACTTCCTCGCAATACTTCCCCTTGTAGCCGCGTACACAGTTGCATTTGCCGTTGGTGCAGTGACCGTGGCCGTTGCAGTCGGGCACTTCGCACTCGTCGTGTCGCAGAGAGCATTCCTTGCCCTTCCAGCCGGGATTGCATTGGCACTCGCCGTTTATGTACTCGCCTAAATCGGCACGACGGGATTATTTGACGTGGAATTATTTACGCGCGTGTGCGAGACTCGCAAAGTTGTTTTCGAATAGAAACTTTTAACAATTGAAATTCGACGGCGATGTAGCAATCTGAGAAATCTTGTCTATACGCAGAATACTCGCAATTCAATTTCATTCCGAAATGATGAAATTGCATTGAGTTATTGTTGTATTCTACTTTCCAATTCAATTTTACTTTATTTCATAAATATCACGTATAGACACGTATCTTGCCTACCGAGAGTACTAGGAGAAGTTAGTGCGTTAAGCATAAAAAAATTAGCATGTATCGCGACTGTTTGCAAAAATGCAATATCAAAGCAAGTGAAACGTATAATCGGCTTTGATTTCTATTTAAAAGAAATCAATATACAAAGCCGTAACCAGGCGCTTGGTTTTTTTTTAATCGGTTAAAAACTTTCCAATCATTATTTCTTTCTGTTTCAATAGGATTTTAATCAAACTCGTAACCAATAACCGATTTTTGAAGTTTATTAAAATTCCAATACGGATTTTTCAATTTAATATTATTTCAACGAAACGACTAAATCCTATTATCGTGAATTTCTCAATATTTCTGCAATAATATAATTGCATGTAATATGATACATAAATAAATATAAGAAAATATAGAAAAAAAAAATAAATATGTAAATTATTTTTAATATTCAAGGATACAATTGAGTCGGTTATTGATTAATTTCCGATAGAGATATTTTTCGGTAAAACAAACTCACCTCTTTGGCTACAGAGAACAGGACAAACACTCTCGCTGCAATCTTCGCCACCGAAACCAGGATTGCACTGACAATGACCTAAGAGACACTCGCCCTTGCCGCTGCAACCGTTCGGGCAATTATGCGTCATATCCTCGGCGATCACAGCGATAAACGAGACTTCATGGGGATCTCCGTCGTCGTTGTAGAGCGACAGGAACCAGTGTCCCGGCTCCATATACTGAGTTACCTCCTTCTTAATCGAGGGCTGTGAAAAAAGCGTAAATTTATTATCTGGCCAGACCATGCGCATACACATTTGATCGCTGTTCAACTAGGGGGTGAGTAAAAAAATGAAAAAAAAAATAGTCTACCAGAGACTATCGATTTTGTATAAAAGAGTGAAATAAAAATAGGGTAGCGGCACATACAATAACACTAACATGGGACGCCCTGGTAGTCCGAGCCTTGAAGCCGCTGAGAACCTCCAGAAGATCGTACTGCGTGTGGGTGGGCAGCGCGTTCCTTCTCGCGTACACGCCGATGCTGGCACCACGTGGAATGCTGTAGTCGAAACGCACGTAGGCGGCCTCCGATTGATAAAACTGCATGTTCCAGTAGCCGTACGGCGGTATCTCCTTGCTTAGCTTCTGTCCTAAACCGACCTGAGCGAAGGTCGTCCCGTCGGGCGGGAAAGACCGCGCCGGGAAAGTTCGCGCACCTGCGGATCCATACGTCGTGATCAGAAAAACGCACGATCGAGCTCGACTTTCTGCCGGGTAATGTAAGTCCGGATTGCCGTTAGTAATTTTAGTACAATTAATTAAATTATCTATCTACGGTCAACGAGTGATTTGTGTTGATCAAATTGCGACAGATTATATCAAACAGTTGGTTTCTTAAAAAAAAAGTTGGCATTAATTTATGTTAACGAGGCATCAAGATTACATTACCCGACGGAAGTTAAAATGTTCTCAGGTCTAATGGATGGATGCTTATGCGTGTTGGTATTTTATGAGCATTACATCTTCTTCTCTCATTTTTAAACGTATTATTTGATTCATACTTTTAGTTAATTCTCACAATACATTCAGTTATTTCTCACAATACATTGGACCGACAACTATTAATTTTCTTCTGAAATTACTCTTGTGAAATATATTATATATATTCGGTATAATAATCGCTAACGGCTATTTAATTGTGACATTTCGTGCACTGGAATGGACTTAAAATTATGTGTCTACTACAGCAATCTACGCTATCCAAATAACGCTACCCACTATCCAAAGCACATTACAATTACTACAACACTAAAGTACAACTAATCACTACAATACAGGCAAGTCAATGTAAACTCGCATTTGACAAATCCACGAGTAAACAACAAGCAAAAAGATGAGCGTTAGCGAAGACGAAAGAGAGAAAGTAGAACGTGTTTGAAAAGAAATGATTTGAAAAAAAAATAAGACAGAGAGAGAAAGAAAGAGAGAAAGAGAGAAAGAGAGAGAAAAAGAGAAACAATTGTAAACGTGGCCTCACCTTCGAGGATCAGTATAGTAGGCTCGGGGGGGAGCGCAGTGCTCCCCGAGCAAGCCCACGAGTCGGTGCTTACTTCTGGCTCATAAGTAGAAGTAGAAGTCCCGTCGATTGATTCGTTATTCTTGGCGATGTCGTCCATTGACGAGGGATAATAGTTTTCGGTGGTGGAAATCGTCGCATTGATTTTCGCCGAATCTTTCGCCGCTGATTCCGCATCTTGCTTCCTCTCATCCATCGATTCCTCTCTCGATTCTAGAAATTCGTCGTCTGACAGAGTGGCATTAACGCTCTCGAGCTCTTGCTCCAGATTGTCGTCGATCGCTGAAAAATTGTCCCATTCGTCCGAGGACGAGCCCATGCACGGACAGGAGCACTCGCACTCGCCACCGGCCCAGATGGGCGCCGGGGGCGAGGCAGGTGGTTGTGGCGGTGGCGGTAATCGCGTATCGACCGCGTTTATCGACTCGGCGTCCTTAGCAGGGATTTTTTTCATGCTCGCTGCAGGCAGCACCTGCGCTTGATCGATGTTAATCCCGGACAAATAGCCGTCCTCTGTCGGCACCGACACCGAGAGGACATACAGCGGTCTTGAAGAAGCGGCAGATGGATTGTCGGCGGCGATCGTTACGTTTATGAGCACTCGATGCGGTGATGATGACGATGAAGACGATGATGGGACGGAATGAACATCGCGGTATACGGGCACCTCTACGATCTGTATCCGTTGGGCGATCGGTGAGTTTGACAGATGGTCTGTATTAGAGGGGAACCTAGGTGACGCGTTGTCCGATGAATCATGCACAGTTTCATGCAGAGTGTTCGCTGGAGGTGAATTGTAATTAGTTCTAATCAACGAGGGATTTTTAACGGGCTCGTTGGCTTCGACAGCCGCTTCATGGAACTTCTTTTTAAACTTCCGAAACAGCTCGTCGTCGTTTTCCTCTCTCATGATAACTCGTAGATCGTCTTTATCTCTATGTTCTTTTCGAGAAACGATGCTCATCTTTGCGTTGTTATCAAGAATTTCAGATGATTTAGTAGGCTCTTTCGTTTTTGCGATCGATTGCTTCTTATGATGAAGATCGACAATCTCTACCTCGTCTTGTCCATAGCTGTAGATCGGTACGGGATAGTCTCTCTGAAGTTCCTCGGACTGTTCAGGATCGTTAACGACATTGAATGAGGCTTCGGACTCGGACGACGAACTTTCCCGAGAAAGCTCTCGTGTTTCTTTCACAATATCCAGCGTCTGGGATCCTACTGATTTTGTGGCCATATTTATTGTCTTTGAGATATTTTCCGTAAAGGCAGCTGACCTATTGTTTTCGTCCGAGCTAATTTTTTCTTTAGACTTATCGTAGCGATTATCTTCAATCTTGATTATGTCTTCTTCAGATTCTTCAGTTTTCTCGTCATTATTTAATAATATATTAAATGCCGTTTTATCATCTACGTTTATACTAGACGAAATCGTGCTAGCGTCTACTGCGTTTCGATTCATTTCTACAGACACTAACTGTTCGCTCGTATTGGAATTACTTACGTTCGAGCCTTGATCCTCCGTTAGTTCAATCGAGCGCACCTCTGTTACAGCTTCTACAATGTTATCGGCAGTATCTACAGTATTACCGTTATAATCGACGGGGGAAACGTTGCTGTCATTTTCTGTAGTTCCGCCAACTACTCGGTCGTAATCGCTGCTATCCGCGCCAAGTTTCGCGTACTTCGCGTCGGATGCAGACGTCGTAGCCTCGATATCGTCTCCGCTTTCGCCAATGTCCGAACTTTCGGACGTGCCGGCGTTATCGTTATCGCGGTCGAAATCCGCGAAGTCATCGCGGACGAGTTTCGCGATCGGGGCTTTCGTGGCAATGTCTCCTTCAGGCGTCACCGATTTTTCGACCACATCAACAGTGTCTTTGTCGATGGCCGGGAAAATTTCGGTGAAAAGCCCCGAGAACGTCGTGCCGGGCACTTCGTCGTCGGGTGATTCGCGATTGAATTCAGAAGTTGATGCGGAAGAATGACCAGAGCCGACAGAGACAGAGGACGAAGAGGTGAGATGATCGACAGCGACAGTGATATGATCGTGCGAGTAATTAGTAGTAGTGGCGGAGACATTCACGACAAGCGACTCCTCGGCGACCTCGACAGCTTCGATCGAACGGTCGACAGCTTCCTTCGCCGGACCTGGACCGTCTGCATGCTCCGGATCATGCACAACCTTACCGGGGAACTTCTCATGCAATGGGACTGATCGCTGCCCGGACCCCGAGGCCTCGAGGACGGTTGGAATCAAGAACAGCTCCTCGGGGTCACGAGGGGGTGGCGGTGCGACAGTTTGGTGCAAGGCATGCTCGTTAAACGTGTCCCTACGCTTGCGACTGTATACGACACCATCTAGCAACATGCTATCCGACGAGCTAATACTACCTCCTGACGATGATGGCTGCCGCGTCCTGCCACCCGATTGCGACGACGTTGAAGTGGACGACGTGGACGTCTTGTTCGCTTCGCTCGACGACGGCTTCGCGTCCGTGTTCTCGCCCACCAGGACCGTGCACGCCTTCGTGCCTTGGTACGACCAGTTCACTAAATTGGACGCTTAATGAGAAATCAATTAGGATTGGATAAGGTGTTAGTTTATCGGAAATTATCTTGTTAGTATATCTCATTTCGCATTATTTCAAAATTGCTTCACAGACAATAAAAGAATCGAAACATAAGCTAGATATATATTTAAGATATCTTCATGATATCTGTATTGTTGATTAAATATGATGTATTTTTTAAATAGAAGTCTTAAAACTATATTATATTTTTATATGAATTTAGGATTATATTTGATAGTGTATATAAGAGAGATAGAGCAAAGAAAGGTACCATTGTACGGAATGCAATATGCGAATAATTACCTGCAACGTACGTTAATGCCGCGGTCAAGCAGAGCGAGAGCATAATTACTACTATGGCAATTAGTTTCCAGCTGCACCAATCGATTCCCTTGCGGAAATGACAGCGGATGCTTTGTCTCCTCATCGGGATCATTGACGGGGCGTGCCCGTAAGGTAAAGGTACCCTGAAAATCGATGAAGGTCGATTTGTAGCGGCGACCGGGCATTTAAATTTTCGGTTTCTCCCTCCCCTTCCCAACCCCCACTTTCTTCTCTTCGTCGGTAGCAAATTCGTCTAATACGCGTCGTCATTAACGATCATCCGCCCGCTCGTTAGCGGTCAGAGATTAATCTTTATCCCGCTGTTTTATCCGAAAAGTTAGATAGCGGTCCGAGTCGAATCGTTACACGATGTTACATAATTTCTCGATGCGCCGCCGTTGTAATTAGAGAAACAACGTCGAGGAATTCGGTACTTCAGTCTAATTTTCAAGCACATTCGGTCGAACTCTCGGAGTCTCGCTATAATATAGAGTTGCAGCTCTCTCTTCTTCTCTCTCTCTCTCTCTCTCTCTTTCCTTCGGCGTTCGAGAAACTCGCGCAATGTATTCTCGCTCGTTACCTACCCCCATAGAAAAGCAGCAGCCCTCGAGTGTGTTTGTAGTGAACAGTTGCCGCTGCCGCCGCCGCCGCCGCCGCTTCCAAGTAACTCACAAATGTCTAACCAAAATATTTAAACGCAACCGTCGGATTCTGAAGCGCGAACGGAAAGCGCGTTTGCTTTCGTTGCACCGCGTGATAATGAAAAAAACGAGAACCAGCCGGCGTCTACCGTCCTCTCCAGGCGTCCTCGCTTCCGCTGTTGATTCTACGCGGATTGGACCGCGCGCAGTTTTTTTTTTTTTTATATCGCGCAAACAAAATAAAAGCGGACGATTTGGAGTTCTCTGAGTGAAACTTCCAGGTCTCTGAATTCTCTATTTTACAGCCGGATGTCGAAATGTTTAACCGAGTGTTTGACTTATTCGTTACAAAGTTTCAATATTGAAATATCCGACGTTTTTGAACGTTAACTCTTTGGTTTTGCCACATTTACATTTTTACCATACCTCGTTGTTTTGATTTTTAATAAAGATATAAGTGAAACGTATTGTGTGTATGATTTTTTACGCGAACCAAAAAAATTTTCACTCCTGTCATTTTATTTGACACTTATAAATATCCACAAGTTTTAACATGGAATGACAAATTTTTCATAATATTCTTTTTTACTGACAATTAATAATAAGTAGAAAAACATATCGAACGCAATTAAATGTCAGATCGACTATACTAATCAGCATTACTCCATTATGAAATTATCTTTTCTATCTCGTATTAAATCAATATCGTTTCATTCAATTTCTGGAAAATAATTCGTCTAACTTTCGAGCGCGCGTTAATGTCATTTGGTAAATTTGCATAGCGCGAAAGTCCGGAGAGACTCGAATCCGTTCGCTCGGATATCAAACTCCGTTGTGTCCCTGTCCGTAAGAAGTTCGTTTTACGGGTTCGGTAAATACGCAGCGACCGTTTTGCGAGTCTCAACGAGAGCGTTCCTCGAGGATCTGTGGCGAATGCGTCGTAAGGACCCAAAGGACCGACGATTTTTCACGGCGAGCAGTCACGCGCGGACCAGGGACGTCTTTTCCTTGAGGGATGACAATCCGCGCTCGAACATTAACTCATTGTGTGCGTGTCGGCTGAATAGATGATTCATGAGGGTCTGTCGAGTGGCGCGAAGAAAGAAGCCGGGAGAACGCAGAAGTCGATCGCCACCGTTCTCCTCGTCCGTCTGTCGAGGTTTTCGAAACACGCGTTTTCTCGGCTCGCACCTCGATTCAATTCATTCACGAACGACACAATTCGCCACACGCGTTTTCTCGGCTCGCACCTCGATTCAATTCATTCACGAATGACACAATTCGCCGTTCGAGAAAGAGAGAGAGAGAGAGAAAGAAAGAGAAGAAAAATATTACGCGGTAAACGCGCGGCACGTACGACTCTTACCTGTCCATGTTGTTCTGCAGCTCCACCTTTATTGGACTGTTCCCCGTAGACTGATTCTTGTTGTTGTATTCATTCTTCGGTATCTCTGCAAGAAGGTAGAAGAAACGAAAGATGAGACGATGAAGATAGTTTGTTATATTCGCGTCTGACAGATCGGCGAAATTTCTCGTGGGAAACGGCGCCTTCTCCTACCCCTCTCCCCCCCCTCTCGCTGTCAAGTTTTTTCGCCGCCGAAATGTAAATGCAATTCAACGCGATGTAGCTTACATTTTACGTAATGCATACGAAATCGCATTATAAGCATTGTAATACGCGGAAGTTAGTATACGCGAGATAGCTTATACTCGACGAGTTTTCGCAGGAGGATACGACTATTTCTCAATCTTTGAAAGCTGCGCGTTCAGGATTAATTGCTCCATTAAACTAACTGATTCCCGGAGGTAAATGATATCGTTAGAACTCTTAATAGACAGCACGCAATAGATACTACGCAGATTTGACGTGGACATTCTATCAGTCGAATGTAGTTAAAAATGTTCGCCGTTGCGATTCGACGGGATAATGACACCCCTCGCTTACATTTATCCTCGCAAGCAGTATTTCCGATTATGAGGAACGTATAATTAGACGCGGTGGTCGATGAACGTAAGGCGTGGTCGGTCGTTAAATAAATTACGATACGTGTCGATTCTTCATTTTCAGCGCGAGACTTTTCCCGGTGAACGACCAGACATTCTTTGTGATGCCAGACGCGAGCGAGAGTCTTTCCGTCCGTTCTACGTCGCATATGCGTGAAGCAAAAGAAAGGAGCGAGACGGTGGTCGCGGCTCTCCTGTTGAATCGATAAGTATATGATTAATCGCGGTTTCGGCTTGAATTTCAAGCAAGCAGAATGCGAGTCGCGTGAAGGGAGAACTGTCTGCGTTTAGAAAACCACCAGAGAGGGTCTTAAAGGCAGGAAAAGAAAATACGTCGTAAGAAGAGTCTTTACTTATTTTTTTTGAACGAAGCTAATTTGATTAAATAATGTATTTTATAGCAAAATTCTTTTCCACTTTCTCTCTATTTTCATCTTCTTTAAAATGTTCCTTGAGCGATTTTGAAAGTTATGAAATGCAATGTCATGTACAATATACATCAGGCATATTCGGCAGATTGTCGCGACGACAGTACTGATGATTAGTGGTGGATGATGGTGGTTTGAGAGATCACATTCGTAACAATATACACGAGTGATAGTATTAACGCGTTGATCCTCAACCGGGAGAACCTCTAATACAAGTTTCCAACGTGAAATGACGAAATTGCACAAATTCTATTATGTTTCTCTCTCGCGTAATATTCTACTAAAATATGTAGGATATCTCTATTGGAGAGACGATAAAATATAAAGTCTTTTTGAGCGGGTATATAAAATGCTCGTTTAAAATTTATTTTCGGCCGCAAAAAATGATGAAACGTATAACATTTATAATTAGCTGGAAATATCGCGTGGAAAAAAAAAGGAAATCTGAATTGAATATTCAATGCCGGGTATATAATGATTGATAAAAAATAGAAAGAAACGCAGCTGAAATATATTTACGTTTATAACGAAGCTCCGAATTAATTTTAGAAGTTTAACTCGGCTATTCGTGCGGCGAGATATCATGCGCGATGCGCAATTTAAAACGCTGCGCTCCGCAGCAGCGTTTTGAATATTAATGAGCCACTTTGCACGTTTACGCGCGCAGGCGACATTTGAGTTCGAGCTTTGTTGTTCTTGACACTTAGCCCCTTTCGAGACTGCTTCACGAAACCCATTTTCGAGAAGCTCGATAAAGAAGAGGAGCGGAAGGCAAAAAGAAAGAGAGAGAGAGAGAGAGAGAGAGATGAAGAGCTTGTTACTTCAGCGCGCCTTTTGTCTCTTCTTATACTGCGGGGAGAACCCGCTCTTTTCTCGTCCCTTTACACATACCACAGCGATATCGGTAAAACGCGGGCGTGGGAAGAAGAGGGCCCAGGCCGGAGCCGCTGACCCCCCGAAGCCGCCGCTAATTGCAGGTGTTGGCGCTCCGGCCCCGCCGAAATCCGGTGATTATGCCATTTAGGCAGATATCCGTGATTACGGTGATTTCGGGGGTTAGTCCGCTCTCTACCCCGAGGGTGCCTTTCGCTTTTATTTTTTCCTCCGGAACGCTTAGGCGCACGAGACGTCGACCCCCATCGCCCGGAATCGAATTAGAGGGGAATATCTGCTAATCGGCGGTTCGCCGGCGAGAAATCACTCTAATTGGCGACCTGCCACGTGATTTACTGTAGATGATGCGCTCGCGAAAGGCGTCCCCGCGCGAAGGATAGCCCAGCAAAGGGTTGAATGCATAGGATTGAGATTTCGTTGGTCGCATTAAATCATCTGAGCGACTAAATTTTCCGTCTAGCGCTATCATTTTCAGTTATATACTTTCACTAAAAGCTGCGAAATAAATTTCCTCAAGTGACGTGAAACATATGCGACACATCCAATGTTACAGAGAATGAAATATAAATATCTTGAGAAAGCTTTGATAATTAATTTCTATTCTTTATAATATAGAGAAAATATAAATGTAATAAAGAAACAGAAAAAAATAAAATAAAACTGAATATAGATAATAATAATTAAATATTATAAAAAATAAGTAATAACAAATAAAATTTAAAAGAATAATATTTTTAAGTATAAATAAAAATAAATAAAGAAAAATAAATATATAATTTTACATTCTTCCATCTTCAATATTATAAATACTTAAGTATAAATGAATAAATAGTTATCAATGTCATGTAAAAATATACGAAATGAAAAGGGTTAACAAAATTCGAACGTTACTTTATGTGAATACATATTATATAGCTCGTCGTAAAAGATGTGCAGAACAAAAGTATATACAGATGTACTTTAAGTAACGCAGTCCTTTTATTTTCGTAAAAACCCTTTTTCAATTTACACATTATACAATTTACAACCGTAACAAACATGGGTCCACGTTTCGTCTAGAGAATATCTAGAAAACGAATATGAGTGAGCAAGGTAACCCCCCCTAGAAAAGAGAAATCTCGACTATAAATGGAGCTAAGCATTATGCAGACAGTCATAAGCGTCAGGCAATGCCGTAACCGGGCAGTCAATATGTCGAAGGATCGTAAATCACGGGTCGAGCTATCTCATGGCTTTCAAGAGAACCTTTAAGACGGTTTAGCGTTTGCTTTAGAAAAACGACGCAAGGGGTATACACACATACACAGAGACGCATCGGCGAAAAGTCAACCTCCGGCGCCCGACCGTGGAATTTGAAAAATCTTTACGACGAGCTAAACAAGAGGAAGGAGACCGGGTGCGCGGGCGACTCTTGTGTGCCGGACACTATTCCCGAGCGGATCCGGGGACACTTTATACGTGAAAACGGTTAGGTTTCGCCGTTGTTTTCTCTCCGTAGTCGATACCACGCGCACCACTCGTTGGAGTGCCTCGGAAAATGTCGCCGCAAGACGCCCTTTTCTTTCCTTGAGTGCGCTCGGTGGTAGGACGAAGGACAAGTTGAAACCGTCAAGCGACCGTCCTTCGTCGCACAGCACGGGGTAGTAAATTCGAGTATCGCTGTTGAACTCAATATGGAAATAACCTATTTATCTTTATCTTGCATTAACTTGAAGTTCTGGACTTTCTAAAGAGAGCACATTTTCTAAAGAATCGAGAAAGATTTTAAAAATGCAAAATTGCGGCATGAATAATCGTATTCAACAACTTGCGATACAGCAATTCCAATATTCGCACGATCTCTATTGCTTTTTTTTTTTTTCATTTCACATCTTCTAGACATCGAATGGATCGAGTATTTTTTTTTAAATTTCATTGGAAAGTTGCCACTGGTATGCAATGCTATTCCATGTTACAATACTTTAAATTAAATTTGTAATTAATTTGCCTATACGAGCGCAAGTTTGAAGACTACTCGTGGAAAGCTAAGTTGGCGAGCCGAACCAGACCGATCCAATCCGGCGACTAAATTTTGAGAATCGTTCGAGGCTTGTTAGAGTCAAGTTAACTACTCCAACAAGCCCCGGGCTTTTATTCCCAACTTTTATTTCACGTGAAGAGAACCGCGTTTTCTCACGCGAAACACGCGAGCATCTCGCCGGGCGCGGGCGCTATCACGTGCCTTGCTTTCCCAAGATAAAGCGAAAGAATACTGTCGGGATACCTTCGGCAAACAGAGGCGCACGAAAAGTTCGTAAAAAAGGAACATTTCAGGTACTTCAGCGTGGCTTCCGAGGAGCCTTTGAAAAACTCGGAGACGATAAGATACGACGAGCTCCCGCGCGAGAGGATCTGGAAATTATTGACGCTGCCCCCTCCCCCCGTTGGCTGACCCCCTCATTGGTTACCGCTGATTACGACGTATACCCTCGTCAAAAGATGTCACTCGCCATCGTCCCACGCCTAAGCCTTCTTTCGACGAGCTGGCGCAAACATCGACGACATTATCGGAGGACACACCCTGCCAGGACACTCGCGCTCGCGTTCTTCTCCTCGTCCGCCAAATATTGATGCGTGTTGATATTTTTCTGTTGGGATACTTTGGCAATCGCGCCGCATTATTAAGAGCGTCNNNGTCGGGGAGTTTTATGTTTATGTTTGCACAAATTGATCGGGGAGATACAAGAAAATCAGGACAGCTACAAAAATAGTCTCTTTCATTTCGTGACAGAACTACCTGACCAGGTAAGAGAGAAAAAAAAAGTTTTCTCGGATCGATATTCCCCTTAATTAAGGTAATGGAGAACGGAGTGTCTGACAGAGAGATGAAAGGGGAAAATGTACGGATATTACCTGAAATATCGCTTACGGATTCTTTGACCAACAGATTCTTTGCATTTGATAATTTTCGTAATAAAGATGTAGAGATCTCGACAGTTCTCCTGCTACGAGCAATTAAAAATAACAAAAGTTTGTAGAAAGTTTTATATTTGAATATTCTTACGTTAAATATTCTCTGAACGTTTATCATTTTACTGCGATAATTTATGATTAAAACTGTAAGAAAATATCGACGAATATAACTCGAATTTCCGTTTCACAAAAAAATGAATCAATTTCGGATTTGCCGAGGTATTCATAGACACAGAGGGAAAAAGGGGAAAAAGCGTCGTTTCCCACGTATATATTCCGCTCACTCTTCGTTTCCACTAAATCAGACTTAATGATCCCTACTTGCGGACTCACTTGGTATATTGTAGAAGTTACCGGATGGGGTGCGTACGAGGCAGGATGGCTCGAGATCGGGATCGCGTTCGTGATCACTCGCTGCGTGACTTCCTGGCAGTCTTCCGTTGAGCCGGCTCATTGCGGGATTACGGGGTGGCACATCAGGCGGGCCCCGCGGTGCCGAACTGTCCAACAAACACCCTGCAACAACAATGAAAAATAGTTTTTAATTTAAAAAGATTGAGACAGGGTTTCTCCTTTAATTGCTCAGTACGCTGACAATAGAGTTATATATTTCGGCGTTTATAAAGTGTGAACGTGTTGTAAAAGGGATTTTTTCAAAGCTTTCAATAGAAGAAAATCGTTTAGCCTTGAAATGTTTTCCTTGGAAAGGCAAGCTTTTATTGCATTGTGTAATTTGTCTTCAGTCACCGATGTAATAAAACTTAAAATCGACCATCCTAAACTGTTGTAAAAAGGAAGAGTTCAGGTATTCGTTTTTATTAAACCGAAACTATTTTCGGTAGTTAACTGACGACTGAAAATACAGAATCTCTTTAAAACTGGATCACCTTAGAATAGAGAGTCGGTACAGGCCGTTTGGTAAGAAAAGCGCTAGATCGACACGTCGGCGCGAGGATTCGCCCCAGAATCTGGGACGGCTGGCGGTCTCGAGGCTTATAATGCTCACAAGTAATCCAGGGCAGGTGGTCTGGGTTTTCATCTGGCAAAGGGTTGAGCCGATCTCACGATTAGGCACGCGGTTCACACGCGTCGACCGTTATCGCGGCCGTCGGGGGTGGATAGATGCCAGATGGAAAACCGCTAGGCACATATAACTCTATCCGCGAGCAAATCTGGATTTTTTTTTTTTTTAAGCCAAATCCAACAAAAGTTCACTTTTGAGCGTTAGCGCGAATACGCGAGGCAACGACACGGATTTGCAGATGCGTCATGCGGATTGGAAAGATCGTCGGGAGATATTAAAAATGAAAAGTTGCCTGATGCGCGGAGATTTGTAACGTATAAAAGGCTGTTATGCTATTTATTTTAACATATCCTCGCGAAAGCGTTAGCAGATTATATTATTAGACGCGAAATGCAATATTCAGCGAGAGCTTTACGTATATATACTGGGGTAAACACGAGCGGTTGCGAAGTTAAATTTCGGTCAGAGAAGGATAGTTCAAGCAACACACACAGTTTGTATTCACGTGTCTGCGTTAGAGAATACTTTGCTTGTAATTTACCATTTATCTCGATATATCTCCTTGATATTATAGTAAAATATTATTTTTTATTATTCTTGCTTATGAAAACATTGTGATAATAATTTATATATCAATTTTTTAGCTATCAATTGATTTATATAGATGTAAATAATAATTAATGATCGACACAATGTAAATGCAGACTATTCCAAACAATCACATTTAAATAGTTCCGTTTAAATAAAATATTACTTGAAAATTTATTTTCCCTAGAATTTTCGCTATAGATAAAAATGTATAGAAAATATTTATTTCTAGTTCGTAAAATTAACTAAATTTTTTAAAATAGTTTTAAAATAGTTTTAGATTATATACAAATTTCTATTTCAGATATTATTTTGCCTATCTCTGATAATAATTGATTAACTATACCAATCGATATCATTCAAATATCCGAATTCGAGTATTGTATCGACGAGTTCAAATAGCTCAAAAAGGGTCCGAAGGGAATCGACGAGAAATTCGAGCCATTTCTTCTGCATCGAGTGCCAGCCAATGAGGTGGATTTGTTCGTACTTTTTTCTGCTGGTCGTAACGAATATCGTCTGATATCTCATTGGACGATAAAGGGCGCAACAGGAGGCGGCCGAAGAAGACAGAGAGAAAGGCAGAGCGAAGGGAGCCGGGCGAATGGAAGATGAAGACAGAGAGCGAGATGCGGTAAGAAAAAAAGAAAGTTTTATCCCATACGACGACAAAGGACTTTCTCAATCTCGTCTAATCGCGTGCTCGTCTCCCCTTCGTCCTTCCTCCTACCCGTTTACCGTAGCTACCAACTTCGATTCGTGCTTTGCTTACGCGACCTCCCCATCCCTCCCTCCGTCACCCTTTCTTCCGTCCCTTGATTTGGTTCACCCAACAGCACTCGACCCTTTTACGACCAAACTTTCCCAGTTTCGACATTTCGTTCTCACCGTTCCTTTTAAATTCCCTCTTCTCCTCCTCTCTCCTCTCCTAAAAAAGCATCATTTGATATTATTACTAAGTTCATCGATAAAGATAGAGATGCGTAAACTGACATAAGGCTTCAAGGGCACGGCTTTTAAAAATTAGAAGATACTTTGAAAAAATGTTCTTTTTTTGTTTGTCTAGAATACAGGCAAACAAAATGGGCCGTGAATATAAAAGCTGTGATTATTGTATTTTATAATTTGCGAGCACAAATTAATATATATTATTGTAATTAGTAATAATTACATTCGTAATACCAAACGTGAAATCCTTTTATTATTCCTCCGATGCATTCGGCGATTAAATACACGAATCCTTATATTAATAATTCCCGACGATGGCTATTTAAATTTTAATTAATACAACAATGCTGCACAAACTCCAAAATCAGCGCGTAATATTAAACGTACGATATGTATGGCTTTTTACATTAACATTTTCAGTCAAATCATGTAGTTGCGACATTTCCTTCATCTTGTCGCGGAATGCAAAACGTTTGAGAGAGCCGCGATAATTTCCGCCGATGGAGATTTTAATGAAGAAGACACTGAAATTGACAGTATGTCTTGTCGACTATTTCTACCTGAATGCTGAAACTTGTTAACCCCTCAATCCGCTCGTTACGTATGAAGCGTTGTCGCAATTCGAGAGAAAGAGAAAGAGAGAGCGAGAGAGAGCTCGAACGCTTCAGTCTATTCATCTTTGCAGAGCCATCGAGGCAGAAGAGTCTGTGGCACGTCGTTATTCTTGCTAATAGATCGGCGGGAGTAGGTATTGTCCCGACAGTTACTTGAAGGATCTCACCCTGTCGTTGTCGCTCCTTTTCCCGTTTTAGCAGCTCGAGCGAGCGATCTCGTCGTCGTTCGCTCTCGAGGAGAATAAATAAAAACAGACCGAAAGAGAGATCGGGATCGAGTGAGAGAGAGAGAGAGAGAGAGAGAAAGTGGGAGCACTGACAAAAGGCAGGATCTTGCGTGCCGCTATCCGGTATCCAGGATGAGCATCGCGCGACAAAGGACGCGCGCGCGGGTAGAGGAAGAAGCGAAGCATTCGTGAATCGAATTATGCTCGCCTGGTTTGCGCGGATTGGGTCCTCGTCGGTGAAGGGATCCCAAGATCGGTGGTAGGGCACCAAAGGACCGTGTCCCGGTTGCTTGAATGAGTTCTGACCTCGAAGGAGACCGGTGTCGCACACCGGGCCCGCGCGTAATGGATGCGCGCCTATTGAGAGCGCACGTCAAAACGCGTAACATAATATCGGGGCCCTTACGCGCAAGAGCCCATGCCTAATGGAATTTATTAGAGGAGGTACTTCTCCCCTCCTTCTCCTTTTTTTTCGGGATCCCAGGTACGGAAACCGGGAACGGAGCGTTCGCCGGTGGAATCAAGAGGCTCTCCACCCAGATCGTCAGATTGTCTTCGGATCATTGGACGTGTTCTTTCGACACGGAAAGACTAACTGGGACGACCGTATGAGGAAAGAAAGCTAAATCTCGATACCGATTGGTCGCGTATCATGTCGTGACGCAATCCGATCCCGTCAAGTGCCTCTTCATGGTTTTAATCGAATTTCGAAATGGACAATCTTTAAGTGGATTTATCTAAATTGGTTACCAATAATATTAATCAATTTGGTTTTTGTTAGATAAATTTTTTATTAATTTGATATTATAAGTATAATTCGACAGCACAACGATGATTATTTTAATTAAATAATAGTATGCGATTATAATTTTATACAATAATAATAATAATCAATGATAATTTATAGTGTAAATATGAAATTAAAAAAAAAAAAGAGTAAAACAGAGGTAATGTATTAAATAAAATAATTCGCTGTGCATTGTGGATTGTTTAAGTTTTGAATATCCGTTTCCGATAAAAGATATAAATTGTACTCACGCCACTTCTTTTTCACTGAAAAAATACGACTCGTGTGAAAACGTTCCGGGATAAAATGCCGTATAAAGCAACATCGTAGTAATATCCACAGAGATTTAGGAGGGGAAAAGTGAACAAACGATTCGGGAGCCTGGTCACGTATCAAAGAGCAGAGTGGACGAATTTTGGGGTGCAGGACGAAGAAAATGAACAAGGGTTAGTCTTGTGTCTGGATTAGCTTTCAGAGCGAAACGAATTAATACTATATCGCGCGCCGGATAAAGCTCCGCATATTTCCACGTGCCAGCGGTAGTCGTGTGAGAACCACAATCTTCGTATATAGAAATTGTAGTTTCATAAATCTAGTAATTAAAAAGACTTGCTTATCTACAGTTCGTGCCCCTATACATTTATTTCATTTTTCATAATTATATTAAATATACGTGACTATATATATAGAATTTTCTGCAAAAATATATATGTAAATTATAAGCATAGAATGAATTTGACTTTCTCGTATAACAAAAAATTTGTGTGTATGTGTGAGATGAGATTACTTTCTTATTTTAGACATATTTGTAGCCTACTAATTTTCTTTTAAGAGGAAGAGATATATAATCTTAAATATTTAAAAGGGTAACTATTTTTGTCGCAAATATCGATATACGATTTCGCCGAAGACGCGAATAATTTGCATGTATATATAAATACGCTATTCATAAATTAAACCAATCAAAGTGAGAGATTGTTTAAGCTTATAACGAGGTTACTGAATCTTCGTAAAGTTAAAAATAATTGTTACATCTTAGATTCACTTTCGAATGAAGTGATTCCTGATAAATTGCTTAAATTACACGCGCAAAAGAATGGGAGAGAATGTTACAAAAATACTATCAAAAACGGATATATATATATATATACACGCTATTTTAGTTCTTCCATCAATTGCATCGCACACAACATTGGATATGTGCTGGAGATCCTCCTGCTTTTCCGGTGAATCCTAAAGCGGTTGAATTATCTTAAGTTCACGTATATACGCTGTCCACCCATCTCCTTGTACTACCCTAGAACTTATGTATGGAAGCCATGCCAGAATTTGTGGAACAACCACTTTACTGTAGGGAATCACTACGTCGTTCTAATATCGGGTAGCGTTTACAATTTATCGCAATATCCGGAACTTCTCGCGAAAATTTTCCGCCGTGCATTCGCGGTGCATCCATCTCTCGAGTGTGTGCGCACCTGTATCAATTTACTATAATTTAATTAAGATATATAAAACGCTAAATTACGCGCGCGATTAGTCTCATAAAGATGTTGCGCAAAATAAAGTATCGTATTCCTAACATAATCAAAGATTTTTCCTGGATCTGCCATTGCTCCTTGAAATCGCGATCTATCGCGCTTGATCGTCTAGTTTCGCGATGTAATCTATTTTATCGTCTTAGTATTATCAATTTGATATGTATATATATATCTCGTATATATTCTCTCTTTATTCTCACTATAACTTCCATATTTTTATTGAAATTGTATTTCATTAAAATAAATAAATAAATTAATCTTTCATATTTCATTTAAATTTTAATTAAAATTTTTATATAAATAAATTATTCTTTTTTATAAAAACAGAATTTAATTTTCAAAATAGAGTATATCGTCCTATATCCAATTATAAAGATACTCGTACTTTGTTAATTCAGTGATCGCGACTGGCTTCTGACACTGGCTTGCCGATAATCATCACTAATCTTCGCGTTTTCGTTCTTCAGAAACGAATCAAGTCGAGCCTCTCGTTTTATCGACGGGTCGGGTGCGCGCGACATCGTCGCATTACGTCACGTTAGGAGATTTTCGTCGTTGAGTGACCCGAGAGCGAAGGAAAAGCCCTCTCGAGACCCTCTTTCTCGCTTCCTTCTGGCATCAGAGGAAAATCTTGAAAAATGAAGAGGCGGACCGACCGCGCCAGGGGAAAAGAGGGAAAAAGGCACAGGGTAGGGCGAAACAGTTTTAATTGGAAGTCGGAGGAGACGCGGTGCAGGGGGAAAGAGATGTGGGGTGGACGGGCGGACGGTCGGAAAGGGCGGAGGGGGATGGATGGAGGGCCGATAGCGCGGCGGTTCTTTACCCTCGCTCGTTCTACGCCCTATGTGTGAAAGCACCACGTCCCTTATCCTCTTGTTACATATATTTTCGCGCGTACGTAGAGATATATACACGTCCGGACAGGGCCGGGATCTCCGGCTGGAGATTTTACGGGAAATCTCGAATATATATATATATCGAACTATGTGACGATCAAGTGTACAAATATTTTCATATACATATACATTATTGATATTTCGCTACATTTTCTGTATGTTTACAGTTTTTTTATTCTTCATAATTACTTTTTTATTCTGATGTATAATATGTACTATTTCTTTTTGTATAGTAATATAAAAAGGAGAATAATTTATTTAAATAAAAGTTTTAAGTAAAATTGAAATGAATAATTTATATGATGTACACATACACTACGACCACACATATACAGAAACTTTGAGATCTATTATTTTTCACAGTATTCACCAGTAATTCTGTGAAATAATTTTCTACGCCGGCCCTGCACGTCCGTATAAGTTCGAATGCACCAACATCTGTACCATGAAGTCGAGCATCGCATCTCTCAGCGGCCTTAAACCGCGCGGAATGGCATGGCGGCGGCGCCGCTCGTTTTTCCTACGGACAAAGTGGAAACTCTACGAGAAGGAGGAATTGCCGAGGAAAGAGAGAAATAAAGAGAGAGAGAAAGAGGGGAAAAAGAGGGAGAGGAAAAAAAGAGACTTAATTCGTTTCCTATTAGAATTTACGTGGCTCGAAAATAAAGGCAGCAGGTTAGACCGAAAACGAAGTCGGAGAGCAGCGAGAATTCGTGGAACGTTTTCCCGCCCCCAGCTCGACCATTGGATTTTTCACGGCACACCGGTGTCCTGGAAAATAGAAATTAGCTTTTCCACGACGGCCAAGTCCGCGGAAGTTAACAGGGACGGAAGTCGAAATAAATGGTAGTTGATAAAGAAGAAAAAAAAAAAAGAGATGCTTCCCCCGCGTTCTCTCTTTGAAACGTAGAAACTCCGGCGCGCGCGGCCCGTTCCGAAGAAAAAATCACAATGAAAACTCGGAAAACCTACAAACGAAATACGGCTCGCTACAAAGAGCACGCGTACATATGTATACGTGAACTAATAACGCAACTCGCTTGCCGCGTGTATATTTGCAGCTGCGAATTAGGAAAACTGAAATTAGGAAAGCTCGTTAGCAGCGCGCGGCAAAACTATGGCATTCTCTCTAATGGAATTATATATACATGTATCTATTTTAATCTCGCGTGAATTTAAATCGAGTTATAATACGTTCTCTCATCGGACTATAATAACGCCGACACATTCAGCGCGGCAGGTCTCTAAAACGTATAATTCATTCCGACCAAACACACTATCGTATTTAAGCCGGTGCCTTGGATGACACATGGTCCGAAAAATTTCCTGTGCGTCTCGGCGGAAACTATTACGCACGTACGTATAATATGTGCGCAGTTGCATTAAGTGCGATATATCTGGGCAGATCTCTTTTCGCCGGTGCCAGAGTTACGCTGAAAACTTTTCACGTTCGGCGAGAATAAGAGAGGGGCTCGGGCGAGAAAATGGGGCGGCTTAATTCGTTTCCCATTAGAATTTATGTGCCGTGCACGCGCCGCGCGCGCACAGTGGTGGAAAAGCCGCCGCGCGAAAATGGCCAGTCGCTCCTTCTTTCTCTTTACGACCCGGCGTGTCTGTCTGGTATGTCGAGTGGACCTCCGCGAAGCACGCGCGCGCGCGCACCTCGATACGACGCCCTCTCGGCGATTCTTTCTTCTTCGGACCGATTGGAAAGGTTGAGCCGAGCGTCGAGAGGCGAGGCATTTTCCAGACGGGAAACGGAGATCGAAATCAAAGCGTCTGATCGTGTGAACTCGAGCGAGCGCACGATCCTTAACTCTCTCTCTCTCTCTCTCTCGCTTGCTCTTTACCTTTCGCTTTCATGTCAAAGCTCTCGCAGGATATATCCCTGACATCCCGCATAAAAATTGTTATTAGTCAAATAGCGCAGTCCTTATTTTCATCTTTCTCTCTCGTCCAAATTCCAAATCAAATATAATATTTTATATTATATATTTGATATAATTTTTCTTTTGTTTGCAATAGAAACAATAAAGTTTCAGAATGTAAATTTCGTGAACGCAATAGTAATTATTTTTTAATTTTTTTGATTATTCGCATTTTGCAAAATAGAATCATGACAAATTGGCAACACACTTAACTTTTTCTCAAAATATGTATTAATCAATAATGCTCATAAGTATTATGAATAATGTCATATAAATTTCATATTATTAATGTAAAAATGTACTATGTAGCAATTTACCGCTATTTTTAATGATAATATCTTTTTTATTTGCTCATGTAAAAGGTCTCTTATTCTCATGGGAGAGTATCTATCGAGAACATCGACCGAATATGAAGTGTTCGCCAACAAAATGCGGAATGTCAGAAATTGGGGCCGATATAATTGGTACCCTGTTTTCGGCGGACTACATTGGCGAGCCAAAACATGCGGAAAACATTGTTGTTCGGCGTTCACGCGAGCGATCGCCGAACAGGTCGCGTATCGTACGACCGGTTTCACATGCCCTCACGCCAATTAAGGAGACACACGTGCGTTGAAACTTTGAATTTTTCGAATGCCCGTTTCCCGATAGTTTCCGAATGTACATTTCTCGTTACGTATATCTATCTAAATTACAAACACGCCTTTAAATTCGAGACGAAATTCGTTCTTTCAATAAAAAATTGATATTACAATTATTTAGAGCAGTTCGATCTTTTTTCTGTATTTATTTTTTTAGTTTCGACAATTTTAATCATTCTTAACAATGATAAATGTTTCCGGTCGCGAATGCGCAACGGCAATTGCAATTTCAAACTTCCAAACACATCGGACGGCGAAGAAAGTCGCTTGTAAAATTGCTGTAATTTGGCGGCGAAAAGAAACGCATTGGAGCGAAACAACCGCTAACACCCTGGAATCGCCGAGTCGCCGTTCCCATCGACAAACTTTTGCGGTTGAGAGTCGGCGAGCTTGTGCTTGTATCTCGCCCACGTGTCCGCGTTGCCCCGGCCATTATCGCCGATCGATGATCGTAATATCGACGATCCCTTGTGGGCGATTCTCTCGTCGAGCCGTAGACGTCATAATACGCCGAACAATCCGATAGCGAGCGACGATTCTCTCTTTACGGTTCGCGCCAGGTTACAACGGACACCGCGGATAAATCGTCTCCCCCCTTCGGAGAAGGGGGGAATCCGAAGGGCCTCGCCGATCCGGTGCGCGTGGGTGGATTACGGACCCGCAATCGTCGCGGATCGGTGCCCTTCATCGTCGTGCGAGTCGCATTATTGTTTCACGAGATGAGTGGTCGGCTCGAAACCACGGGGCTAAACATCACCGATATACCAGCTCGATTCCCGTCTCGAGAGAATTGCCGCATCAACTGGTAATGCGAGAACTATATTACAGGTTTACTGCTTTGATCCGAGATACTCGCTTGCTTTTATTTGCAGATACGAGTAATAAGAATAATGGAATATAGGTTTATGTTTTTATTATATCCCAAATTTATATATGTCAAATAATGTATACGCTCTCTCTCTCTCTCTCTCTTGTGTTTATACTCGTAAAATAAAATTCGCCAACTTACACGTATATGACTTGTACACAAGTACAGATTATAAAATGTAATGAAAAATAGCTACCAAATATAATTTTGTCTCTCATCCCAACAATTTATAAGTATATAAAAAAAAAAAAGATATAACGGGTAATATTTCACCGACAAAATTTGCATTCTTCATTACTTTCCAAACATTGTAAAAATTCATTGCAAAATATAAATCTTTTTTTTTTCATTATTTAATATCGTAATTGATTGGCTGATTCAATGCATGCAAGCGGATAATCTTTGTGAAATTAATTAATATAAACAACCGCGGGTGCAAACCCAGTATCTCGGCAGTAGCTTCCAGACATTTCACACTATCGTTGAATCTGCAGGCCGAACAGTAGAGACACGACTCTTAATAGTTACATCGAGAGTTTTGCGTAATCAGGAGCAACGTGCTTCAGGAGATCGGCTTTCGAAGGGAAATCGTTCGCGCGCGCCGGCTGCAACGGCTATTTATCAAACGGCAGTTTAATAGAGCTCCAGTGTTTTATCGTTTATCGTAATAGCGTGGATCGTAAAGCGCTGCTAACGATTACCCATGTATCTCGCGCAGATCCGACGAGCGTATGTATCCCCCCGCGTTACATTATCCCGGCTGTTTACGATCGACACGGGCAATTGGAAATCTACGATCTGTACACGGATTAGCGGACCTTACCTGTGTCTTATCGCGCGAGAGAGACGGAGAAGGAGCGTGGAATTAATTAGTAGTAACGAACGGATGCGCGCGGGCGTTAACCGGCTTTTTGACATCGGTATCCGTTAATCGGCGCAATTAACAGTCGATAGAAATCGCCTTCTAGGCGATCGCGTTTCTCGTTCGATCGCTCTTGTCCGATGGCATGCGAGACTATCTATATCGGCCTCTACGATCTACGTCCTACGAACCTAATACGATCTATCTACAGCTATCTCGCGAGCGAGCGCGTTCCCTTTACGGTGATATAGGATCCGGGGAACGCGGTCCGACTATTAATTACAGACTGCGGAGGAGGCGAAGTCGTTAGTACACCTACGTAAAGAAAGGAGTGATTTAGGACGCGCCGATTCTCCCTCCCACCTCCCATCTCAACATCCCCCTTTTACCTCGTTGGAAACTTTCGAATCCTCGGATTTCTCGCGGCGCACGTACCTAATGAATAGGGCCCGCGCTCATAGCAGGCGTCGATAGGTCGATAGATCTCGCCGGAACTCGCCTGGTATATCTGCCAACGATGTCCGCAACGCGATCATCCGTTATGTCCGCGGTACGACGTGGATTTACTTCTACGCTAAATTGCGTTACGGAAACATACAAGATCTCCTCCCTCCGTTGTACGGAATTATAAGTAGAGGAAGAAAAATTCTTTCTAACATTTCTAGACACAAAAAAGATTTTTATATATAAAAGTATTTATAAAAATTATTAATATCAATTCTCGATCGTTATTATTATGTAAAACTTGAATCGTGAATCTAAATTTTATGTTACGTCGAATCCTTTCGGCAACCTCGGAGGTTAACTCGTTTTCTTATGAAGCAGTGAACGAAATCGTAAATGTTTATTGGATTCTCATCCTGGAATTTCGTGCAGGAGAGGTCTGAGATTGTCGCGATAACTGTGTTGTACGAAATTTAATGCCAATGTACATGCGACATTTGTATATAGTACTAGCTTCCCTTATGATATTTTCACAATCTCTCACGTTGCGATTTTTTCCTTACGTCCGTAATCGAGCGAAAGAAAATAATTTCTTTAGAGAAATACGCTTGAAATATCATACACGGTTCTCTCTCTGTCTCTCGGATCGGTTGAGGCACACAGGGCGCCGAAATAAATCCGCAAAGCCGTGGTTAAAATCGATGCCGCGCGGCCGTTTGGCGAGGATAGAGCGAGGCGAGGTAGATGGGTTGCCATCGGAGAGGAAGAGGGAAGAAGGAAGGAAACGGGTAAGGGGAGAAGAGTACAAGGGGAGGTAGAGCGGCAGGGTAGGTAGGTAGGTAGAAAGGGTAAGGAGATCCGGGAGGACGATGCGGGCGAGGGGAGGAAAGAGAGAGAGAGAGGGAGAGACGGGGGATTCTGCGTTTGGCAGCTCGTGGATATTGGAAGGAGGCCCGCCGCGACGAGAGGAGGTCGTAGAAGACGATTCTGGGGATCGTTCGTCCCCAGGACCAGTCGTCCTTATGCCACTGAGATTCCCCGCCGCTCCGCCGAACTTTTGCTCGAGCAATCACATTTCCCGAAGCGACTCTCGCGAGCGAACGGATAACCGATACCCGTAGCCGTGCGCTATTAATAAGAGTCGAGATTTTGTTAAATCGGCAGGAAGGGTTCTCTCTCTCTCTCTCTCTCTCTCTCTCTCTCTCTCTCTCTCTTTCTCTCTTTTTCTTTTCGCTGTACCGTGCACAAGTTGTCGAAGGAAGCTTTAATGCGCTTCGCCAGAGAGATACATTTTTTATCCTTCAAATAATCGATTTCACAACATTCTCTTTTCATTTCGACATTGAGATTTAATATGCATCACTATTTTATGTATTTTTAATTCATATATATGTTCTTTTAGAATTAAAATAAAAAGATGTAACCACTGATTTTCTAATATGCTGAATAATTAATTCTTTTTTAAATGTCGAATGTAAATTTGCTTGTGTTTAAAATATGCGAACAAGATAATCATGATAAACTATTTTAATAAGACTGTAAACAAGATTCTATCCGGCAACGGTGCCCATGGACCAATGGGATACCAATTTCATGACCAAAAGTGTCGAGTTCGTCTCGTACTAAGGAAACCACTAAATTAGTTGGCCAGTGGTCGAGGCACTCTAGGAATACCAAAGTTGCAAGTTTGCGATGCAGGATAGCTTCATGGGGTGCAAGATTGCTCAATTTCGAGTGCGGCATCCGCCGAGGCGTATGTATTAAAGTTTGGCCGGGCACGGTACGATGCGTTTTACGGTTCAGTCGAAATGACTTCCTCCACTATCCGAGGAAAATGGCAGTTTCGTCGATCCCGAGAAACAAGATGCGGAGTAAGCAAACAAATTCAGTAGGTTGCGCTAAGAAAGGATATATTGTGTACATTATGTACATTATATTGTGTACGCGCGTTACATATATGTATATGTGGCCTATTATTTAGATATGATTTTATATTATGATGATATAACTAATGATGCTCTTCATAATCATTCCATTCAGTTCTGTTCGAGAGAAAGATTATCAGACTTCTCCCTACCCAGGAAATCTTATTTTATAATACAAAATAATATGATATTATACATTTTGTAATATATAGAATAAATAAAATAATTTTTTTTATTACTTTGCTTAGATTTTTCAGAGAATACGAGCCAATATTAATTTTTTTAATTTTTAGATAATCTTGTTTTTATTATCACATATAAGTTGAAATGTTAAATCTAATTAAAATTTTCAACATTTTGAATGTAAATATTTTTATGTATTTCTAATGTATATATTAAAAATGTTAATATTATATTTTGACTGTTCTTAATCATCTCGTTGTAAATGGAAGAAATGTAAGAGCGCGATTTCATCGATCCGCGGCACGCTCGCTCGAGCACGTCCAATCCTTAGAAATCTGGTAAACGACATCAGAGTCTCGATCACGCTGAAGAGTTCAAGTTCGCGGTGTCGCACGATAGGACGAAACCGCGAGATTATTCAATTTCGCATCCGCATCGCAGCATCAAAGTTTTGCGGCGGTCTCACTCGATGAAGCACCGAGGAGAGAGAAAGGGAGGAAGCGAGACGGGAGACAAAAGAGGAAGAGCGCAGTTTCTCTTCGTCCACCTAACGATAATGACACCGGTGGCAGATCGACTCTATCGATCCGAGGGACGGTAATTGCTTGTCGGCTCTCGTCCTTCTCTACCAAGGTCCTTGGATCTCTCGCCCCCCGCGTATACAGAGGAAGGGCGCGCCTTTATCCCGACGTGAACTTTGCCAGCAATTAGACTGCGTAGCGGCGAACCGGACCGTCTTGTAGAGACCTTGGTAGACGAGTAACCGATAACCACGCACGTGCCTCTAACGAGGAATCGAAGCTGCCGCCTTGCCGTTGCCGGGAGAGCTGCTACTCGACCGTGGATCGTCGCCTCGGATCGTTTCTTCCCTTCGGCCGAGGAAGAGAGAAGGGAGAAGGGGCGAGGAGGGTAAACCCCGTGTGCACCACCTTACACCATCGCCGCTCTCGCGCGCTTGTTATTACGAGACGTTAATCTCGACGAAGCAGCCTGCCGCGTAATTCAAGAAGGCCGGCCCCGTCATATAGGTATTTTAGCGCTCGAGGCGGTAATAGGCGCGCGCTCGCTCTCCGTGAAGGTTATTACAAAGACTCCCTCTCTCTCTCTCTCTCTCTCTCTCTTTCTCTCCCTCGTACGTCGGTAATTCTGGACATCGTGTTCAACGACTTAATACACGTCGGAAGATCTCAGCGCGATTATAATATAATATTACGGCTAGACGCGTGAAGAGAGTTCTGTCGTTAATGGGGAGTTTATTATATGTGCGTCTCGCGTGCGCGGACGAAACACAATGCGTGTATTCAGGGATGATTATTAATTCATTTTAATCGAGTACATTTTGTATATCCGTTAAAAATGTAGCTGAATTCAAATTCCATGTATATGTTTTCATTAACTGTTATTTTTTTTTACGGTTTTATAATAAACCTTCTATGACCTATTCTAAAGCTGGATCGAGTTTATATACAGATATTAATAATAGCAAAACCACCGCAGTTTTAAAAATTATTCTGTCAAAAGGATATACACAGTTTTCGTTGAAATTTAAATTTAAATTAATCCGAGAATCATATATTGTGTATGTGTGTAATGCATCGTTTAGTGTGACGTCTCTATTATTCAGATAAGTTTTATTTATTTTAATACTTATAATTCGATTTATATATAATCTCGATAAAAATTAAAACAAATCCATTTATAATTTTTTGTGTCACATATTTTAATATGTGTGCATTTTACTTCTTCAAATGTTTTCTACACGACATATAAAATTAAAAATAAAATTTTGTTTCCCAAATTTTGTTTCCCAAATTTTGTTACGAATTATAGGTCATCTAAAAAGAATGGCTTCAATTATATCGAGACCAACCGAAAACACTATTTATTTCGACTGCAAAATAACTATGTTATGTTCAGGATGATACCTAAGTTTATTGCCAAAACCGGAAAAAAAATCATATAATTAAAAGTCTAAATGTACTAGATAACCCACAGAGATTTAAAACGCGCGTTACATATATGTATATGTGGCCTATTATTTAGATATGATTTTATATATATATATATATATATATATGTTAAAGCAAAATTAATTTTGTAGATAATCGTTATTCCCATTATCGATGTATATTTTGTAAAATAACTATTTGCGGAATGGAATGCTAAATTGTATTTTTTTTTTCTTTTTTTGAAATAGAATGGCTCGTATGAATTCCGCGAAGTTTTTCATTTTCATAAATTGAGAAAATAGATATCAGCTCAGCTCGTATAAATTCCACAAAGTTTTCCATTTTCATAAATTGGGATTTTCCAGTGGCTCCCAGCATATTTCTAAGCGCGGAACAGAACAAGTTAACTTTTACTGATGATATATATTATGATGATATAACTAATGATGCTCTTCATAATCATTCCATTCAGTTCTGTTCGAGAGAAAGATTATCAGACTTCTCCCTACCCAGGAAATCCAAAAAAAAAAAAAAAAAAAAAGAAATATCTCGCATCTGCCAGTTGTATCGTGTTGCACTCGCCCGTTTAAAATTCCGTCGAAATCGACGATCATAAATTTAGCCTCGTCTTATTTCCGTCGAAGTAACAAAAGTTTGCGATAGCGGAATACATCGCGAAATCCGCGCGTTGCGCCGGAAACCGGAAGCGACGTGGGCACGAAGGGGTTAGAGGCGCCCCTTGGTCGTCGTTCCGAAGGATCGTTACGGTGCATTCAGGAATGCAGCGCGGACTGGTACATTTGGCGGAGGGGAAACTCGGCAGTCGCGCTCCGAAACTTGAAAATAGTTAAAGTGAATAACTTTAATGTGCATCGCGCGAGCAGGGGCGCCGAGGGGGCGAATCGGTCACGATCGCACGAACGCGACGCATTATGGCGGATATGGCAATTGTCATAGATTTAACGTGCACAGATTCGGGGTCTTCTCGAGATCAATTATTTCCGCAGCTTCTCTTTACGACATTATATAAATTTGCTTTCAAAAGTTGTCTCATTTTTTTTTCTCAGTTCTAAGATAAAATCGCTGCGGAAAAAATGATTTCTGCTTCAAGTGCCACGTGGCACAAGTTGTTTCGCGCATAAGTTGACATTCGAAATAATAGCGGTGAAAAAAGCGCGCGGTCAATTACTTTAGTGTCTTTAGCCATGAAGATACATCTGGATATGAATATAGAGTTCTCGAGAAGTCGAGAAAGATTACTTTCTACGTTATCACGAATGTCTTATCTATCCAAACGCTCGTAAAGAAGATTAACTTTCCTCCGAACAAAAGATGTGTACGATAATCACACCCTATTTTACTTCTCAAACTATCTACAAAATCTACTCTTCGTCTTCACTAATCTGACAGCAATCGTAGCAATTTTTTTCGGAATTACACTTTTTTTATCGATCAAAGTTACATATGATAATGGAGAATCCATCCCTCCACGTTTCATCGAGAAGAGGATATATATCAGAGATAAATTTTACCAATCTTGAAAATGTTCCGTAAGTGAAGTTGAAAATAGCGCGAAAGAAATCTATGACTTCGCATTTCGATGTCAAGCTTGCACCTGGCGGAATCGTTCAGCCTCGAGAGATCAGGGGAATCTGCAGCAGCGCGGGACGAGAAACGACTCGAGATTCGACACTTTTGTTGACACTTATCTCGTTCTATCTAAGTCTCTACCGAGGCGCTAACTAAACCCGTTTCATTCAATTACCAGCGGAATCGCAGCAGCTGCGCCGCGAGTACCAAGCGACGAGTTCGACGACGACGACGGCGTCGACAACGATGACGACGACGCGCTGTTCGACCACCATGCAACGTCTTATTATGTAAATTTAATGATGTCGCCGATGCAATGCATGTGCTCTCGTGCCCTCTCACGGTCGCGCCGGCGGGTTCGTGCGAAGGTACCTTAAGGTTTCTACCGGGGGAACACCTGATAAACCGCGCGACATTTGGAAATGTCAGAGTGATAAATACGGCTCCTGCGTGGTGGTAATGCAACCGCTCCCTCGCTCTCTCGTCGACCCCTTTGCCAACCTCGTATGTCTCACGCGCGTTGTCGTTCTTCCACGACTTTCTTCCCTGAGTAACCCAACCCTCCCCTTCCCTCTGCGCCTTCGCCCCATGCTCTCACGGTGAAAGTGTTGCGCCCGCGGGCGATCGATTCGCGCCGGGGATGAAGGTTTTATCGCGACTCGAATGTTATCGCGAAGTCGAAACGAGTCTGTGGAACGGATTCTCGTAGCTTTCCATCGTGAAGAATAGAGATACTATGTCAGAGTCTGGTCGATTCACCGGTCTCAGTCAATCACACTTTTATTTGAGCAGATGCGCGTAGAAGTTAATGATATTTAAGCTTTGCATCACTGCTCCGAAAGATATTTCTTTAAATTCCTGTATTGCATAAATTAATAAAAAAGAATGCTTCCTTTAACTTTTGTTTATATCTGTCAATTATTTTTGCACGAAACATTATCGTTGAGATCGTAAAAGTAGAAAATTATGTGTTGACAGATAATTGTATAAGAATTAATTGATTTACGTCAACAATTTAAAAATGAATAAATTATGACTTATCGCGTTTATTATTATTGGTATCAATAGCAGCCACGGAAACATAACAACAGTTATTTTGAGAGAGATTCTGATTCGAGAATTTTGAGAAATAATTACTTCACGTGTAGAGAAATTCGAAGTATCGAGTGACAGAATGTTAGCAAGAAGCAATGTCACGGTGCAACGCCCCGTTTTTCAACAACGATAATTATGCTCGTTTTTCCGTTCACTTCGTCGGAAAATCTTAATGGAAATGTCGTGCTTGCGTAATAGAGTTTAAAATGGAATTTCGCTTGACGACTGCAGCGTGCCTCGGTAAAATGAAACAAGTTTCTGTTTTCGACAACGGATGTTATCTAGAATTTTCCCACGTCGTAAGATAAAAATTAGAAAAATATTAGAAGAATGAACGAGTTGTTAGAAGGATGTGCGAAAAAGAAAGACGTGTGACTATGAAGATGTAAAAAAATCAGTTGCTCTCATATCAATGTCAGTCAAATCTTATATAAGAGAGTTAATTAATTATAAAAGAGCACACAATTATTTTAACACATAAAAATAATGATTTTTCTTGTTAGCTAAATATTCTTTCTCCGTCATAATTTAAGAAAAAATAGCGATTACTTAATTTGTAATAAATGCCTTAACATTCAAAATAGATAAAATTGAGAATTATTATTAATCTTTCATCAATCGATTTTTTTTTAGCATTATATTGTAAATATGTAAGGATGACGAGCGATCCGATGGTGGCTAACGATACTGTGTAAGGTACTCTGTCTCGTTTTTTTTTTCTCCATTCAACTCGCGATTTTCATCGTCGAGTAGTTAAGAAGTGCATATATAATGGAAAATTCCATTTACATACACTATCAAGTAGTTTTACATGCGAAAAAGTTTCTCCGAGTCACGCCGTGGATACGTCGACTTGACAAATAGGGCCCGCGTGATAATGCAATCGCGTGACGATCCCCCTGCTCCACGGGGATGTTTTCGTCTTGCTGCTTTTTTCCATTCACCGCGGGGAAGCGTTGCCTCGGGACAATCGATTCGCGCCGAAAATAGAAGCTTCATCACGAGTAGTTGGATCGCGTGGATTCTTAATTATTATTCGTTGGTAATTGAGGTATTATCCGGTATTAAAGTACGGTTCAGCTTTCACAGAAAATCACTGCCAGTAACAGTTTTTTTTTTTTAGAGACATATTTATATTTTTATAGACAGCATGCGATTACGTATCTCCTTCAAATCAATGAAACAAAGCTCGGTAATCTGAAATAGTATGGAATAACGTCGCACGAATGAAAATAAATAAACATCAATTTTAATAAAAACATTAGTCACTGTTTTTCTGTAGAGAAGCCGAGTTATCGGGAACAACACTCTATCAACGCCACTCCATTTTGCATTGTTAAATATTTAACTACACTTCGATTCCCTTTGATTGATTGGCTATATTCTCTCTTATATTCATGCAAAAGCTGCCTTTCATTTTTAAATTTTGCACAGAACATAGAAGCGATATCGTCGTTGCACGCATCAGGATCACTCGCGATTCCGCAAAGCTAAACGAGAGGTGAACCACAGATCCGAAATTTATAAGCACTTGTAATTACTGCAATATCCGAATATTGGATAATATTTCTCATCAAATATAGTACATGCATTATTAAATTATTAATAAATCATAAATTCATCATAATTTCAAGTAATTATAGCTTGCCAGATAAATTGACTGTATACACAATATAATGACAGATGTAATATTATCTAAATATTTAAAAAATTCATCTAATTTAGATAATCGCGATATATAATATTATTTAGACAAACATTAATTAAACGCTAATTATTATTAATAATACAAAATCATCGATCAGTACAAAACTTCTCCAACAATTTACTCCGGATCTACGGCATTTGTGGTCCACGGGTTGATTCGAGAGGCGCATAAAGAATCCATCGGATCATATAATCAAGACGAGAACGACAGAAAATCTCGTTTGTTCCGCGGTCGAGCCGCGAGCTCGTGGTTCCCGGTGGTCGGGGCATCGAAGGGGAGAAGGGGACGGGGGGGGAGGGGAATGAGCAGAACACTGGGGGTAAGAAATGCCACCCACCTCGACCACCGCCGTAGCAGTACGTGTACTCGTTATAATCCATGGACGGCCTCTTGAGTAATCCCTCGCCCGGCACTAGATCCAGCAACGCGGTGGGGTCGCACATTGAGGAGAGAACGTTCGCTTCTCTTTGTCATCGACAGCGACAGAGACGGAGGAGACGTGGGAAGACTCGGCGATATTTCGTCGATCCGCGCAGCGCGCGGATGAGGGGATAAACTATCACAGCGGCGCGATCACACGTGTACAACACGTCGTCGTCGTCGTCGTCGTCGTCGTCTGGTCTCGAATCACCCAAGACGAGGCAAACACACGAGCTTATTCGTCGCTTCGTATAAACGATCCTTCCGGTTTGGACTTCAAAGGGGAAACCCGCGACGTCGATGGATGGCGCGCGACCGAGCGCGTTACGACAAAGCGCGCGAAACCCCCACGGTAACGTATCCCGAATTAAACTTCGCGGCGGGCGCGTTGAAATACGACGAGACAGCGAGAAACCCTCTGTCTCTCGACGGCACCTGTCCCTCTATACACTTCGCCAAGAGGGGCGGGGGGTGGGGGAGGGAGAGGAGAGAAGGAGGGCAGGAGAAAAAAAAATAGGTTCGTTGTTATTGGAGTCGCGCGATCCAGCCTGTCTATCGTCCGTCGCGAACGGAGACTTCGGGCATTCCTCGCTTTGCGGTCGCGACTGTTTCAATTCGCGCCGACATCCGTATTTCCTTCATTCACTGCACTTTGTGCGGCGCACGCAAAAATCTCACAGACACTCTCGCACCTTTGAATTTCGAAATCGACGCCTTCAACGTCGTTTCGATCGTCGTTTCACATACGCGTAAATCGAAGCGGCTGAGAAAGGGAGAGAAAGAAAGAGAGAGAGATATATATATATATATATATAAGTCGGAGTATACTCTGTCAAAATTGCACATCTAATGTGCGATACTCCAACGAGTACTCATCATTTCGTCATGCGAAATGGCTGCGAGTAGCCGAGCGGCTCTTTCTCTCTCGTCACGATGAAGATTAATAATAACCCGCTCGCTCTCGTGATAGTCCGTGACCAATTGAAAGCGGGGCACAGCGTGGGACTTGGTCGAGTTGCCCCGAAAATTAAGGAGCGTGGATCTTCCGCGGATGATCTGACGAGGGTCGGCGATTCGCTTCGCCGTATGAGTCGCACGTTTCGATCGATCGATAAAAGCGACCATCAACGATCCCTTTCCCGATTCGACGTTGTCGGGGAAAGCTCGCTCGCGGAAACCGGAAGTATCGCGAGTCACGTCACTTCGTCGAAGGAGAGGCCCGCGCCTCGATCGACGTCCTGTCGTGCAGATGGTGTCAGCGGAGGACGCGGATTACGAAAATGTATTCCGGGAAAATTTCAGCTGACCCCGCGCGCGGACGCTTGATACACGCGATCGGGGGTTCACGCGATTCTCGACAATTTCCTCGATGCTGATCTATCACTTGGCACACACCCGGCAACGAATGTCGAATAATTCGACATTTAGGGAATCACAGTTGTCTTACTCCACTTGATCTTACCGAGCGGGATTGTAATCGGCATCGACTTGCGTAGATCCATTCGCGTCGCGGATCATTAATGAAAACGTGATATCGTTCCCGTGGTTCACGTTTCGAAGTAGAACCGCACGCTTGCGCGGTCGGTTGCAGACTGAGGACAGAACGCCAGCCGATGACTCCCGACACCGCGGAGGATGGTGGATGCGAAATAGTGGGGGTAGGTAAGCGAGTGGAGGGGGAAGGCAGGGAGAGATCCTTGGGCGGCGGGGAGGTTTGCGTAAGAGGCATTTTGGAGCAAGGGTGGAAGAGGTCTGGTTGAGACGAGGCCGATGTTGAAGGGAAGGGAAGGGGGAAGCAGGAGGACAACAGCCGGTCCTCGACGATCACAGCACCCACTATTCCACTGATGCTGCAGCGGATCCCGTCGAGAAAGAAGACCCGCTCTCCCTTTCTCGCATCGCCGCCGCCGCCGCCGCCGCCGCCGCTGGGCCAACTCTACTTCGGGTTCTCACACCTCTTCTTCCTGCCATCTCCACCAGCCAGGGGCGGATCTGTGTCGGAAACTAAAGTTTCGTTACTTTCAAGAAACCCCCGCGAAATAACATCGCTTAAGATTCTTCTGATTGAACATTAGATAAAATAAACTCTCGAGTTTAACCGATTCCCGACAATGTGTGTTTCTAACTTCTTTCCTAATAATAATTTCTTCTTTTCTATATAATCTAGAAAGAGACGAGAATTATTTAAAGCCTTAGCTAACTTTAATTAATCTATGTCACCACATAGTTTTCAGAAATACAATTATCAATCTTTTAAAATAATCTATAGATATATTAAAGAAGCCACATGTTTTCTCCTTTAATATCTTCTTGTCAAAGAATTTAAAAAATAATTAGCTACAAATTTTGACAAAGCACCGTCCGTCCCTGACACCGTCCGTTTTATCGGAGCAATCAATTTCTGGCGGCTGATGAACGATTAAAGTGTATCGCGAATATTAAACGCAGAAAGAAAAGGGGGACTGGACGGGATAACGAGGTGTTGCGCCATTTGTACTTTCGATCTTCGCCCACGATCTTCGATTATTATTGGGCCGGATGCGGCAGATAGAAGTCGATTAGCGTGGGCACGGCTTTGCAAATTGGAAATCGAAGGATTTCTCTGATGTACCACGTGCGCGGGCGATTGGAATGCAACGGAGGAGAAAAGGTGATTACGAGAATCGTAATCACGGCTATTGAGGCAATATGTCACTACACATATACATATATGTATATGTATAATCGCATTTTCTTTGTAAGAATGTAGGGCGTATTTCTGAAACATAATAACAGACGGTACGCAAAGATTCTGCGAACGCAAAAATTATTCCTGAAGCTTTTACTCTTTTTTTTTACAATATCGTAAAAAAATCAGGAATCACAATTACATCGGAGATAAATTAAAATATGTTGAACGCGTTCATCTAACTGCTATATCAAATTGGCAATTAGGAGGTTACATTATGCCATCGCGCTGTTGTTTATTATACATATATAAACACGCAGCAAAAATTATTCGCGGAACTCGCGTGTTTATTAATGATACAAAAATATCTGAAATTCGTGTTGCTGGGACAGCAATAATAATTAATGTTGTTACCGGGTAACTTTAGAATGATATTTCTCTTGTGGGGTAACTTTACGATACGTGATGGTGTACACAGGAGTTTTAATAATTCTCTTCCAACTAAAATTGTGGAAAAGCGAGGTAAAACATCGTTCCACAAAACATTATAATCGTAATGTTCCCTTTTCCATAACGTAAAATATCTAATATAGCGTGATGTAAGCATTAGTTTCGCACGGCTTTTGATGCAATTTCAAGAAAGGCGCAAAATATATTTCTGACATATTTTTATTTCAAAGTATATTCATTCGAGCTGTAAAAGCTTCATCGTCGATAAACTTTGAATATATGCAATAACGTTATCTGTTTATGCAATTATCTGAATTGCTTTCCAATCACCCTCGATTTGTGTCCATTCCGCATCCTAAACAATATACGCAGATTACAATTACAGATTCCAATGGACATTGCGACTGCAAAGGGATGCGTTGTATGCTGCATTTCTCGCTGTGCTTACTCAATAATAAAAAGTTAAATAAAGTTTGTTCAAAGATAATATCACGAAACAATCTGTTATTAATACAAAGATTTAAATTCTATAATTAATCGTAAATAGGAAAAAGAAGGTTTGCATCTGATCTCTTTTCGCGAATAAAACTTTGAACTCTCGAGAATGTATTAATATGTGCACGTGTGTATGTCCCGAGAGATTCTCTTGTATAATAACAAACTTGCCGAGTGATAATATTTATCAGGATAATAGGTTTCTCGTGCATACCAGGGCGGATTAATTGCGATTGCGTTTCCGCAAAATAAGGGAAAATAATTGTTTAGCGTCAATATAAAGATCGCTGATAAAAGAGTGCATCCGTGCCAGAAAAAATCTTATCCCCTGCATCGTTTTTATTGAAAACCCGTTGCGAGTATCCGCGATCCTTCTTACTTATCGTTAGCCCACATTATGTGCGTTCCGTTATAATAATACATTCGGCTCGCAATTTTTGTTTCACCCCGCGGCGAATTAACGCTCGAGAGAGTGCGAGTTAACAAGACCACGCGAGTAGCTTAACGAGACTTAAATGATCCGCAGGATGCGCGGCGGATGCTGCCGTGGCATCGCGACAGATTATTGGTGCGACGTGAAAAATCGAGCGATATTGCATCGTACGCGGAAACAGGACGAACAGGATGGGATATAGGGGTGGATGCGAGAACATCGTGCCATCTCGCGTTCAAATGTTTGCCGAGGGGTTTGAGAGATCGTCGACGACGACGTCGCGACGGCGACTGGTCGAAGGAGACCGGCTTCGATTGTCGCCGGCCGGATATCGTCGGACTCGGCGCGATCCCCGTTTTCTATTATACAAAGTTTACCTCTTCCTCTGTGGGTACGTCCTGTTATTTTTATTTAAAAATTAGTTTTTTTTCTACACAAAATTTTATTAAAATTCTCCCTTGAATATAATATATATCGCGTTTTGTCAATTTTCCCGAGACACGTAACTTTATAAATTCGAAAAAGAGTTGGAAAGAAGTAAAGGTAGATGGCAACGATAAAAGTAGAGGGTAAAGTTCGGATTAAGGGATCAAGGATACACTCGCAATTTACAATTCTTTATTCGCGTCCGTAACTCGTTCTCAGTGAGCCAGTTATTTCTTCGTAGATAATGTATTACGTAATTTATAGAAGACTTGTGCATAATATTGCGGAAACATGAAGAGAGAGAGAGAGAGAGAGAGAGAGAGGGAGTAGATATATCTTCAATATACACAAACACAAAGGAAATTTTGTTTGATATATTTATAAAATTATCCGTGCGCGAACCATGTTGAAAACTTAGACAATAGCCGTAGATTTTAACAGCAGCTTTATACCAAGAGAGAAAGAGGGGATAATTTAAACTGCATTATCTAAATTCCCCCAGAGCATCCATTTAAATTCTCACAGTACGGAATTGTTTTTCGCGGAAGATTTCATACAGCTGGGTTATTATAAAAAATTCATTTAGCGGTCGGACGCAGAGAATCCGCTCCTCTCGCTGCTCTCTCTCCCTCACGTGACTGTTCTGAATTATGCGCGTGCCTCGGAGAGTTTCCGGGCTTTCGGCTATCGTTTTACCAGGTCACCCGGATTCTCCGAGTTCGCTCGAAACAGCGAAATAAGCGTGACCTAATAGGTAGACGCTTCCCTTGTTTTTCCCACCGTCCACGACATCGGGCTTTCTCATCGCTGCCGTCTCCGCTCGTGCTTTATCCGGTTGGACAGTTTTCGCGCTACGGTCCGACGTGCGATTAAGTTATACCTACAGCGGAGTCAGAGCGGCCCGAGTGAGACGCGAGCGCAAGCAGATAAAAACCTTTCCGGCTCTCGCGTCCGTGCTTAACGGACTCGAGATAATAAGAAGCCGAGTCGTGTGGTAAATTATGACGTTTCGAAGAGGGCTACCTGGATCGTTAAAAGCAGAACGCTTGGCGAAGACTACCCTAATTTGCGTACGACTCCCCTAATTTGCGTGCGGCATAAGAGTCTGTAATTGTTATAATTGAAGGCAAAAGGGTACAAGATGTATATATATTTTACCATAAAATACTTTTCCTCTGCATGTAAAATATATAATTTCTCAAGTATTAAATAAAACAATTAATTAATAATTTTCGTTTATTATAAGCATTAGCCACACAGGAGAATTTTTCATTGAAATAGATGATAATCAAAGTGTGTAGATCGATTTTCCGAGACAGAGAGCTTGATATTCATTCGGACAACTCAATTCCATCTTTTCTTCGTTACTTCGCTCCACTGCGATATTGAAATCCCAGAAAAGCTTTCGACCGTAAATGATACTCGACATTCGCGAAAGATGGGGCTTTTCTTGATCCGAGTGTCGGAAGTGCTGCAGCGACCTTGTTTGCGGTTGAGAGAAACGAGAATGGTCCGTGATATTTTATATAGTGTGCGACAAAACGATTCGATTTCATATGTATTGAAGCATTATTGGGATATCTATCGCACTTTAACACAGAGCAGATCTTTAAATTTAGTTAAAAGACACAATGCGAATAATCACGCTCTTAGCACAAGTGCAATATTTTCTTTAAATATAAAAGATAATAAAAAATAGAATAAATTATATCGATGGCAATTTAATAAAAAAACTAGGAAATTTAATTTTTTTTTTTAAACTGCTCTTATTCATGAAATATGTATTTAATCATCTTGAACATATTTTTCAGAATTTTTATTTTTTAACAGCAAGAAAAGCTGTGAAAAAACACAGATTCTAATTTACGGTATTTCTCTAATAACTGCATTGTCGTATGAAATGCCGCGAGAAATATCGCGCGCGAATAAATTGCTATTGATATTTTTTAGTAGCCGCATATCTTAAATTTCATCTCTTTGTCTCGGGAAAGTCTACTCGCTCGTGCAAGAATAACGATGCGCATTCGAGTAACCCGACACTCCTCAACCCACGTCGACGGTAAATTCTCAAGGTGAATGAAAACGAACGCGAGAGATCGGTTCGCAAATATAGACGGCGCATTCGGCGGTAAATCGACTTTTTATATCGGCGTTTCACGCGGGACACTCGAAAGCCGCCGACGAGTCGAGCGGCCGTCGCGCTCGTTAGAGAAAAAGGGTAATCCTCGTATCTTACCGACTTTATGTCTCTATATCAAAGGCTATATCACCCGCTCCCCATACGGACGACTACGTTTAATCCCTTTAATCCACTATCGGTTGTAAAATAGTGAGGTAAGCCAATAAAAGCGCGAGCGCGCGGGAGGTCCGTATATGCGACGACAAAGTCCCCCCTTCTTGCCCTTCTTCCTTTCCCCGAGTGAGCGGGGGATTAGAAGAAAGGAGAAAGGGATAGAAAGAGAGAGAGGAAGACAGGGCATCCCTCACGACCGCGGCATCTGCATACAAGGATGATGGCTTCGTAAATTACGGCGCTCATGGCGATGATTCTCTGCACTCCGACGCACGTCGCTCTCGGTCACGACCGGTGCGCTGGCTGGTTATGCCACGAAACTTCCTCTTCCTCCTCCTCCTCGCGTGTGTACCACATCGCCGGCACCGCGAATAAACACGCATATACATACGGCGAGTTTCGTGTAAGGACAGGCACTTTACGGTCGCGCGGAGGGATAACGAGTATGTAACGCCGTAACTCTGTACCGGCGGTCTTTACACGTCAGGTGCGCGATGCGCGGGGCATTTTTTCGACTCGGTAATGTGCGGCCTTCGCAATCATTTGCATTGGAACGTGGACGTGACTCTCGTATGAGACGCCAAAAGCTGACAGCAAATCAGAAATAATGGCGCGAATAACGTAGATTAATATTAGATTTATATAACTTTTTTTCTCAGACTGAAACACACAATAGAATTTGCGTCGTCTGAAAAAATTTGCGATCAAAATATGTCGCGAGTATCGAGTTTGTGCTTTTGAATTTATTTTCTGATACAATATCTTACGAGGAATCGCGCAAAGTAGTTTCAAGTTGGAATTTCCGTAATAACGGCATTTCCAATCGTGCATCCGAGTATGAAAATATAGGTAGTTTCCATAATCCTTCGAAGTTACGTGCGCCCTTTATTTCTTTAAACTTTACGCATCGCCCACCGCCATGATGCACTCATATGGGCAACTAAGTCACGGGGAGAAGTTCCCCAAACGACCGTCGAAACTTCGCTCGCACGTCGCCGCCATGCTTCATCGTTGTTAGTTTGGTTAAATATGCGTTTGTCGCGCGTTTTCACGCATTAAAGAACGGAATAAGTTGCAGTCTCGAGTGCGAAACTTGCACGGAGCGGCAGATTTTATAGACGGTAGCGCAAAGTTTTGTTTGGCATAAAATTAATGTCAGAGACTTAAAATCGCGGTATGCTTACCATAAAACGATTCAATCCGATTAATTTATTATTTTCTTATTAATTTTTATTCAATTAAAAAATTATTTTTTATTTTTTATTAAAATCATCAAAGTTTTTAATATCGATAATACAATTTTATTCTCTCTCTTTTTTATTTGAATTATAATAATGTATATAAAGTATCGTAAAAAGAGAGAAAGAGAGAAAAGAATTATATATTCTATAATTCCAAACTATTAATTTCCTCTCGGGATTGCGCGACATGGTAGTTCGAGGGATGTTACAGCGTAAATGTCTATTACATGAAACCGTCGGTTCGGTTCGGACATCTGGCTCGGGAGGATGAATCTAAAGATTACCTTGTCCATCAGACTGCTGGACCCTTCACGGTGCTACTTGCAAAGTCACGTTGGACCTGTTCACTGAAATCTGTTTCCCCACGGGATACACATATAATAGAGCGAGAACGCGTTCGATGACACGTATAAAAATTATAAATTGATGCGCGGGAGCTTTCATTGATCGAAAAGAGAAAATATGTGAAGCGTAAGGAAAAAATTGAACGATGATCCTTTCGAATACCATCAAGATTTCTGCGTTTGATTGAGTATCGTATATTAAGCCGAGTGTAAATGGCAAATCTTAAAAGCTCAGAATATGCTTGAAAGCGATATTCTGTTTACCCATAAACGGGATTTACACCCGGCATTTATATCCTGCTTAAGTATTGGCAGAATATTAAATCCCGCTTTTCTCTGGGCTGAACCTTTTAAAGATGCATTAGCTTATTTCCATTACAATCCACTTTTAGAACTGTATCATTAATCGTGAACGTTTCCAACTTTACCACGAAAGACTCATCTCGCATAACGCGAAAGAGAAATGTTGCACGCGATCGGATCTTCCTTTTGCAAGACACGCGTCTCACACGGAATTTTCGGGACCGTCGTGCCATTCCGCATAAAATAGGTGCCCGTATACGAGACACCAAAGCGAAAGAGAAAACGAAAAAAAAAAAAAAACGAGCGAGAAGAAAGAAGACCGAAAAGAAGTATTGACCGGACGGGATGAAAGGGTGTTGTCCCGTCCTTTTTTCGAAATTCGAGCGGCGCATCCAACGACCTGTTCGTGCTCCTATCTCATCCCATATCTCTCTCCGACGAGCAACAGTTACTATACAACACTATCACCATCGCTCGTGGACCGATCACCACGCACGCCCGTAACATACGTTCACATGAAAGAGGAAGAGAAGGAGGAGGAAGAGGAGAAGGTGCAACATGCACAAACGTAGCTGGCTTTGCCAGAGAGAGAGCCGCCTGCCATCTGTTCGCGATACGCAATCCGCCTTAGCTTTTTTTTTTTCGTAATCCCAGACGTTTTCCAATCTCGGACGAGTAACTCGGGCGGGCCCTCATCCCAGGTCGGGGTTTCATTCAGCGAGCATCGTCGTGCCGAAAATCGAATTCGGGATTCCGGGATTTCGACCTTCACCCCCTTCGCGTGAATCTGCCCGGGGATGTGTCAACCCATACGGGGTTGATTCAGATCCCGCGCGAGTTTTGTACGATGGATTTGTCCGATTTCGGCCTTTCAATTCGGAAAATCTCTTTTTCCTATGTGAATTCGTAACGTTATACGAGAGCCGGATTCCATTTGCGATAATACTTTGTGAACCTCTCCGTTTGATGTTAAAATAATTATTAAAATAGATGCATAGTATATACAGATCGAAAAAAATACGTTCATTCAGTAGTCAAAATTATTGAAACGTATATTTAATAGTATAAATCAATTTATCAAGTTAATTTTTCTTTCTCTCTCAATATTATTAGATATTTCTGAAACTCTGTTTATTCTTAGCGATATTTTTATAATAGAATGAGTTTATAATAAAAGAGTATTTAAATATTTCCAACATCTAATTATTAATCGCATATTTGATTTATAAAATAATTAGATATAAAATATTAGCGCGAATTGACGACAGATATAAATAAATCATCACTTAAATTTCTTCTTTTAAATTATTGTGCCAATTAAAAGCTTTTCCCAAGACCTTTGCACTCAATTTCGAAATGTTGAAAAACATTCAACTTCCTGCGGGAAATTTTCCGCAAGTCGTAATCCACTTGCAATATCTGCAACGCCAACTACTATTTGAACCGATCGTAATACAGTGTCGAGTTAGCAGTCACAGTGGGAATACTCGCTTCCTTAATGCACTTCCTGTTCTTACGACAGACTAAAGATCTTATCGAATAGGTTCGACCGTATCTCACGGCTGCTTCCCCTCGTACTTCGTAGCCCTTACTCGCGAGTACCTTCGGGCTAGTTCCGGCCATCCCTCCGTGTCCACGAGAGACCCGCGGGGGGTATCCTTAGGAGGTAGCGAAAGCTTGGGGGAGAAGTTCTTGTTAAGGTTTCCTGCGGGCATCTTTGACTAGCCGCGAGTGGGGTGCATATCCGATTGTTGAAATCGTGGCGCGATCGATGATAACGCGCTAACTTTAGTTCTCGTCCGAGTAAAGTAGATCCGTGAAAATTAGTGATGGTTAAACGCAGTTGTCCCGATAATATTACACGACACTATATTTTGCCTAAATAACGAGCAAACTGAATAATAAACAGATAATATTGTTTTTATTTATTTTAAAAAATTTTTTTATTATAGTTTATTTTCTTGAAAATATATTTATCCGATATAAGATGTGCTAAACATTTTAAAATAATAATAGACTCCACGAATTTAGTAATCCGTAAATAGAAATCGAATATCGTATGGATGTGACTTTGAGCTAGCGATAATCGATAACACTTTTCTTGTCTTTACCTTTTATAAATAAAACTGTAAGTACGAAATTGGAAGTTCCATTGCCAAATCCTACGTCACTGATTTATTTTGGAACACAGTAATGTAAGTAGTATTCTTTCTTTGACTGAATGTACGTCACGATGTAACTAACATTATGCAGTCCTTATGACGATGTAAGAATATCTAGATCACGTTACTAAATTAAGTTTCAATTAATTTATCCTCAAGTAAATGTACAGCTATGTATTTCGTAGCTACGTCATATCACGAATGTTATCATCAAGTTCATCTAAATCTATCCGGAATGAAAGTTCACTGTGTCTACTTTTGGATCAGAATGCGAAGGAGGTAGAGATATATTTCTTTAGTTTTTGGCGTAAATCGCATAATTGACGTAAATGTGATATCGAAATAAAATCGTTATAATGTCAGATGTAACGCACAAATATCTTTTGACGTAGATAATATGCAGACAAAAATATTCTATTTATATATCCTTCGCGAGCAATATAAAATTTTATATATACAAAATCGTAGGATCATTTTATAAAGAGATTAAAAAATTAAAATTATTTTACTTATTACTATTTTTAATTATTTTATTATTACATTTAAATGACAAGAACGTAGCTGAAAATAGTTTACATCTCTAAAGACATTTCGCGTCGAAAATCATTACTTTATGACGGAGAGCGAGCCTCCCAAGGCGGCGGTCCTTGATATCCTCGATCTGACAAGTGCTTTGAGCACGCCGTACTAATGATAAGCAACGAGCGTCTCCGAACAAAGGATTGGAATAAATTTTCGACAGTGCGCGGGAGGAGCCGCTTATTTTCTGGCGTTTACGGTCGCCGATGCTAATCTCGGAGGCCCTACGGGAGACCTCCGAGTGCCGGTTTCTTCATAGGCTCGCCATCTGACACCGGGGCCTCTTCAGGAAGGAATTTGGTCTGTGCGTTTCGGCCCGAATTATGCTAATACTCCCCCATTCGAGATTCACGTCGCCCTCTTTGCTGCCATACGAATTGAAAGAGAGGCTAAAGTGGTCCCGTGGCGTCTCGCTGAAAATCTACTTAGCGTCGACAATTTTTATTTTAAAAGCAAGTGACAATAATACGAATCAAATATTAATTATTATATATGTATAAGAAAAATTGCCGTTTAATGCAATGAATTTTTACTGTATTTGTTGAACAATAATGTCGTAATAATTTTATGTATTAAATAACTCTGTTTTTGAATAAAATTGATTAATTAAATTTTTTTTAAATAATACAAATACTTAAAAATAAAGAATCGTTTGCTTACTAGCTACTAAAGATTGCTCTATAAAATAATTTTTTTTCCTCAATTTCAGAGTGTAATTGCAATGCAATGACTTATATAATTTCTAAAAATAATACGCGGTTCTATATAATCTCGGCATGTAATGCCACTTCTTATTTAAATGTAAAAATTGTAATAGCGTAACGTTGTAAAATTAATCTGGCAATAATAAAATTTTGCTGTTTTCGCGTTATAATATGTAAAATATACGCTTCAATGAGCATAAGGAAGTGCACCTCACGCACCGTACAGTATCTTTAGTTTTGCGAAACGTATAATATACAGCCTTTACAGAACGCTTGTGTGAGATACATTGTGTACATTGTATACATTGAAGAAAGGAGTATAGCGGGCAACCGCTGTTGGCGAGTCTAACTACAAACGGCGCGTTCCACGTTCCATTTTGTGTGTGTGACGTACGATCGGATGCGTAGGCACGCACGAAAAAGCACGAAACGTGCGACTCCGCCGAGACGGACAGTATATTGATATCGGGGGACTCCCTCCTTCCTTTTCTCCCAATTCCGCACGTGAGCCATGTGTCTTTTTTTTAATATTATGTCATCTGCAGGCGAGAAAAGCGAATGCAACGTGCACTCGCATCCTTACAATGCCCAGTGGCTCTCATAATCTCTCGTCGCAAAAAAAAGAACGCAACTGCTTATAAGAGAGAATTTATGCAATTTTTTAAATATAATAGTAATAAAAATTCTTAATTTTTTGCGTTATCTTAATGTGCAGATATTACACTATAATGGGTTGAAGATAAATGATAACTAATCTGGAAGATTCGTGTTTTATCAATAGACTATTTAAGGTTTTGAGAGAGAGGAAGGATATCTGTGTATATAGGTGTATATGAAAGAAATGGACAATCAAAAAATAAGGCCACAGTTCACGGAAGTACGTTTTCGTTAACGGCATGTTATGTCCCGAGAGGACGTTCAATGTATCGCCGCTCCAATGAAGACGTTTTCCATTATTAAAAGTTCGTCCTCAAAGCGTTTTAATGCATGACTAAATTACTTATTATTCAAAGACGCAATTAAATTGCGGATTTACATATCTATTACGGCACGGGTCGTCGAGATTGCCCTACTTGCGTCTATACATAAATGCAGGAACATGATGGATGATACGAAATAAAGTGCGGAGTCGCCCTCAAGACAGGAGTAATTCAATTTTACTCGCGCACAGAGAGCAATATAATTTCTATATTAACTCGATTAAAATGGGGCGTTTGACTCGAGAGGGAAGTGACGTTTTTCACCAAGATCGTTAGATTAGAAAATCCTGCCTCGACCTTTCGCACAGTTACTCGTCCAACTTCATCTTCTTCTTTCGAGGACATAAATAGCGGAAATCACGTTGTAACGCGCGCATAAAGCGGTAAGCAGCTTTTTCTATCGATCCCGCTTTCAATCTGCGGAGAATGCATCAATAAGGATGAGGTATGCCGCGAGCAAAGATAACTTCGCGGAACTTCGCATGCTGGCCCGTTCAATCTTCCCTCCGTACCGGCGATATCGGCACTGATATTGCAACGCATCCACAAACGCGCACACATACATACATACATACACTTGCCGCGTGGCTGAGCTCTTTAAATATATAGAGGCAGAATTCAGCGTTCAATTCAGCGTACAAAATCCTCACGTAATAAGAAGTTACCGGTCACAAAAGCCGAAGTACTCTTTTTTGCCCCCATGAGACGATAACGCTCCGATATCGACGACTGCCGTTTATTGAAAGCGAAATTGTCAACCATCCAAGATTTTCATCAGTCACAAAAGATCAGCGGCCTGTGAGCGCCCGGCCGGAGAAAAAAAGGACCGCCTTATCCGCAATCAATCTCCATTAGGCCGACTGTTACTACAATTCTCGCGAACCATTCGGCATTCGAGTGTAGCGGTCGATCGAACGGCATGAAAGAACTGCATCCCGACGCGACGTGGGGATGTACAACATTAATGTGCTCGTTGACATTGTGTTTACTCCGGCGTGTACACGGACAAGCAAGGGAGAGAAGAGAGGGAGAAAGGACAAGAATGGTGGAACGATACCGGCTTTGCAGAGATAATGGAAACGGCAGTCACTCGGGATGTCAATAGTGGGTAACATAAAATTTATTTTAAATTGCACTTTAATTTAAATACGAGATTTAATGCGAAATTTCCATCTTATAGCGGCTATTTATGATTATTAGTATTATTTTATGCATTTTAATCACAAATAAAATAAAATAATGATTTATAATATTAGTATCTCTCTCTCTCAAGATGTGACTTCCGTCTTATATGGTAGTTATATATTTATAAGTAATCATAATTATTAATATTATCTTGTATATTAAGAAATTAAATAGCTCGTAATATTTTCTAAAGTGAAAAAAATATTGATTCTTTTGATTTTTTATAGGACTGGATTAATGGAATGTTTAAATTTTTAACTATTTTCTCTATTTTATATAAAAAATTTATATAATATATATAAAAGTTTCGAAGTATGATGAGTCAAGATTCGCGATGAAACGATATCGCACAACGTAGCTGCAGACGCAAACATAACTAAAGCTAATGTCGATATGGAATAATCGAGGGGGGAAGAACGCAGGTCCCGGTTCGGTCCGGTAAACGCGAAAGGGGGCAACGTCCCTCTCCCACGGATGATGGATGTCGGAGGGGTCTTTCAAGTCCACGGTGCACGACCCCCTCCCGTCCCCGTCCTGTGATTATCTAATACGACAACGCCGAAAGGGGACCCGCACAACGTTCGTCGTGTGCGGGACGAGAGGGATGGACTCGATGGTACAAACCATAAATGCGACTGTATCGAGTCGACGCTACCGGGTTTCCTCGGGGCTTGTCCGAGCTACGTTCTGAAAACTCGTTCGTGGCCCCTCGCTCGCGTAGTGGGACCCTGTCGAACGACATACGGCTGCTACGGGGACTACATCGTTCACCGTGAATGGCGGGCCCGTAGCTAAGAAAAAAAAATGCACGCACGCACACCGACGTAACCCCTTTAATCTGTCACTGCGCGCTGCGACTCGCGCCGACTCGTGCAAGGAGAGAAAGGATACGCCCGGGATCGCCTTTTCCGGTGGGGCTTCTACGGGCAACGAAATTATCGGGCTGCCACTCAAATTGGCCCGACGGCGAACAATCAGGCCTATTACGTGGCATTTGTCAGCATGGCGCTGCTGTCACCAGTGCAGCAAAGGCCCTTCTCGCGTTACGTTTTCCTTTCGTGAAAGGGGTTGGCGAGCGAGCGAGAGACGAGGGGACCCGGCGGGGATCCCGCGGTGTGTTTAGGCAGGCAACAATGTGGCGTTCTTGCCACGGTTCGACGAAAAACAGGCACGATCGCCACCTGTCGCGACGCATGCATGACACCGCAGCAGTAGCAGCTTTGTAGCTACGAAGAGAAGGTAGATCGAGAATGTTGCGTAAATTAAAGCAGGCGCACGTGTTGTAGATTGATTAATGATTGACGTGGGAATTGAGGGGTCGCGAGGGCAGAGAGTAATAAATGAGTGCAGGCAGAGATAGACGCACGCAAACGTACTTCGATGACATGTCGCGTGCTAAAAATCTACGTTAATTTTTCCAACAATTTAAGAAAAGTAGTATCACAGATTTTAAATATTTTATAAAATTATCAATTTAACAAAGGAACAATTTTCTTTAAAAAGTTTTGATCGCATATAATAAATCGTCTTTTTGCTTCAAGCAACACATGTGTCACTTTTAAATATTCGCTGATAAATTATAAATTATACACTTCGTTGAAAACGAATGTCGTTGAGATTCTTCTAACTTACGATTCGTAGAACACTCTTGAAATATATTTGGGTCTGTAGATCATTTATCTTTGTCGTCTACCGAGTTACGGAGAAAATAGCGAAGGACAAACTTCCCTGTCTTGACCGATCCGCGCTATCGGATTGTTTCTGAGCGAGAAAGAGACGCAGAACATCGGTACCGATCGTTCGATTTTGCAGACGGCCAGCTGTGAGCCTTTCTCCGTCTCGATATTGACGATAAATATGGCCGGTTTTGCTTGGCAGCGACAGGTTTAAGAGGCTTTTAAGAACGCTTCGCTGATCGTCCAAACGCTTCGCGATCTTCCTCCACCTACTTTTCGCCGCGTTCTTTTTCTCGCTTGAGATCGCCATGAAGATTTGAATGAGGAGCATCGGCAACCTGATCCTCCCTCTCGTATATCCCGAGGAATAATATGTCCGCGGGAGAATCCTCGGGACATGAAAAGTCGAGGCAAAGCGGATATCGAACGGTCGCTTCGAAAGGAGGATCTCTGTTGTATGCGAAAGTTGTTTAGTCAGATGAGATATATAAATCGATTTAATTGTTCGATGACAAGCAGTTCTCTTTCAAATGATATTCTCTTGAGGAAAAAAATGTGGCTGCGCATTTAAAAAGAGAGAGAAAGAGAGATGATCTAGATTCTAAACCGAAGAACTAAAAGTCAGTCATGAAAGTTACGAGAGTCCTTCTTTTAACGATTGCTGGATTTTCTTAACTTATATTGGATTACCATTTCCAAGGTAGAAGAGACATTCTTTGTACAAATGTATTTGATTTATAACTCTGTAAAACGCGATTGTGTGATTCTAAAGTTTTGCTTTAATAAACGGAACTTGGAACGCGCTTGTGAAGTACGGAATTATATTTCCGCCTCTCTTATGTACGCTTTGTTATAAACTCGGTCCATATTTTTTATCAGTTCTGATAAGTACTTATCGTTAAACGACGCGGAACTTTGGAGGCGTGCCCGATAACTCCGAGGTATTACTCCGAAGTTTAAGCTCGCAAAAGCACGGAAGTCAGAATCACTTCGCGCCGTTCCAAGCGCGTTTGGGCAACTGCGAATCGTTTTCTCTGGCTCCGGGATATTTCATCGGGTGCAAAAAAAAAGCCGTCGAAATAACCGTTCGTCCGAAGCTAATCGAAGCGGACAGCCGTCGCGAAAACTTCGCGCAAGCCAAAGTTAGTTATTAAAAGCTATGTAGATCTGAACTAATTGACAATTGAAAATGAATCGAGAAGGAACGCGCGTGACATGTAGTTCAAAAATTTATAGGTCTTTTGAATTAAAAAAATATATATATA